>NC_058131.1:465657709-465903440 GCF_016433145.1 Gracilinanus agilis | reverse complement strand
TCTCTCTCTCTCTCTCTCTCTCTCTCTCTCTCTCTCTCTCTCTCTCTCTCATTTCCCAGCCCTAAAATTCTATAATTTAAGAGCAATAGAATTGTGGTTGCAGCCCCCTGTTTCCTTTTTCTTTCTGGATTCTAGTACATGCTTTTACTTTCTTTTTAATTTTCTGTTCTTACATCAACCTAAGCTCTGTCCTTTGCTCTAGGATCCAGGTACTGCTTATCTTCAGAGAAACTGCTCTTTAGGGGATTCATCATTATTCTTTATTGAAATGAAGGAATCCTCTCTTTTGTCCCTGCTTGTACCCCTTATGAGCTATGCTGCTTAAGCACCCACCCCTTCACGTCTCTACTTCCCATTTATAAGGTATGAGCAATACCTCATTCCAACTAATTGCTTCTATGTGGGTGGAGTGGGAACTTAAAAGCAAGTCACATTGATAATTTTGTATAAAGCTCTTTCTCTCTTTAAGTCAGGGAGAGCGAAAAGCTCAAAAAATTACCTTCCTTACCCCAGTACTTAATGGATATGTTGCCTTGAAGGGAGCATTAAAGTGAGAAATCAGTTCTGTTCAGCAAACATTTATTAATCCCTGCTATATACAAAGCAATGCAGTACACTTGTGTGAGATATAGAGATTAATGAGGAGGTTATCAGTGTGGGGGTTATTCCTCTGTTGATGTATCTAGCAAAAGATCCCTTTCTGAAGAGGTTGTCCATGAGCAGATGGGGTATCCAAATTTGTCAACTTCTAAATAAATTCCTGGATTCTTCAGTTTCTGAATAGACCTTGGCTGCTTTCTCTTCTGTTATCCCTTATTCTTATCATGTGATCAACCCATTTTCTTTGTGACCATAGATTTCTTTACTAGTTCAGTGGTTGTGGTTCTGGACTCGGAATCTGGAAGGCTTGGTATTCGATTTCTGCCTCAGATACCTACTTAGTTGTGTGATACAACAGGAATTACTTAACTCCTGCCTGCCTCAGTTTCCTCATCTGTAAAATGGAGATAATAGCTTCTAAGTGCTAGTGCTGGGAGGATCAAATGAGATAACATATATAAAGTGCTTTGCAAACTTTAATGTGCTAGATAAATACTATCTAATATTGTTATCCTCGATAAGTTCTTTGATGATCCAGTCCTTCTTCATGGTTATTTGTAATAGAACGCAGACCATTTAAACCTACTATCTGTGTCTCCAATACCTTCTGAGGGATATTCATTTTTAATTCTGCAGACATTATAATGTTTCATGACTGGCAAGCATGCAACACAATGGTAGAATATTGGCATAAAAAGATGGACATGCATTGCAATTATAAATGATATTTGACAGCTAGATGTCATTGGTGAAGACTATCACTAAAAATCTGGCTGTGTTTGTTTTATTTTTTTCAGCACTTTAGCTTGAAAGTCAATAAGGAGAGTGTGGGCATGCTTTTATTTCTGAACTCATGGATTCTTTCAAGAATCAACTGAAATCCTACTTTCAGCAAAGGACCTTCTCAAGTACCCTCATGTACCTGTGCATTCCTCTCTGAGATTGCCTTCCATCTACTTTATATGTATCTAGTTAATATACATGTTATTTCCACATTGGAATGTGAGCTCCTTGAGGATAATTTTTACTTAAAATTTTTTCAAACCCAGTGTTTACAAAATTTCTGGCATATGTGATTAAGGAATTAAGTAAATAACTAAAATGCTTATTAACTAACTAAAAGGCAGATTTTTTTGACAGGCTAAGACTGAGGACATTTCACCATCAAGGAGCAGTGCTCTAAATTGGAGAACAAATCATTTGTGACTCTGGAGATAATATTTTGTGCTTACTTAACTCAAATGAAGCTTCTTGGCATAGATTTTAATATTTCTATCCTCAGATATCAAAGTGGCTTTGTTGTTGGTTCTATTCTTCACTGTTACTTGCTGCTTAGCAGCTTTTATAGGAACTTGCAATCTATATTTTCTTCTTGCTTATTTAGTCACTAAGATTTCCCTGTGGTATTAATGAATTTAAGATTACACTGATAGCTACTAGGGATTAAAAAAAATCTTAGTGGAGCAATGCACTACACATGCATACAACTGTCCTTAGCACCTATAATTCTTTTCCTCACAGTTTTATAGTACTGCACCACTCTCCCTTACTCTTTACCTACACATGCACATGGGTGCATACACACACATGCTTAAATTGTAGCACAGTCTAGCCATGTTAGGTGATGAAAGGATCAGAGAAGGGAGGGATTTTTTTTCCTACAGAGACCTCACATATCTGCATGGCAGAAAAAACATTAAAGTTCCACATACCTTATGAAAAGATAACAACCCATTAGAGTTTTTTTTTTTTGCTTATGTGAGAGATTTTTAAAAGTTAATCATATCACTTAATCTTATCACTAAATCAATTTAAAATTAATAATAGAGAATCTAACATGTTCTTCAATTAACATAATATATAATTTTAATGATTTTTATCTATGGATTATGACACCAGTTTTTGTTAACAATGTTATAGGTGAACTTGGAAGGATGTAATAAGGAGATGCAGAATATAATATGAGGCTGAAGCTAGGGGTAATAACTGGAGGATTAGGGAATAAGACAAGGCAAGGGATCCAAGGCTGGAGGCAATTAAGTGAATAGACTAGGTAAAAGGGAAGTTAAGGCAATATAGTGGATAAGGAAGGTTCAATGATGAAGGATGGCAGTTGAGGTGGTAGGAGAAATAAGGGAATGTCTGAGTTCAGGGAGTATTACACTGAGGTAACAAGGATTGCTAGGGAGAGGATGAACTAATCTAAACAGGCAAACAGCAGTAGGGAATACAGACTAGGACTTAGGCTAAAGACAAACACTGAAGGGAAATAGACTGATTGAAATTAACTAAAGGCTTTAGTTAATATCACAGGAAGGGACTTGTTTTGAAGTTACACCTCCTTCAAGATGGATATCCCAGTTTCCCTTAAACCCAGAGTATGTTGATTCTATTCCTCTTCTTCCCTTTCTTACTAATTAACTAATGAAGTAACCAAAAGGTCTGTTTTAAACACAAAGGGGTTTATTGTCTTCTCAGGTTAGATTGTCAGGGTAAAAGGATTAAGGAAGCCCTAACAGCTGCTTAGAGAAACTTCAGGTGGGGGAAGGGAAGCGGGAATGGAGTCTGAGAAAGGTTCTGCCTTTGCTCAGCTCTCAAGGTGATTTTGAAATCAAAAGGGATTAGGATGATGGCTACAAAACCTCTCTACATAAATTATTGCCAGGGTAGGGCTAATCTCTCACAGATTTGAACTAACTCTCTGATTCACTCTCCTTATTCACTGTCTAACACATTTAGGTAAGGGAAATGAAGGTAGGAAATGAGGTAGGGTAGGGAGATTCAAAGGCTTTATCTAAATTAACAAATCTCAAAAAACTGCAAACTAGGCTAAGGTTTTAATCCCCAGAAGGAGCTCCGCTGGACCCTGGTTCCCTCCATGAGTTCCCACGTCCAACTGAAACTTTTTCCCAAGATTCTAAACTCCTAACTGACATAAGAACTCAGCCAAAGCCTGCAAAACTGTTATGCCCCCTTCTCTGTACTACAACAAACACATAAGGAAGTTAAAGGATTGGTGCCACATGAGTGACAATTGAATGGATACCCCACCAGTAAGTGATAGCAACTCCAGTTCTATGGTAAGTGAACACCCCAAGGAAGATTGGTCTTTTATGAGCTCTGCCTGTCTCTGCCTTGAGAGTTGAGAAATATTTATTTAAAATTAGTCTGTTTATAGATTCTCTAGGTTTTTGAAAACTTGTGACTTCCTATGAAGAAATATGATTACAGTATAGTATAGTATAGTATGCTTTCTGAAAAAAATTAAAGGTGATCATTATTTACTCTTATCCCTTGTACTTCATTCAACCTATGTCAAAATGGGAAGTATCTTCTACCCCTCTAAAAGAATTCTAAACTTGGAGTTCGAGGACCTGTTTTTTTAATATACAGATACATATATACCAACTCATTCCTTTTATTATTTTTTCAATTGCATGTAGAAACAATTTCAAACAATTGCTTTCTAATCTTTTGTAATCAAAATTCTCTCTTCCTTCCCTCTCCTTTTCTCTCTCTAGGTGGCAAAATATTTGATATAGATTATTCCAGTGTTGTCATGCAATACAAATTTTCCTATTCTTCATATTGTGAAAGGGAGACATATATTGTACATGTGAGAAAAACTCATGAGGGGAAATAAGGCAAGAAATGGAATCTGTATTCATACTCTCACAGTTTCTTCTGTGGCTGCAGATAGCACTTTCCATCATGGGTTCCTTTGGGATTGGTTTGGGTTCTTGAATTGCACCAATTCATACAAATCTTTCTTAGTTGTTGTGAAATCATCTCATTTGTTTTTTCTTATGGCACAAGAGTATTCTTTTACAACCATACACCACAACTTGTTCAGCCATCCCCAATTGATGGACATCCTTTCAGTTTCCAATTTTTTGTCACCATGAAGTGACCTGCTATAAATGTTTTTGTACACATAGATTCTTTCTCTTTTCTATGATCTCTTGGGGATAGAGACCTAGAAGTGATATTGCTGGATCAAAGGGTTTGCACAGTTTTTTAGCCTTTTGGGCCTAGTTCCAAAGTGCTTTTCAGAATGGTTGGATCAGTTCATATCTCCACCATTAGTTTATTAGTTTTAATATTTCCATATCCTCTCTGGCATTTATAATTTTCCTTTTTTGTCATATTAGCCAATATGACAGGTGTTATCTCAGAGCTGTTTTAATTTATATTTATTTAATCAATAGTGATATGGAGTATTTTTTCCCTATGACTATAGATATTTTTTATTCTCCTTCTGAGAAATGCCTTTTATATCCTTTGATCATTTATCAGTTGTGTAATGACTTGAATTCTTATAAATTTGACTAAGATCTCTATATATTTGAGAAACAAGGTCTTTGCCTGAGATACTTGCTATAAAAATTTCCTTCAGTTATTTGTTTCCCTTCTAATCTTGATTGCATTGATTTTGTTTGTACAAAACCATTTTAATTTAATGCAGTCAAAATTATCTATATTACTTCTTGTAATGTTCTCTATTTTTGTTTGTCCACACATTCTTCTCTTATCCATAGGTCTGACAGGTTAACTATTCTGTGTTCTTGTAATTTGTTTATGGTGCAACACTTTATTTCAAGTGCATGTATCCATTTTGATTTTTTCTTGGTATATGGTATGAAAAGCTGGTCTAAGACTAGTTTCTGCTACACTATTTTTCAGTTTCCCTAGCAATTTTTGTCAAATAGTGACTTCTTTTCTCAAAAGTTTGAATCTTTGGGTTTATAAAATACTAGGCTACTATTATCATTTACTACTGTATACTGAAAAGATAATCTATTCAATTGGTTCACTATTCTTAAAAATATTTTTGATAAGTATTTAAATATGTTGATTTCCTTTGCAAACTTTTGTATTATATTTTATACATTCAAAAAACACTATCCTGAGATGGTTTCCATGTTTTTTTAACCAGGCTGAAAAAAAGATCAATGCCACAAAAGGGGTTAAGAACTCTTCAAAAAATGACTTCCCAAATCTTTATTTGCACAAGCATTAATCATACTAGAAAAGGATTTGGCAGCCACCAGATTTTCTTTAATATAAGTATACATAGGGCATATATGACTACATGACTATATGGGGGCAAAAGGAAAACTGATTAGAAGATTAACAGTAAAAATGAACATTGACTATTGTCTATACTTGCGGGGGTTAGACTACTTTCTGTACGTTCCTCCTTTAACTAAACAAGAAGTAGGGCAGGGCTGGTACCAACTATCTCATCAGTCCTAGGGACTATTATTCTACTGTCCCATTCTTCCAGAGCCCTGGTGGAAAAAAGAGGGGTGTTGGCTGTATCAGACAAAACTTGCTCCTATGAAAGGTACTTCTTTTGTAGCATGTTAGATGGACAACTTCTTTCTTCTCTTCTAGCTTCCTCTTTCCAGAAACCCGAAAAATCAAGTTCAAAAAGATTTTATCAAACTAGGGAATTCCAGGAGAATATTTGCTCAAGTCTTCCTTTTTCAGAGCAATACTCACACTTTACCTGTTGATTATAACAGAATATGTAAACCCAATAACTAATCTTCCTCATCTCCAAAGATTTATCCTCAAAAATGTTTTTCCAGAAATGAGTATATTAAAAATAATAGATCATGGCACAAATATCAACACCAGGAATATTTCTTTAAGCAATGACAGCATTGTTCTAATAAGTGAAAATCCCCCTTTAGATGACCATATTAAAGTAGGAACAATATTCATTTGGACTTGAAAGTTCTGATGCTTTGTTGAAAAGAAATATAAAACAAAATTGTCTTATTACTTCAAATTTCATTTTTAGTTAAATTTCAGATTATATCCAGTTGAGGGAAGAGGAGAGAGGGAGAGAAAGAGATGTTATAAAGAAGTAGGAAAAAATCATGAGGTAAAGAAGAGATATATAGAATATACAGGTAGAAGTCAGGAGAGAGAAATGTGGCTTTTAAATAATTAATCAACTAATCACAATTTGAAATTCCTTAATTTCTCTTTATGACTTCAGATTTTTAGTGATAGTTATGGCAATTTGCCTTTCCCACTTCAATAATTATTCCCTGGGCTACAAGTGGTGACTCCCTAACCCTATCTTATACTTTTTGATAGTGAATCATAAATAATTAAGAAGATGATGGTAATTCAAACTCAGTATTCCTGTGACATAGCAAAAAGGTGACTATGGTGAAAGGAGCAATTTTAGGAATCATGTGTAATATGGTTTTATAGTAATAACAGAATTATAGGGTTTAAAGCAGGATGAAACCTTAGAGATCATTCTGAAGTCCAATTGCTTAATTTAGAAATAAGGAAATTCAAGATGAGAGAGGTTAAATGATTTGCCAAAGGTCTTATAGGTAGCTAAAAAAAACAGCTAAGATTCATACCCAGACCTGCTGGCTTCAAATCCAGAATTGTACAATAGACTAGAAACACTTCTAGTTCAAGGGTTCTTAACTGAGGATTTATTTTTCAAGATATTTAATCAACTGTTTTTCAATAAAATTGGTTTACAATATAACCCTATGTATTTAATTTTAAAACATTCTGAGCAGAAGCCCGTAAGTTTCTACAGATTTCCCAAAAGGTCCATAAGCAAAAAGAAGTTAAGAACTCAAGGCGTACCACTAATTTTCTATATGACTTTCAGCATATCAATTACTTTCCCTGGACCATAGTTTGCTTATCTGCTAAGTAAGGGTAGTGGACTTGAGGTTCCTGGATATGTGACCCCATTCAGAACCATTACCTTTTTGTGGGAGAAATTGCTTCTTTGTTCAGGGACACAGAGACTTAGAGGGTACACAATTTTAAAATGATGATTTTAGAAGACTGTGAATTTATAATTTGCTGCATTGGTAGCTCATGCATTCCTTCAAAAGCCTAGGACCAACTTGCCCTATCACCTAATTAATATGAACAACTTATTAAGATTAGAAGCGACTAGATCTTTCTATCCCCACCTCTCCTCAGGATCAGAATCTCAGGTGAGTGCCTCCCCATCCATCTCTCTTCTACTTCCCCTCAAGCCAGTCTCTCTAGCATTGAAAGCTTGATTTTCTATGTCTCTGTTTCATTCTAATAAGACCAGTGTTAGGTTCTCTCCCAGCTGGAAAGTAGAATCTGGTGCTTTCCTGATTATTTAACTAAATTTATCTTAATTGCTTTTTCTATTACTTTCACATTATAACTAACTAGCATTTACTTTATTTACATAATACTTTTCATATGTAAAAGATTCTTTACAATGTTATCTTTTTTAAATCTTACCTTACCTTGAAATGTAAGTGCTATTATTTTTTCCCCTTTTATAGATGGGCCAGCTAAGGCAAAGTTTGAATGACTTACCCAGGCTCACACAGTAAATATCTGAGGCAGTATTTGAACCCAAGGCTTCCTAATTCCAAGTCCAATGAGCTTAGCTGCCTGGCTGCCTCATGAATTATAAAGATGATATGAGGTTATGTTTCATGCTACTTTTCCCAAGCATATTTTGTGTTGTTTTCCCTGGACACTAAAATTGCTAGTTATGGCTCTGACTATAGGCACTTAGTATAATTGCTGGTACTAAAGAAAATATATGTGTTTGACTGAGGAAGCACTCAGCAATACCTAGGGTTACCCCTGTGACTCATTTACCAGAAAGCCACATTTGAATCTTGTTGCTACCCATGGCTTCCAAGTTTGATGAGTAATATTCCCTTAATGTCTTTAAGTTAAAGACATTAAACATTCATGGAACCCGAGCTGGCAAATATCTAATGTGACTTAAAGACTTTGAAGACTAAGTATCATTAGCAATTTCATATTGTGGCCAGTAAAACCTAATAAATTTTTCTGGCATATTTAATAACAGACATGATTTTGATATTTGAAAAATCTTGCAGAATTCAATTCTTACAGCTGGAAACAAGCAAATATTTCCTTGATTTTGAGAAAAAAAGAAAAGATGGATTATTAAGGCTGATGAGCTTGACTTTGATTCCTAGAAAAATTCAGAATTCTTATTAGAAGGACTCTTTATGAGGATCTAGAAAGGGAAGACAATAAAGATAATATGGCACTAAGATCCAAATATATGTATTCCACTCATCATCATCATCATCATCAATCATCATCATCGTTTTTTTATTTTAAATTTTATAACAAGATAACTTGTTGATAAATCAACAAGTAAAAATAGAGTACCCTGATTTCAGTAAGAGATTTGATAGTCTTCAAGTAGAAACTCCTTTCTCTAATATATGTCACCAGTTACTCTATAGTTTTAGAGAGCTATCTCAGATACCAAGAGCTCAAGTGATTTTGCCAGAGGTCAGATGCTAGTAGTATGTGTCAGAGTCAGAGATTGAACCAGGTCTTTGGGACTCTAATGATGATTTTCAGTCCTGTACATCACTGGTGCAAAATTGAAATAGTGATCCTTGTGGGCTACATATCAACCTAAAAAAAAATCACAAATGAACATTATTTATTGCATTTTTATTTATTTTGTTCAAGATTTCCTAATTATATTTTAATTTAATTTGGGCACACTCACTCTGCCATATACCTCAAGGTGCTTTTCTTCATAGTGACTGAAAATTGCATTAATTAGACATTCATTTGGATTAATAAATAAACCTGAGAAGGTAAAGGGAATGGACTAGCAAGTCATTTATATCTTAGCATAGATTGCAGAATATTTTCTTTAAGGACATCATTCCAGATTTTCTGGCAAATGGAGTAGTCCTTAAATATTGAGCTGAAGAGTTCTAAAAGTAAGACCTTTGAATTGGGGTGTAAGAATTAAAATTTGGTCAAATTAAGAGTTATAAAATTGTGGTCGCAATTTATAATAATTAAAAATTAAACCATGAGTCTGTTAGTAGCTTTAGTAGCTTTATTCCAGCAAGGTAGAGATAGTAAAGGGAGAAATGTAGGAAGGGGGTAGAAAATATTGCCTAGCTAAATATCCTATGATTGCCAATCTGAAGAAATCCAGCTCAACTCCGACAAAGGCTCCCTCAGGTCCCAATCTCCAACCAGAAGAGCGGGAGAGTCTCAGCCTCCAGGTTCCAATCTCCAGGTGGAAGTCCATGAGAGACTCTTTAGTCCGAGTCACCATCCAGAACCACCACGCAGAAGAATCCCTATTTCAGCAAGAGCCACCAACGCAGCAGAATGAATCAGAATGCCCTCGGCTGGCTTTTATAAGCAGTTTTCTCCATAAGACTTCCTGTCTCTCTGGTTTCTACTTCCTTTCACTATGGGCTGGTCTATCACATCACAGGAACCAATCAGAATTTCTTAATTTGCGTGGCACTGCCCAGGAGGCAGTGTCTGTGGAATCTACCTCCCTTCATCAGGGTGGAACACTCCAAGTACTTGATTGATTAAGTTGAGATTAAAAAGAAATTCCCTTTCACAGAGGTTTTTTGAAAACTGAAAAGCTTTTAATTGGTAGGCAATTTTCCAGAGTGTGGTAAAGCCACTAATGTTATGTATATAAACAGTCTTTTTGTTGTTGTTGTTCAATTAGTAACATTCTATCATTTTTTTCATTCGTCTGTGGGGTGTGGTATGTCTATTAGAGGAAAGGGCATGATTGTTTAATTAAAGTCATCTGGGACTGACATCTTCAGTCCTTTAAGAATAAGAAAACTAGTGGCTAACTGTCCCAAGAAAGTAAATTTTAGTGTGAAAAGGTGAGGGGTGTTGCCTTCTTCAAGTAAGATGAGTAGTTTGAGAAAAGCCAGGGATGCACGTAGACTTTTAGAATCATTTCAAAGCTGCAGGCTTGGGTAGTGGTAGAATAGCCAACCTGGGACAACTGTATGAAAAGATTGTGGTTATTTTATACTATATTTGGGCAGCTAGATGGCACAGTGTATAAAGCACTCAGCCTAAAATCAGGAAGAACTGAATTTAAATCTAGCCTCAGATACTTTCTAGCTATGAAATACTGGGCAAGTCACTTAATTTTGGTTTGCCTCTGTTTCTTCAACTGTTAAACACGGATAATAATAGCACATATTTCCCAGGGTTGCTGTGAAGATTAAATGAGATAATAATTGCAAAGTGCTTAGCATAGTGCCTGGAACATAGTAAGCACGATATAAATTTTAGCTATTATTATTGTTGTTGTTGTTGAAAGTGTAATAGTTTCCACTGCTGGGCTGATATAAGCATTTCTTATTGTCACATACCTTTGGAACTTTGAGGATGCCATTTAATTTCTTTGGACCTCACTTTTCTCATCTATAAAATAAAAGTTATGACTTGATGACTCCAGAGGTCCCTTTAAGCACTGTCTTTTATTTTTTTGTAAGTAAATGCAGTTTATTTTTCTTTTAAAATTAAATTTATTTTAAAAACAAACAAAAATCAACTTTCTCTTTCACCCCTCTCCAGGGGAAACAAAATCATTGTGGCAAACAAAACATGCTCCTGAATGAACTATGTCCAAGAAAGACATATTTCATTTTGCAATTTGAGCTCAATCCTCATCTATCAAGAGGCAGGTGATCATGCTTTATCATCAGTTTTCTGGAATCACAGTTGCTCATTATATTGATCAGAGTTCTTAAATCTTTCAAAATAGTCTATTTTTACAGTGTTATTATTGAATAAATCATCCCTTTTGTCAGAGCACAATAATATTTCATCAAATTCATATTGTATAATTTGTCTAGCCATTCCCTAATTGATAGATATTCCATTAGGTTCCTATTCTTTGTTACTAGAAAGAACAACTACACACACACACACATATTCTATGGGGTCATTTTTCTTTTTACAATCTCTTTGGAGTATAGTTATAGTAGTTGTATCATTGGGTCAGAGGGCATGCATACTTTGGTAGCTCTTGTGGCATAATTCTAATTTACTTTCCAGAATGGCTAGACCAATCTACAGTTCAGGAATGTGTCTGTTTAAATGTACGACTCTCTGATCCTGACTTTGATTTGGCTGGAGTTCATGAAAAGTAGTGTGAGATAAAGCTTCCAAAGATGGAACTACTTCCATAGCATCTGTATGTTTAAAAATGCTAGTTTCCCAAATTGGGTTCATGATCCACGTGTATACAGCATCATCTGGAATAAATATTATTCTCATTTTTTCCTTTCTCTATCACTTTATTTTTATTATCTAATTAATTAATTAAATTTAGTATATTTTCCCATGGTTACATGATTCATGTTCTTTCTCTCCCCTCTTCCATCCCCCCTCCTGCAGCCAATGAGCAATTCCACTGGGTTTTACATGTATCATTGTTCAAAACCTATTTCTAGATTATTAATTGAATCTTATTTTTTCATAACTATTTTCATTTACTATTTCTAATAATTTTTTCCTTTTCCTTCCTTTCTCTCAGTTAATAGTTATGGAGAAGATGAACTGTCCACATCTTCTGACAGTGATGAAGAAATAATCAAACAATTTGAGCTCTCTGTATCCCGCTCACAGAGCTTCCGTTCAGGAATGTATGAAAAAGGAACACAAGCAAGTTCAGAGAGGAAGCCAAAACTCAACCGCTTATTGTCCAGCCATGAAGAGAATAGTACAGAAGCATCTGAATGTGAAGGTATTTTTTGCATTAACTCTTTATCTTTGTCTATAGTAGCAAATAGCTTAAATCAATATTAACTTCTGAGATAATACTAGCCATAAAGGGGCCTTAAAACAGATTGCATTAAAATAACTGAAGAGAAAGAGTTACAGAGGAAGAGAGAGAAAAAAATAAGAGACATAGTGTTATAGAAGAAGAAAGGAAACAATATTATTTTGGAGGAAAAAGCAATATTAGAAACAAATTGAGAAAAAGATATATCTGTCTTTCATAATTTTAAATGTAAATGAATTAAACAATCAGATTAAACTGAAAAGATAATAGAACAAAACCCCATATCCTATTACTTATGGAAAAAAAATTAAAAAACCCTTTTATCTTCTGTCTTACTATAATACATACAATGCTATGTATTGGTTCCAAGACAATAGAGTGGTATAACCTAGGCAATGGAGGTTAGATGATTTGTCCAGGGTACACAAATAGGAAGTGGCCAGGCCAAATTTGAATCCAGGGCCTTTCATCTTTGGGCCTGGCTTTCAATCCACTGAACCACCTAGTTACCTCTAGAAACACATTTTTTAAAAACAAAATATACATAGAATAATAAATGCAGGGCTAATTTTTTTCACTATGCATCAGGTGAATTCCCCAAAACAAAAGTGAGAGTCACAGTTATGATGTCAGACAAAAAAAAACAAACACCTAAAACATAAAAGGGGTGAGCAAGGAAAATATATTATATTGAAAGGAATTATACATAAGAAATCAATATCTATATTAAAATCCTTCACATCTAAATTCTGTAAGAGTTAAATTAATGCCTAATAATTCAAGTATTATTTTTTAAAAGTTTATTATCTAACAAAATAGAACCACATGACTAAGTTTTTTCTACCTGCCAAAAAGCCCACTCCACCAAAACTGTGACAGAAAGGAAAAAAGAGCTAGACACAGAACTCCACCTAATTTATATCCTGTTTACATCAGCATGTAACAACAGGAAGTGAATAGGGTGCTGGGAATAGTAGTTTTGCTGGGGATCGTAATTTTTAGGGTAACAGATTCAAATTACACAATTCATAAGGAAGAAATTAACTGTGCTACAAGATGATATAGACAGTACCACAATAGTTGGCAGGAGATTTCAATGTTTTTCTTTATATTTTGGATAAGTCTAACAGAAAGATTAAAAAAACAAAAATAGAAAACTGAACAAATTTCTGGAGAAACTAGCACTAAAAGACTGATGCCTTCTTTCGTGTAAGACTGCTAGAGAATATACATGTTTCTCACCACCACATAAGACATTTGCAAAAATTGCCTGTGTATTAGGACATAGATATTGCAAACAAATTAAAAAATATTAAAAATAGTAAATGTATCCCTTTTAGAACACAACACAATAAAAACAGCAACCAGTACAAGCAACACAGACAAAAGGCATGAAATTCAAATGTTAGTCTTTATAGTTAAATCCTAAATAATGAATAGGTCAAATAAAAAATTGTAGTAATAATTGATAGCTATGTGAAAGAAAATGATAATGAGGAGATAGAATAGCAACATTTCTGTAATATAGCTAAAGCAGTCTACAAGGGGAAAAATCATGTTGCTTCAAACATATATTAACAAAATAGAAAAAGAGAATGATTAATGAGACTATTAGCTTACTATGCCTTTGTGAGCAGTGAGAACAACTATTTTTGGATGGATTAGATAGCAGGGAGAGGACTAGAGAATCCTCACTTAGTTTTTTCCAGGAGTGGTGGCTAGGAGGGACTTTAACATTTATAACCACCCAAACAGATTTCAGTGGATCTCAGATCTAATCAATGTGAGCCCTGCACAAGGGTGCAAATGATGCATGTTCTTATCCTAGGGAAGCCATTCATGCCTTTCCATCAATATGGCACCTAACCTGCCTTTCTTCTAGGCGTATTGATATTATGTGGCTCCCAGAACTACACACCAGTTCACTATTAATTGTTCTCTCAGCTCCTGCTATTTCCTTTCCTGGACAGGCATCTTTTAGATGATGTCTTTTATGTTATGTGCTCCTTGTATGTAAGCCATTGCTGTTAATAAGCTTCAATCAATTTATGTTGACTCTATGTCTTCAGTTTCTGTTCCTCAAGAATTATGGTGCTTCATGATTCATAATCAAATAGAATCAGTGGAATTTTGGTATTAAAATGGTTTTTTTGTTTATTAACATGCCATATGTTTATAAACATGTTTTAGACAGAAAGGTACAACTTGTCTTAAAAACGTGTTTTCTTTTTTATCAACATAATTTTTTTCCTGAATTAAATTTTTTTTGAGGCTGAGTCTCCCTATTTCACCCAAACTGAAGATGTAAGGGCCATTCATGGGTTTGATTCCATGTCTTATTGTTAGCTAGCTGCCAGTGAAATTACTTTGCATGATCTTCTATGGACTATATATAGCAGGGTTGATTGGACTATTTGACCTCTAAGTTCCCTTCCAAATTTGAGATTCTTTGATTTTAAAAAGATGAAATACCCAGAGAGGCATAAATGTACTCATGCCTATACACATCTATGCATTTATGTACACATACACACACAGTGCCAAAAGTCTTAGTGAAACTTAGTGCTTAAAACAGCACTGAAATTTTTGGGGTACCCCATTCATACATACATATATATATATATATATATATATATAGGTATGCACACACATATATACATGTATCTGGAGATTTGTATATTTATAATTGTATATAAATATACATATATATGAGAGAGAAAGAGAGTGAGAAAGGGGAGAGAAAAAGAGAGAGAAGAGAGAAAAAGAGAGTGAGGAGGGGGAGAGAGAGAAAGAGAGAGAGAGAGAGAGAGAGAGAGAGAGAGAGAGAGAGAGAGAGAGAGAGAGTACAAAGGAGCGCTTTTTTGCAGAAGTACCAATTTACTTTTTATTTTCTCTACTTATCATGACCTAAATGTTGTCCATGGCATTTCAAAGTCTTAGGTTATATTTCACCTTTCATCTTATATTATAGTCTTCAAGAGTTAAACATTAAAATATGAAGGTTAGAATTAAAGATTGTCATTTGGAAGGGAACTAAAGGGTCATTTAGTGCCAGTCATCTTGCTACATAAATCTGTACGAGAGTGTACAGTTAATCATTCAGAATAATTTTATTGTCAAGTATTTTGATCTTTGGTAGATGTTTTCATTTTTAAAACTTTATTCTCTAACCATGCCTCCTATGTTCATGGCAGCAGGATGGAACATTATTAAACTCACCTGTCCATTCTAGAATGAAATGAATCCTGTTAAAATGTATCATGCTTTTTCAGGACCAACCTTTCTTATGATTGATTTTCCATTAAAACCATTCTGTTTCTTCAGTTTCCAAGAGGGGAGTCTGGAAGATAATCTAAATTAGAGTCAGTAATACAATAAACATTTAAGGGCTCAATACATTCAAGGTACTATGCTAGACTGGGGATATAAAGGTAAAAAATGACATAATTTCTCCCCTCTGGGAGCTTCTTAGAGGAGTTAGAGGAATAAGTGAATGTTGTTTCTTTCTCCTTGTTTGTTGAGTCTAGGTCACATTTTGATCAAGTTTTTATTCAGAGTAAATACCTAATCAATGTCACATCCTACAAGACTTCAATGATAGGTGATTTTATTGGTGGGTACTCACATCACCAGTGTTAACTGCAATTCGTCTGTCATTTAGTGGCAGGTCTTTGCTGTTGCTGACAAATTCAGTGGTTTCCAGCTAATCTCCAAACACTGCTTGGCTAATTCTGGAACAGCAGACATATTGTCAATTGGCAGGTCCATAATCAGTCTTTGCAGTTTAGCAAAGTTTAGCTTTCTTGGACATAATATTCAAGATACCTAAGGCACTATGATGAAGTTGTTAGAATAGAACTTTAATGAAAGAAATGTTGCTAACTTTGTGTGTTAGGGAAAAACACTGTATCTGATAGTAGCATCCAAGGCTTGCCAGCAAATGGGGTGATGACTTTCGAAAAAGGAGAAACTTCAAAGAAAATTCATAGAGATAACTTGTTTTTATGGTTAGGACCCTATTCCATGTTGCCAACAAATAATATTCAAAAAAAGAATATAGTCAGGAGAAGATTCTTAACAGAAGAAAGTGACGAGTCTTAAACACTTTCTAGTCTCATTTTTTGGTCTACATGGCCTGGGTTATTCTATCACTTTTCTTCCATTTTTTGGTAAGCCATCATGCTTTCCAGATTCTTCATCATAAGAGAGTGAAAATGAGGGTTTTAAAAAGACTGAAGAGATAAAAAGAAATAAAACTCTTTTTGATTTTAAGGATATTGTATAAAAAAGGGAACAGCAAAGGCAGGACAAAATAAAATTTGTTTTTTCATCAGAAACGCAATATTCTATTACATAGCTCTATAGCTATAGGTTTTTAAAATAGCATTGTCATTGGTCACAACAAAATGTAGTTTTTAAAGCTATTCCTTCTAAGACTTCAAAGTTGCAATGATAGTACTGTAATTAATATATACTTACCACTTTTTGATTCCTTCTCAGATTTTCTCCTTTTCCTTTTCTCCTTCCCCTGTTGTGTCCTAGCCTTTTGTACTTTTCATCGAGGGTGCAAATGTTAGCTAATGAAAGTTAATAGCAGTTGATTCCTTATGAGTGTCTGGTTTAATTCTAAAGCTAATGGTTTCTTTTCCCAGAAGCCCAAGTGTTTAGTTTCCAATTTACACACATGCCTGATATTCTGAGCTTTATGACAATTGCCCTAACTTCCACTTTTCCTGGAATTTGCAGGCAATTTGTCTCTTGTCATAATAGAGAGTCAGGGTTGCTGACAGATCAGGACTATAATAGTGATTGAAAAGGTAAAATTTTCTCTTTTGGGTGAGAGATAGTCCACCATACTGAATGGCCTCAATATAGATTTTTTTTTTATTTTAAACCCTTTACTTCTGTGTATTGACTTATAGGTAGAAGAGTGGTAAGGGAAGGCAATGGGGGTCAAGTGACTTGCCCAGGGTCACACAGCTGGGAAGTGTCTGAGGCCGGATTTGAACCTAGGACCTCCCGTCTCTAGGCCTGGCTCTCAATCCACTGAGCTACCCAGCTGCCCCCCTCAATATAGATTTTGAAAAAAAACCAGCAGGTTTTTTTTGAGCAATAGCAATATTCCAACAGTTTAAATATGAAACAATTATTAGTTCACCTATATCCTGTCCTTTTTTGTGTGCCATCTCCTTTTGACTGTTTGCCTTAGAGGTTGGTATCAATACCTGGGACTAAACACTCATACAGAATAAATAGCAGGATTTTCCCAGAACTAACCTTTCTGTTGTCCTTTTAGTTACTCTTATATCTTGTCTTTCGAAATGTAAGTGGAGACTGTGAGGTTGTTTAACAATAGGATTAAATATTGAGAAATTGCCCAATTAGCAGGAAAGGGGCTTCCTACTTAGCATCCAAGATACTTCTTTTACTTGTACTAAATTATTAATTTAGTATTAATGTATTAATAATTATCAAATTAGCTTATATTTAATAAGTTCATGAATCTAAATCTGGAAGGAGTTTTGCCTTTTGTTGAGTTGGGGGTGACTGTGTTCCATTTACATTATCTGTTTCCCAGGATTCAGGAATAATGCAAAACTCTTCTTACATCTTTTATCCCCACAATAGCCTTATGAAATAGGTCCTATGGTTGTTACTATTATTTTTTTAACAGATGAGGAAACAAGCTTAAGATAATGTTAGTAAATAGTGTTGGAAGGAGTAGGGAATGAATTAAAGGCCATACATAGAAGGATGACCTGTAGTGAGTCGTAGTGATTTCTTTTGTGTTCCAAAGGATCAGTCAAATGAATGGGGAGACAGCCTACGGAAGAGAAGATGGAGAGTTGTCTCAGCTGAAGTTATCTCAGAAGTATTTCAAGGTCTGCCACTTCTGAGAATTAGCTTTGCTAATTAATTTTGCTTGGCTCCAGAGAACAAAGAAGGGGCGATGGGTAGAAATTACAAAGTGCCATATTTAGTCTGGATATAATGATAGATTTTTTAGCAAGTAGATTCTTTAATAGTGGTATGAACTTCTTTCAAGCAAAATTTGCACGATCCATTGTTGATTATATTATAGAGGAAAATGTGTAGGTATATATCAGAATAGATGATCATTGAAGTCCTTTCCTTTAAATCTTTGATTTTATGACAACTCTAACTCAGTCTATGGTTCTGAGAAGGTGATGATTCTAAGAAAGTTTAGGGCAGGGAAGAGGAGACTGGAAGAAGTTCATTGGATGATTTCAACCTTCTCTGTAATAAAGGAGACTAAGTAATCCACTATAAGTATAGTATCAGGGTACACAGGACCAAGAAGGGCTCAATGGAGCTTATGTGCTGTGAAGTTTTACTTGGAAATATCAATTTGATTTTGGTAACTTTTATGAGGAATGATCAGCAGCCCTGGAAACAGACAGTTAGGGTGACCCAGAGGCCGTGATTCATAGGACAGTAGAGCAATGAATTCTAGAGTAGGGGGGAAGGATTACATTGGCAGAACTTATGGTTAATTCTGGGGCATGAAAAAAAGTGAAGCTGGAGTGGGGAAGATAGATTGAAAAAAATATTAATGTGTTTGCTGTTCTTCAGTTGTTTCAGTAGTGTCCATTTCTTCATGATCCTATTTGGGGTTTTCTTGACAAAGATACTAGAGTATTTGTAAAAAGGGTTAGTGACTTGCCTAGGGTTACTTTAAGCTCTCCAGCTGCCTTACCTCTGAGATTAATTTCAATTCACACTGTATGTTTATTTTAATATTTATGGTTATTTCTGTGCTGTTGTCACTATTAGAGAACTCTTCCAGGGCAGGGACTTTTTTTCGGTCTTTTTTGTGACTTTAAGTCACACTTAGCAGAGTGATTGGCACATAGTAAACACTTAAAATAGACTAATTGATAAACAGTTTTTTTTTCAGGAATCTAATAAATATTGTTGAGGATGTTCTTTTGTAGTATATCTTTCTCTTAGACAATATCTATATTTTTACTTTTTGAATAAATGTCTTAACTTTTGGCATTTGGAATCTATATTGGATATCTTCTAGAGGAACAACAAACACTTTTAGTGAACTTGCTTCTTTTTCTTGTCTTTATGGCAATAATTAGTCTTTAAAGTCATCTATTTATTGTCACATCTTTAAAGCAATCTTTTGTAATTTTAGCATCTACTTAGGGGATGCTGTTAGATAAAGCCATGAAGAGTATCCCTCCAGATGTTTATAACATTACTAATGTTATAGAGACTACATCAAGCTTTGGAACACTACACCATCTTTTACAATTAAAAGGGTTTGACCTTAAATAGGAAATGAATACCTCTTCTTGAGATTATGATATGTAATTAGATCACAGAATTTTGAACTGAGAACTGGGAGGAACCTTAGATGCCATCTAGTCTAGTTCCTTCATTTTAAAGATGAGGAAACTAAAGTCTAGGAACATTGACTTGTCCAAAATGGGACAGGTTGTGTCAGAGGTGGAATTTTGTAAAGGATAACTGATTTTCATATAAAAAAAACAAAGAAAATAACCAATTCTAGTTTTTTTGTTTATTTAATTTGTATTGTGGAAGAGTGTGTCAGTATTTCCACTGGTGAGATCATATATTCATCCATTAAGGTATTGAAATATTTATATTTAATTTAAGAAAAAAGACATAAACTGAATGGTGTCTCATAAATATCAGTGTCATGCTTCATGTTAAGTGAGTTTTTTATGTTCTTTGTTTTTCATTTCCTTATCACATTGGAGCTGGTTTGTTAGTATAGATATCTTAGATAGATTCTGTGGATGCACAATGAACTGGACTTTGAACTGAACAGCAAAGGAAGCGTGGGATGGAATGTTTGTGGAAATTACAGAGTCCTCTTAATGACCCTAATTTTCTCCCTGAAACAAATATGTATATATGTGCACATATATAAAATTTTAATATTTTCTGGATGATTCTGTATGAGTTGCTAAAGACTGAAATTGCTGGTCTTCTGTAGAAAATGTAAAGGTGTATAAGCAAGCTTTCACATACTAAGGGCAAGTGACATAAATTATATAATAAGAGAGACATGGTAAATTAGGTACTGACTCTTGAGGTAGAGGACCTGAGTTCAAAGTATCCCTTTGATAATTCCTGCCTATGTGACTTTGGACAAGTTATTTCACCTCACTAAGGTCTGTTTCTGCTTCTGAAAATTGAGGTAGTTGAAGTAGATGGCCTCCAAGTTCTTTTTTCAGCTTTAGATCTATGGTCCTATGATCTTATGTATGGCCAGAAAAAAATATGATCTGGTTTCAGAATAAGAGCATGGGATAACCAATGGGTAGTTTTCATGTTCTATTGGTATCCACACACTATGAAAATATTAGGGAGAAGGCTCCTGGCATAGTGGGTGGAACCACTGTGAAGAATTTATGGGAGAAGATTGATCAAATTTGAATGAAATGTGGGAGGAATTCAATTTGTGTTGTGGAAGGGTGTGTCAGTACCTCCACTGGTGAGATCATATATTCATCCATTAAAGTAATGAAATATTTATATTTAATTTAAGAAAAAAGACATAGACTGAATGGTGTCTCATTAAAATCAGTGTTGTGCTTCATGTTAAGTGAGGTCTAGGTTGTTGGCAGTGCAAATGGAACTGGAGTGGTATGAAGGGGATATCAAGTGACTCATGGACTTTGCACTGGTTCCCTCTCATACTTCACTTCTTGTTCTTTACCTTGTTCTTTTAGCATATTACCTCAAATACAATTTTCTTTATTCTTTCTTAATTGATTCCCTCAGCTGCTGTATTCCTCCAGGCCAAATGAGCTTATATTTACTTTTTTATGCATGCATATACACATACATGTAAATACATACATAAACCATACACACATACGTTTACCAAGATAGAATATAAACTTTTTGAGGGTATCAAGTTTGGTATATAGTAGGCATTTAAATGTTTGGTGATTGATTGATATCTTTGATTTAGTTCAATTCAATTCAATAAGCATTTATTAAAATATGCAAAAAACGCTTTGGAACTTCTGCTGCTAAATTAGTTTCTTATTACAAAAAAATACTTTCTAAATTTTCCAAGATTCCATACAATAAATTTCCTTACCAATAGGCAATTACCTTTTCATGTATTTATGGCTAGAATACCTATCTTAATTTAAACAAATGCTGGGGTTGTTTTCTATGATTGTTGAGAGGGACTTGCTATTATCTCTTCTCCCTCTCACCACTTGACTCAGCATACTGTATGTGCTCTTTCTTCCCAGGCTTCTTTCTTGTCTGTCAAGGAAAGTGTTTGTAATATTAATGCATTTCTCCCATTTTCAGTTATGAATGGCTGTTCAATGCTTAATGTAGCTTAAAAAATTTCTCTCTTATTGATGTAGGTATTATCACTGTTGGAATTAAAGTCAGAAGACAGTTTTATTGGGAATAATTTCTTGGTTTGGTTAGATTTTACTTTGAAAGCTTGCTGTGTTGTATGTGCGTTGATGGATAACCCACTGTTTAAAAAGAGTATTTCAGAGTTAATATGAAGGAGTGAATCTGATAGAAACTTAGAAGAGAATTCAGTTACATCAGGTGTCCCAAAAGTCTTAGTTCAGTGTTAAACTTTTCTTCACTGATATTGTTGATCTAATACTTTAAGTTTTATTTAATACTAAACTAAAATTTTTTGGGATATTCTGTACATTTGGCACTTCTGCATGTGTGTTCCCCCTTAATTTCCTTGTGTTTATTCCCTGCACTTAAACCAGAAGTTAAACATCTGACAAATGTACTCCCTGCTCTTATACCTAGTGGTTAGGTACTGTGCAAAATAGAAATATGTGAGACACAATCACTGAGCTTAAGAATTAAGATGGTGATATGAGATAATATGGATAAAAAAGAAACAGGAACACAGAAAAACATTTAATTAAATGAAAAATTATATGGTGTGTATTGTAAGGGTATTTGGATGAGGTTAGAGTAGGAGCTCAATGACAGAAAGCTTGATAGAAAAGTTAGGATTTGAAGGAATAAGTAGTGAGTCAACTGGCATTTATTAAGTACTTACATTGTCACTGTTCTAAGTCCTGAGGATATAAAGAAAGGCAAAAACAAAAACAAAAAAATGAAAACAAAATAAATAATCCTTGCTTTCAAGCAGTTTACAGTGTAATGGGGGAGACAATATGCAAATAATTATGTAAAAAGAAGATATTTTATATGATAAATTGAGGCACTAAGATTAAGTGAACCTGGTAAAAACTTCTTGCAGGAGATAAAACTTTAGCTGAGACTTGAAAGAAATGAGGGAAACAAGGAGACAGAGATAAATACAGAATTTCAAGCATGGGAAATAGCTAGGGAAAATGCCTGGAGTTGGGAGATGGAGTGTTGTGTGTGAGGAATGGCAAGGAGGCTAGGAGTGTGTTAAAGGTATAAGTTATAAAACTTATAAAACTTATAAAACTTATAAGTTATAAAAAAAAAGCTCAAAGGGTAGGATAGGGTCAGGTTATGAAAAGTTTTTTCCCTCTTTCATTTTGTTTTTGTTTTTTAACTTTTGAATTGCATTTTTCTCAATTACATTAATTTTTAACTTATATTTTTCTTAAAAATTTGAGTCCCAAATGCTCTCTCTCCCTACCTTTCTTCTCCCCTCCTTGAGAAATAAAGTGATTTGATTTGGATTATACATATGCAGTCATGGAAAACATTTCCATATTAGACATGTTGCAAAAGAAAACAGACAAAAAAGTCTGAGAAAAATAAAGAAAATAAAAAGTATGCTTAAATCTTTATTCAGAATCAATCAGTTCTTTCACTAGAAGTGGATAGCATTTTTCATCATAAGTCTTTTGGAATTGTCTTGGGTCATTGTATTATTAAGGATAGGTGAGTCATTCACAGTTGATTATTATAAAATATTGCTGTTACTGTTTACAATGCTCTACTAAGTCTGCTCACTTCATTCTGCATTAGTTCATGTAAGTTTCCCAAATTTTTCTGAAAGCATCTTGCTTATAATTTCTCATAGCACAATAATATTCCATCACAATAATATGCTGGAGCTTTTTCAATATTCCACAATACTTTTGTACATATAAGTCCTTTTCCTTTTATTTCTTTGGGATATAGACTTAGAAGTAGTACTACAGGGTGAAAAGATATGCACAATTTCATATAGTGTTTTGGGCAGAGATCCAAATAGCTCTCTAGAATGGTTGGAACAATTCCCAATTCCATTAACAAACACTAACAGTGTAGCAGTGTCCCTATTTTTCCATGTCTCCTCTAATATTTATTATTTTCCTTTTATTTTTTTGGTCATGGTTGCCATGATAGGTATGAAGTGGTACTTCAGAGTTGTTTTAATTTGAATTACTCTGATCAAGAATGAATTAGAGGGGCAGCTTGGTAGCTCAGTAGATCGAGAGCCAGGCCTAGAGATGGGAGGTCTTAGGTTCAAATCTGACCTCAGACACGTCCCACCTCTGTGACCCTGGGCAAGTCAATTAACCCTCATTGCCTTGCCCTTAACACTCTTCTGCATTGGAACCAATACACAGTATTGATTCCAAGATGAAAGGTAAAGGTTTAAAAAAAAGAACGCATTAGAACATTTTTATGACTATAGGTAGCTCTGATTTCTTCTTCCACAAACTTCTTGTTCATATTGTTTGACTATCAATTAGTAAAGATTTAGATTCTTATAAATTTGACTCAGTGCTTTCTATATTTCAGAAATAAGGAAATGATAAATCAGAGATCCTTTCTGTAAAAATTTCACCCCAGTTTCCTGCTTTTCTTCATTTTATTTTCTTCATTTGTTATTCACTTTACATCTTATAATGCTCTCTATCTCTTTTTTTTTGGTCATAAATTCTGATGAGGGAAGAATTTATAACCAAACAAAAAAAAGCTTTTTAAAAAAAGCTTTAAAGGATTTAAAATGGATTATTTTAATTGCATTAAGTTAGAAAGCTTTTATGTAAACAAAAGAAGTGTAACAAGATTAGAAGGGGAAACAACAAACTTGCAAAAAATTTATAAAAATTTTATCTAATAAAAGTCTAATTTCTCAGTCAATTTTATAAGAATACAAGTCATTTTACATTTTATAAATGGTCAAAGGATATGAATAAGAAATCGAAGCTTTCACCAATCATATGAAAAAATGTTCTGTCACTCTTGAATAGAGAAATGTAAACTAAAACAATTCTGAGGTACAACCTCACACTTACAAGATTGGCAATAAAAGAAAATCATAACTGTTGGAGGGGATATGACAAAATTGGGACAATAATGCACTTGTTGGCATTGTGAACTGATCCAACCACTCTGGAGGGCACTTTGGAACTATACCCAAAGGGTTATAAAACTGTGCACATCCTTTAAATCCCAAGTCTGTATACCAAAGCAATCATAAAAAGGGAAAAGGACATACTCACACAAAAATATATGTAACAGCTCTTTTTGTGGTTGCAAAGAATTGGAAATTGAGGACTGAATAAATTGTGGTATATGTTGGCAATGGAGTAGTATTGTTCTAAAACAAATGATAAGCAGGATGATTTCAGAAAAAAAGCTGGAAAGACCTACATGAACTGATGCAGAGTGAAATAAGCAGAACTGGGAGAACAGTGCATCATGTAATCAAGATAACAACATGTTAATACCATACAGAAACAACAATGTAGGGGAAGCAAATGCATTGCAAGATCAAAATGCATTGCAATCTGAGGATCCAGAGCCAGAACAAACAGTAGTCACTTTACAATAGAAAGAGGACATGGGATATACAGAGATAGAGGCTACAATGATTCAAGTGAATCAAAAAACAGAAACAGCTGAACCCATGAGCCAAGTCAACCAAGAAACAGATAGCAACGAACCACACATGACTAGCATGCTACCAGAAAATGACTTAGCAGATATGGACATGGAAGCAATTATAACATTAGATGTAATTAATACCAAGCCATCACAACCATATACTGTTTACACAGATTCTGATGATGAAGAGGAAATGAAAAGAATATAACAAGAAGCAAATGTACCAGTGATCATCATACCAGACATAGGTAGTGAAGAAAGACATGAGTGGCTATGTTTCATACATATACTGGATGACTAATCCATCAAAAGTGCAGAACACCTAAAGAAAAGCCTAAATACAGAAGGATTACAAACACAATGTGGAGAATACTGTAGCAATGAAAACAGTATATATAAATGGAATCAAAGCAATATTGGATTGCTAGTTCAACTAATAGTGTTATGGTATCTGAGAAGCAAACCTAGCAGGGAATTACATCTTTCCCCATTTGAAATGTTATATGGCCGACCTGTTTGGCAAGGGAGAGCTCACAAAACCCCATATGTCTCAATGCTGGGTTCAGATTGTGAACTGCATAAATATATCCAGGCCCTGCAACAATGACTCACAGAACTCCAAGAATTCAGTTTGATTCAACAGAGAGTTCCCCTTGATTAATACTTGCATAATTTAAAACCAAGTGTACATAAGAAACTTCACAAGAAAATCAGTAACAGACCCCAAATGGTTAGGACACTATCAAATTTTGCTCACTACCCCTACAACTGTAAAAGTAGAAGGAAAAGATTGATGGTTCCATGTGACCCAAGTAAAACCTGAAAAGAAACATACCAATGCAGAACACCCAGAAACAGTTCAAGAAAGACAAATTACAGAAAGTGCTGAGGGCTGAGAATTGAAATTCAAAATCATTGCAAAACATCTGAAAGTGCATATAACATACACACACAAACAATTGTTTGACATCACTGACAAAGCATCACAATCCACACTGTTCCTGCATCCGGACCAGAGAGCCCGTCTGACAACATGTACGACAACAGACAACATGTGACAGGGAAACAAAGAAGGGGAAAAGAATCCAGAGAAGAAAAGGAAATTGAGAAAATCACCAAGAAGAAAGATGCAAGAAAAGAGTACTTGAAAAAGCATTGTGAAAAAACTTTTGAACTTTGCAAAAATGGATAATTGCACAAAGAAGAGGCCAAAAGGAAATGGTTTACATAAGACTATGGTGCAGCAATAGCACAAAAACACAAAATAACCTCACACTTTAGGAAAATGCAACCACAGTACATAGCATCAATATACAAGAGAAATCTACAGGCAACTTGAAGAAAATTGACAACTTTGAAAACAAGGGTGAGTATTTTGCATGCACAATACATAAAGAGAACACAAAACACAGCACAAAACTAGTCAAGACCTCGTGGAAATAAGCGAATGTCTGAAGATTGTGAAAATATGAAATGTATATATATCTATAATGTAAATAGTTGCAAGTTCCATAAGATTTTAACCACATAAAAAGATCAAGTGATTTTCTTGTCTGATTAACATCAATATGCAGAACTAATGCTTGTACAAATGTATAATAGTGTAAATAATGTAAATTTTTATACATACCTGTAACATAGGTTGGAAAAGTAGAGTAGAATTGTAAATAATAGTCCCTAAGCATGTAGATACTGTAGCATACTAACAATTTAGCAGATAATTTGGATATTAGACAAAAGGAAAGTGCAGAAAGGACTAGGGAAGTTCAAAACTTTTTAGCGATCTAGTGCAGGGAAAGCAGAAGAATAAAATATATGTGTTGTTGGATAGATAACTAAGAATACTAACATACTAAAATAGATTCTCAATATAAAAATTAAATTGCATTTAAAACATAGGTAGTTTAAGCATAATTTGATAACAGCTAAGAATATTAAGTTAGTTGTATTAGAAACAAGTTAAAATTCAGTTAAAATCATAAATAGGTTAAATAATAACTTAGAAGAGTTTAAGGATAAGAAAATTGTTACACTGTAAACTTAGACATTGTGTTCAATGGAAAAACTTTTCTTGTTACAAAATTGTTTTACAACCTTTAAATATTGTTATATAAATTGCAACCCTCATCTTCCTACCAACCTCTCCAAAACCCATCTTAGAATAGGAATAGATATGACAAGATAAGCATTTATTATTTTGAAGGGAAGGAGAACATAAGATAGGAATAGGAAATAGTGATGCATGAATTAAATGGGACTTTTGGAAAAAGTCCCACCACACAAAACCGGGATACTGTAAAGATAGGATTTGCTCAAAGTGGGATAGAATGAAAGGAACCAGAGAAGGCAGTTGCTGATGGTTGCTAACAGTTGAGACCAGAGAGGATTCTGGGGATTTCTCCAAGGAAGAGAGGAGAGGAGAGGTCTTCCAGCAGAGGTCTGGGAAGAGGGAGGAGGAGGACATCTCAGCTCGGATCAAGACCTAAAGGGTTCCTGAGGATCTTTCTTTTGGAAATTGAAACCCTAATTCCCTGATCAAAGCCATTCCATCGCATCTCACCCATCAAGACTTCAACCATTGAGTCAGCTAAGTTTGGACTCCATTTTGGGAGTTATCTCTTACTCTCCTTCACCCATTACCTAACCTTGCTGAGATAATCCTTTCAGACAAAACTTACAATTATAGAAAAGGATAGAAATAGAAAAATAAAATTAGAAACAGAAGGGGAAGAAGTGAGGGGAGAAGCTTAGGTGTAGGAACCTTTAGGGTTCCCACCCAAGTGATGGACCCCATAGCAATAGAGAAGAGGGCACCCCAAAAATCCCTCTGCCCTTCACCCCTTTCCCCAATCCCTGATTTGCAAAAAATAAAAAGCCATTCAACAGTCAGATAGCTTTCCAGAGTGCCTAAGAGACAATGAGGGAGAGGGGAACCACAGCTTGGTCTGGCTGCTTCCATCTTGAAGCCAGACCACCCAATGTGAAACTGACTGACCTAGGGGGAGGTTTGAGTCAACCCTGTCCTTAATCAGGATTGGACTGGGGTACCACTTACCTCCTCTTATAGGGAAGTCTCTCACCTCTGACTCCTGTGGGGCGGCACAACCATCCAGGTCACCCAGTTTCAGGGTGACACCCCCTTAAAATATCTCAGTGTATATTCGGCACCTGGGAAGAGTTGGGAGACTCAACCAAATAGACTTTCTCTATCTCCCTTCTATCAAACATTCATAATGGCCCTTTTTATTGTTATAATCAGTAACAGTAATCTTGTAAGATGATCAACTGTGAAAGACTTCCCTACTCTCAGTAATACAATGATTTGTGACAATTATGAAAGACTCATGACAAAGAATGTTTTAAGTCCTTGAGTAACAAATACTAGATTACTATGATAATTTTGTGTACCTAATCTATCCCACTAATCCACTGCTTTTTCTTAGCCAGTACTAATTTGTTTTTAATGATTGCCACTTTGTAAAATAGTTTGAGATCTTGTATGGCTAGGCCACCTTCCTTCACATTTTTTTTCATTGATCCTTTGTTATTCTTGACCATCTGTTCTTCTAGATAAATTTTTAATTTTTGCTAGCTCTCTAAAACCATTTTTGTGATAATTTGATTGGTTTGGCACTGAATAATTAAATTAATTTAGGTAGAATTTTCATTTTTATTAAATTGACAGCTTACCCATAAGCAATGAATTGTTTAAATTGTTTAAATCTGATCTTACATGTATGAACTATTTTGTAAATGTATTCATATAGTTCCTAGATTTATATCTGCAGTTATTTTATGGGGTATTTCTTTTTCTAGCTCTTCCTGTGAGAATTAAGGCTTTTAAAAGCCAAATTAAATATTTTATATTTGATCCTGGAGGTAATAGGGAGCTGTTGGAGTTGATTGAATGGGGAGAGTGACATGAATAGATTTGCAGTTTAGAAAGAATAGTCTGATAGCTGAGTGGAAGATGGATTAGAGTAGGGAGAGATTTGAGGCAGGGAAACAACCAGCAGATTATTGTCATAATTCAGGCATGAAGTGACATAAAGGTTTGTACCAGGGCAGTCTCAGTGTTAGGAAAGAAAAGTGGGTTTATCCTGGAAATGTTATGATGAAATGTTAAGATAAAAGGACAGCAACTAATTGGATTTGGGAAGTGAAAGAAAGTCAAGAATCAAAGATTATTCCTTAGGTTGCAAATCTGCTGATTGGGAGAATGACTATATTCTTTCTAGTAATAAGTAATTTAGGAAGAGGAGATGACTTGGAAAACAACAGGAAGAAAATTATGTACTTGGGGATAAGCATGGCTAGTTTGTTGATACAGTTTGGTAGCAGAGAGACATGATATTGGAGAGTTAGATGGAGTAAGAACTTGACAGCTTAGGAAGCCCAAGTAGAAGATTGTAGACTTGATATTGGTGGAAAGGAGAAGTCTGGTAAAGGCCTTACATAGAAATTGGATTGAAGGGGGGAATTTATAATCAGGGGGACCTTATTTATCTCCTGTGTAAATTTATCTCCTACACTAGCTTTCTAGATCTCATTCATATGGGTATTTTCAAGCACAGGAAAAGAGAGTTTGGTAGTTCCTGGAGTTACTCAAAGAATAGTTTTTATATATTTCTTGAAGTTTAAAATAAACATGAATTCTCCTCCCTTATAGTACTGGATAAAATTATGACTCTATGGGACATATAGTACGATAAGGACCTTTATGAAGGAACTGAGGCTTCCTTATGGCACTGATGGAATCTTATTACCAATTTTGAAAGAATTCCCATTGCATGGTTTAATTTTCTCCTTGAGTCTGGATTATTTTTAATGTTGACAAATCATTCGTTTTCTCATGATCAAATTTGGGTTATTATATAGATGATTGACAGCATCTGGGCTAATGAGATCTCAGGCATTTGTTAAATGTCACTGCTAATTTCTACTAGATAAAAGATGTATCAAAAGAAATAAAACTTTTTAATCCTTTTGAAATTATCTTATTTCAGATTTAGACTTGGATGGATTAAGTCCAACAAGATGTCCCAATAATGTTCCTTATGGTGAAGATGATCACAACTCTGTGGATTCAAGGACTACATCTGAGAGTAGGGATGTTGGAGAGCAAAGAACCAGTAGACATGAAGCCATCTTGACTCATAGCTTTGGTGAGGAAGCCACAGGAAGAAGCTTGGAGACTGAGACATCCTTTAGCAACCCAGGCTTTGAAGAACCTTATTCCACAGACACTTCCTCTGCTTGGAGCCCAGAGGCAAGTTACCAATTTAAATAAGATTTTATTGATATTTTCTGTTTCTTACATCATCATAATATCCCATATATCCCTTTCTAAGAGCCATCCCATATGATGAAAATAAATAATTTTAGAGGAAAAAAAGTCAGGCCAACTTTTTGATTCATTAAAAAAGTTCAATAATTTGTGTAATATGTAACATCTTTTGACCTCCCACCTCCACAAAGGGGTAGTTTGGGAATACTTTTTCATGTCTCTTCCTTTGAGATCCATTTTATCTTTAATTTTGTTTCATTTACTTTTCTTTTTTGGTGTCTGGTTATTCTTTCCATTTACGTCATTGCAGTTACTGTGTATATTGTTTTCTTGGCTCTGATAATTAATTCATATAGATAGATATTCATTAATTCATATAGATCTTCCCATGCTTCTCTATATTCATCACACACATATCACAGAACAATAGTATTCTATTATATTCTTGTACAATAATTTATTTTTTTTCAGTTGATGGATACTACTTATTTCCAATTCTTAGCTACTATAAAAAGTGTTGCTATAAATATATTTGTGTATAAGGGGATTTTTTTCATTACAATGGCTTCCATGGAATATAAGCCTAATATTTGTTTCAAAGGGTATAGACATTTTAGGCATCTTAATTGCATAATTCCTACTTGCTTTCCAAAATGGTTTTGCCATTTCACAGCTCCAACAACAGTGTATTAGAACTTCCCACAATCTCTTCAAAATTGGCTTGTCATTTTTCTCATTTTGCCAATTTGCAGTATATGAGATAAAATCTTGTGATTATATTGTTTATATTTCTTTTTTTAAACATTTATTAATATTTATTTTTTGGAAAAGTTAACATGGTTATTCCCCTCTTTTTATTTTTAAGGCCTAATGAATTCCTTCTCCCTTCTTCTCCCCTCTCTTTTTTGACCTTCCCACTCTCCTGCTCCCCTTGGTTTATCCCTTCTGACTTTCTCAGTAGGGTTAGATAGAGTTTTATATCCTAATGGATAAAGCTACTCTTCCCTCTCAGGGTTAATTACACTGAGAGTAAGGTTTAAATATTACCTCTTAATGCTCTCTTCCTCTCCTTCTTATAATAGTATTCATCCCTTCCCCTTCCAATGCCCTCTTTGTGTGTAAGAGAATATCCTATTTTTCTTATTTATTCAAGTTTCTCTTCATGTCCTCTACTATTCACCTCCCTCTTTCCCACCCCCATATCATCTTAGACCATTTAGTATTCCAACCTCTCCCTATGAATAATTCTTCTAATTACTATAATAGTGAATACTATAATAGTGAATAGAGTTCCTTACAGAGAATTATACATAACATTTCTCCACATAGGAATACCAATAATTAGATCATATTGAAGCCTTTAAAGAGGCAAATTTAAAAAATAAGAGTTTTCTTTTTTCCCCTCTGTTTCTTATTTACCTTTTCATGTTCCTCTTGATTTTTGTGGATGGATATCAAACTTTCCATTTAGTCCTGGTCTTTTCTGTGCAAATACTTGGAATTCTTCTATCTTGTTGAATGCCCAAACTTTCCCCTGGAGGTATATAGTTAGTTTTGATGGGTAGGTGATCCTTGATTGTAGACCCAGTTCTCTTGCCTTTCTGAATATCATATTCCAAGCCTTGTGGTCTTTTAGTGTGGAGGCTGCCAGATCCTGTGTGATCCTGATTGGTGCTCCTTGATATCTGAATTGTCTCTTTCTGGCTTCTTGTAAGATTTTTTTCTTTTACTTGGAAGCTCTTGAATTTGGCTATTATATTCCTGGAGGTTGTCTTTTCTGGGTCTAGTGTAGAGGGTGATCTATGGATCCTTTCAATGTCTATATTGCCCTCTTGTTGTACAACTTCAGGGTGATTTTGCTGAATAATTTCTTTTAGTATGGAGTCCAAGTTTCTATTAATTTCTGCTTTTTCAGGAAGACCAATGATTCTCAGATTGTCCCTTCTAGACCTGTTTTCTTGGTCTGTCACTTTCTCATTGAGATATTTCATGTTACCTTCTATTTTATCAGTCTTTTGACTTTGTTTTATTTATTCTTGCTGTCTTGAGAGATCATTAGCTTCTAATTGCTTAATTCTAGCCTTCAGGGACTGGTTTTCCTTTTCAATCTGGTTATTTCTGGTATTCAATTTGCTTATCAGTTCATTTGATTTCTGAGCCTCACTTTCCAGTTGCAAAATCCTGCCTTTTAAACTGTTATTTTCTTGCCAGATCTCTTCCATCTTTCTTATCATCTCAGATTTGAACTCTTCAATAACTTGTGGCCAGTTTTCATTATTTTGGGAAGGTTTGGATATGATTACTTGTTTGTTCTCCTCTGCTGTTTGCTCTGTTGTCTGGATTTTCTCTGTGTAAAAGTTGTTGAGTGTTAAAGATTTCTTCTTGATGATCTTTCTCTTTTGGGGTTCTTGTCTCTGGCTTGCCATTGTTAGCCCTGTGCCCTCTCAGGTTTATCCTCACACTCAGGGTCTGTCTGAGCTCTTTAGGCTCCTGAGGTCTCAGATCTAGTTGTTCTCAGGGTCACGCCTCCTGGAGGTCCCCTTGCTTGTTCCTCTGCCCAAGGCTCCTTTAACAGTCTCAGGGCACTGTTTCCACAGTTGTGCACCTCTCTGCACTGGGTCCCCATTAAAGGTCCTCGCCTGCGCTCAAGATCTTAGTCCTCGCTTGCTCTCAGGATCTGTGTCTGGGCTTGTGTCCACACCTGCACTCATGCCTGCACTCAGGGTCTGTGTTCAAAGTCCGCACATTCTTTAGCCTCTTGGGGTCTTAAATCTTGCTGCTTTCAGGAGCAGGCCCTGGTGACCCCAGGTAGCTGCCAAGGACTTAATGCGTGCCCCAAACTTACTCTAACTCTTGTGTGCTGGCTTTGGCACTGTAGATAATGTGGGGTGGGTAGGGGGTTGCTCAACTCGCGTTTTAGTGAGAGCTGTTTCACCCCTTTATAGCATGGAAATGCCCCGATTCCACTTACCTCCAATGCTGTGCCCTGTTGTGGGGTCCCTTCATTCCTCTGGAATTGTTTTTATGTCTTCTTGAGGAGTCCTATATGTTTTGGTTAGGAGAGGTTAAAAGGCTGCTTTTTAATCTGCCGCCATCTTAACCAGGAAAACCTGTATCAATTTATATTTCTTTTAATATTAGTGACTTAGAACATTTTTGTGTGGATGTGATTATTTTGCAGTTATTCTTTTGAGAACTGTTCATATCCTTTGACCATTTTGTCTCATCTCCTGGGGGGATGCCTACTAGTCATAAATACATAATATACACACAAATATAATACTAAACCTTTCTTAGTGAAATTTCACATAAATAATTTTTTTCAACTTGAACATTTCACTTCTTTTTATATACATAATCCTTTCAGACAACTGTGGTTTATTCAATAAATCATTCCTTATGAGAAAATGGGATCTATATCAGGCATGCAAGGATGTTTCAACATTAGCCAAACAATCAACATAATTAATTATATTAAAATGCAAAACATCCAAAACTTTATTATCTCAACAGATATAGGAAAAGTCTGTGACAAAGTGCAATCCTCTTCTATCCTATTTGTATGTAACCTGACTATTCATAATCTTTGACAATTTTTCAATTGGGGATGACTTAGATTCTTATAAATTTGATTTAATTCTTTATATATTTGAGAAATGAAACCTCTATCAGAGAAATTTGTTGTAATTTCCTTCCCTCCCCAGTTTGTTGTTTCCCTTCTAAATCTTGGTTGCATTACTTTTGTTTGTATAAAACCTTTTTAATTTAATATAATCAAAATTATTCATTTTATATCTTTTAATTTTCTCTTTCTCTTGTTTGGTCATAATTTATTCCCTTCTTCATAGATATGACAGTTAAACTATGTTCCCCTAATTTACTTATAATACCATTCTTTAAGTTTAAATCATATACCCATTTTGATCTTATCTTGGTACAACGTGTGAGAAATTGATCTAAACCTAATTTTTGCCTTACTGTTTTCCAATTTGCCCAGCAGTTTTTCTCAAATAGTGAGTGATTTTTCTTCCCTTTTTCTAATTAAATTAACCAATGTACTATCTTTGGTCCCCTTCTCCTTCCCCCCCATGAAACCAACTCCTAGTTTTATCTATTAGTTCAATGGTTCTCTTTCTTTTAATTTTATTAATTTTTCCTTTGATTTTTAGGATTTCCAATTTAGTCTTTAAATGGAGATTTTCAATTTCTTCTTTTTCTACTTACTTGCATGCCCAATTCATTGCTTCTTTTTCTCTATTTTATTTATGGAAGTGTTTAAAGATATAAATTTTCCACTAAGTACTTCTTTAGCTATATCCCATAAATTTTATGATGTTGTCTTCTCACTGTCATTCTTCTTAATGAAATTATTGTTTCCATAATTTGTTCTTTGATCCACCCCATTTTTAAGCATCAGAGTATTTAGTTTCTAGTTAATTTTTGATTTGTCTTTTCACAGACCCTTATTGATTATAATTTTTATTGCATTGAAAAGGATACATTGATTACTCCTGTTTTTCTGCATTTGTTTGTGAATATTTTTCTGTTCTAATATATCTTCAGTTTTAGTGTAGGTACCATGTACTACTGAAAGAAGGTATATTCCTCCTATTCCCATTCAATGTTCTCCAGACATCTATTAGTTCTAACTTTTCTAAAATTTCATTCACTTTCTTTACTTCTTTCTTGTTTACTTTTTGCTTCAAATTATCTAGATCTCAAAGGGGATGGTTGAGGTATAGTTTCGTTTTATTGTCTATGCCCTTCTGAAGCTTATTTAATTTTTCCTTTAAAAATTTGGAGACTATCTCATTTGTGGCATATATATTGTCGATGGTACCTTTTAGCAATATGTAATTTTCTTCCTTATGTATTTTAATTAGATTTATTTTTGCTTTTTTGTATGGCATCATGACTGTGTTTCTTGCTTTTTTTACTTCATATGAAGCACAATAAATTCTGCTCCAGTCCCTTACCTTTACTTTATGTTTGTCTCCCTGCCTCAAATGTGTTTCTTATAAACAACATATCATAAGATTCTATTTTTTAAATCCACTCTGCTCCCTGCTTCTTTTTTATGGGTGAGTTTATCCCATTCACATTCAGGTATGATTACCAACTATGTATTTCCTTCCATCATATTTTCCCTTTTTGAACCTGCTTTTTCTCCTTTATTCTGTCCCTCCTACCAAGTATTTTATTTTGAATCCTCTTTTCTATTACTCCTTGCCCCCTACCTTGTCTTTTCTACCTCATTCTCCTCTATAGGTTAAGGTAGGAATATATGCCTGAATGAGTATGGTTGCTATTCCCTTTCTGAGTCACTTATGATGAGGATAATGTTTAAGTATTGCCCATCACCACCCTTATCCTCCCCTTGACTGCAATAGTTTTTCATGCCTCATTTGGTGAAATAATTTATCCCATTCCACTTCTCCCTTCCCTTCTCTCAGTGCAATCCTCTTTTCCCCCCTGTTTTTTACATATCCTAATCAGCTTACTCTCACATCCTCTGCCTATGTATACTCCTAACTGCTTTAATACCGAAAAAATGTTAAGAATTATAAATATAGGGTGGGGGGCAACTGATTGGCTCAGTGGATTGAGAGCCAGGCCTAGAGATGGAAGGTCCTAAATTCACATCTGATCTAAGAAACTTACTAGACCCTGGGCAAGTCACTTAATCCCCACTGCCCAGTCCTTATTGCTCTTCTGCCTTGGAACCAATATATAGTATTGATTCCAAGACAGAAGGTAAGGGTTTAAAAAAAAGAATTACAATGTCATCTTTCCACTTAGGAATATATACATTTTGATCTCATTGAATCCTTTAAAATTTCTCTTTCTTATTTCTCTATTTAGGTTTCTCTTGCATCTTATGTTTGGACACTAAATTTTCTGTTTGAGTCAGGTCTTTTCATCAGGAATTCTTGGAAATCTTCTATTTTATTAAATGACCATTTCCTCCCTTAAAGAATAAACTCAGTTTTATGGTAGGTGATTCTGGGTTGTAAAACTAAATCTTTTGCCTTCTAGAATGTCATATTCCAAGCCTTCTCATCCTTTAATTTGGAGGCAGCTAAGTCCTGTGTAATACTGACTATAGGTACATGGTTTTTTAATTGTCTCTTTCTGGATGCTTTCAGTATTTCCTTCTTGGTTTCAGGCCTCCCCTTGGCCTCACACTAGCTATGGGCCCAGGCAGGAGCTCAGAGCCTCTCTCTGGACCTACACCAGCCAGGCACACTAAGGACTGCTCTGTACTAGGGCTTGGGGCCTTACTGGAGGCTTGGGCTGGGGCTTAGTTCTTTATTGAAGTGCCTGGGGCTGCAATGCTCTTTGTTTAGACAAAGTCTTAGGTTTTCGATGTTGGCTTGGGGTCAGGTTCAGAACCTGGAACAGTAAATGTGTGTGTGGTGGGGGCTTCCTGGTATCCTTGATGTGGCCTCCTGGTGGCTGTGCTCCCCTCTTACCCCAGAGAACTAGATCCTCTCTGCTTACCTTTCAAGTTGTTCTCTTCATGAAAGTTGTTTCACCCCATCTTTTTGTTGTTTCCTTTACTCCAGTATTCATTTTGAGTCCTTATTTTAAGTTTGGTTGGAGAGGATTCTCATAGTAGTTTAAGCTTTCTGACTTCTACTTACCCATGTTGGCTCTGCCCCTCAAGATTAAAGCTTTTTATAATTAATTTTTAAAGAACTAGCTGTTAGGTTTTTTAAAAAATCATTTCTATGTTTTTCATTTCCAACTTATCTATATCCCCCCAATTTTTAATATTTTTCTTTTGTACCTTTTAAAATTACTTACTTTTTAATTAATATTTTTAAAAATGCATATTTAATTCATTAATCTCTTTTCTATTTTGTTAATATGCAGTTATAAGGATAAGATTCTGCCCCAAGGACTGCTTTAGCTACATCCTAGAAAATTTTGTATGTTGTTTAATCATCATAATTTTATTTTGCATGGTTACTCTTCTTATGATTTCTTCTTATTTTAGATTTCAATATTAAGTCTTCACTTGAGTCTACATCTTTTGTTTATGGTCTATGAACCAATTTCTATTTTTGTTATAAAATGTCCAATAAAGTATGTATTGACTATTTTTTTCTTTTTATATTTATTTACAATATCTCTGTGCCCTATTACATTGCCAATTTTGATAAAAGTTCCATGTAATATGGAGAAATATATACAAATTCTTTTGCTGTCCCATTTAGAAGATGCCATTGATCTTTTAACTTTAGTTTCTATAGAAAATTTTCAGTTTTATAGTTTTTCCTTTTATTTATTTTTCTGTTAGATTTATTCAAAATAGATGGAGGGATATTGAAGTCTCCAATCACCATTGTGCTGCTTTCTATGTCATCTTGAAGCTCAGAAATTATTTCCTTTACGAGTTTTGATGCTAAAGTACTTGGAACCTGAAAATATAATTTATTACTAATATTGGTTTGTTGTCTATAGTTCCTTTTGGCAAAGTATATTTTCTTTGTTTATCTCTTTTTTATTTTTTCTTTGTCTAATAGTGTAATGGCAACTCCTACTTTTTTTGGATTCACTTTGATAATTTCCCCCTTACATCCTCAGTGTTATTTTGTGTATTGTCTTTGCTTTTAAAATGATGTGTTTCTTGTAAGAAACAGATCGTTGGGTTTTGTTTCCTTATCCAATTTCTATTTTTCAATTTATTGTATTGTTTAATCCACTGACATTTAAAAGTCTAAAATGTTGATATCTAAAATCTTTTTTCAAATTATGATTTTTCCTCCTTTTCTGCTGAAAACACAGCATTGTGTTCTTACTTAACTTGAATCTTCTTAAGGTGGTCTTTTCCCCACTAACTCTCTTCTCTTCAGCCCTGATCCTTTCTTCTCAATTTTGATCCATTTCCTTTTATGTTTTTTTAAAATTCCTCTCTCTTCCTTTTATGTGGTTATTTATGTTTGCCTTCCACTTTTTCCCACTCAATCAAGTAGATTCTCCCTTCTTCTCTCCTTTTATTTAGTATTGTTTTTTAATTTCATTTTTGTGACACGTTCTAAATACAATTTTGTTTACTCTCTTCATTATCTTCTCTTTCTGTTTCCTCTATATCAGTGATGGCAAACATAAGGCACAGGGGCCAAAGATGGCACCCAGAGCACTCTCTATGGGCAAGTGGCTGCTGTCCCCCAAACCAGAGTTTGTTACTAGAAAGGCAGATGGCCTCAGGCAGAGTTGCTCAAATTTCCCCCTCCACCATGCCTGATGACATTTTTTCACATCCCCTGACCCCTCTGCCCAGCAGCCCAGTGGGATAACTTTCTCCCTCCCCTGTGTGGAGTAAGGGTGGAGGCAGGGTACACCCCAAACCCAGTGAAGGGGAGGGGCATAGCACATAGTCTGTAAGGGGGGTGGGCATGGCACTCAGTCTGGGGAGTGGGTCTCAGCATTCCCTCTCTAAAAGGTTCACCATCACTGCTCTATATCCTCATTCTCTGATTCATACCCCCCCCCCAATTATCTGGTGTCTTTCTTTTCTCTGTATTCTTCATGCAATTAAAGTTTCCATTTTTTCCATTCTTGACTATACCCATTGTGTGCTTTTTGCCACTACCTTGAAGGGCTTAATATTATTATTATTATTAGCTTTTCCCATTGTGCCTCAAAACAATGTCAATTATTAGAAATGTCAGAGAAGACTTGGCCTCATGACAAGGTCCCTCTATCCCTACTCCTACTGATCTATAACTCTCGTCGATATATATTTTTTTCTGTATTTGACTGGAAATCTCCCTGTGTCAATATTCTCCCATTCCTCTAGGTGCCATTTGTTTTCAGGAGTTCCAACTCCCACTCCCTCAGAACAAGTAGACTTTTCAGACATCAGACTCCCCAGGCTATATCCAGTGTAAGATTCTCATGTCCCATTCACCCAAAGGACTATTTATCAGCAAACCTCTCCCACATTCAAAATAAATTTTTCTTCTTTCCCTTCCCCTTTCAATTCCATTCCATCTTCCTCACCCATTCTCTTGTGGGCTCTTTTCTTTGTCAGACCCCAGAGGCCACCTTCTCATTGCTAGCCCTTGATTTGACCCAGGAGCATCACTCACTTCTTTCTAGCTTCCCTTCCACTTTTCATGTGTCCTTTTATGTTATAGTATTGTTCCACAAAAGCAGCATTCATCTGTAGGCAGAGTGTTTCCAGGCTGAAGTCTGTAATTCCCCTCATCTGCCTTTTCTCCATCACCTCTATCAGTTTTCTGTCTTCACTAATGCCTCCTCTATATGTGTACATAGAAAGAACTGGGGCTTGTCTTTGTGTTGTCACTCTCTGTTGACTAAATTTTCACTCCTCTTACATTTCTGTTGTTTGAGGTGTTTGAGAAGCAAATACTCTCTTCATTTTTGGTTTTCTTTCTAAAAATATTTCAAACTCTTCTTTATTATTGGACATTCATCTTTTATTTCCTGTATGATTAAGCTCACATTTGTCAGAAAGCTCACCCTTGGCTGCATCCCGAGTTCCAGTGCCCTTCAGAACACGTTACATTTCTTTCTTCTTTTTCTAGTAAGTGGGAAATATTCTTATATAATTTAAATGAACTTTACTTTGTATTCAAAGGTCTTTCTCCTGATGGCTTACAGAACTTGTTGTCTCTAAATTGAATCATTAAAATTAGCCCCTATGTAGCGGAAGTAGCCTTTTTTTTCCTTTTCTGGAGATGATCTGTGAATTCTTTCAATTGGAATTTCATTTTCTACGAAAGTTCTATTTTTTCTTTCATAATGATATTAAAGTAACATTCATTAGAGGAAATACATATATTGCATATGTTGCATATATACCTATATTTCCTACAGCAGAGCAAATGTCTTAAAATTAATAACTTGGATGAACAACCAGATGATGGAGTAGACATTTTCTCTGATCCCCATTACCTCTCAGACCTCTCTAAAACAGAAATTAAATGCCAGATAATGCAACTTCAGTTGCTTCCATGGTCTAAGATACCCAGAATCCAAAATAAGATTAAAAAACCCTAGGAACTAACACTTATTGATTGTGAGCTCACTCAGAATCTCTTTCCTGCCCCACCTTCATGCCCTACTAGCAGACACAATGCAAAAACATAGGCTTACATCAAAACCCACTCTGGCACTACAATCTCCTCTCCCTCTTTCCAGGGCCATGGAGACCTTCACTTTGGTCTATGGAAGTTTACAGTAGATTGAGAGTGCCAATATACAGAAAAAAACCCTCAAGAATATTAGAAAATAAAAATATCATTCTGTAAACAAAACTTGTGGATCTCAGAGACAAGATGTATAAAAACTACTTCTGTATCTCCCAAAAGAACATGATGACAAGATGAAAAATCTCAACATTATATTATTTTATTTTAATTTTTTCCAATTAACATGAAAAATACTCCCAATCACTAACAGAGAAATTCAAATTAAAGTAACTATGAGGTTTAGCCTCATACTAAGACAAATCCAAATAAGCATTAAGCACCTATGTGTCAATGTGCTAAGTACAAAGAATGAAATTAATAAATTAATAAAAATATAGTCCCTGATATCCATGAGCTTAGAATATAAAGTGGGAGACTGCATGAAAGAAGGCAGGAAATAAGAGAGGGAATGGGAGGGAATGGGAATGGGACATTAGGGAGTACTTGGCATGGGGGCATTTTTTTCCTGTGGAGTTGAAACTAGGCAGGGTAGCAAATGAAAGTGAAATGATCTGAGTATAGTTTCTGCCTTTTTGTAAATATTGGGAGGAGTTTGTTCCTCTGTCCTCCGGTGACTAAAGGAGGTGGAATCATTCAGAGTTTGAGTTAACAGCATGGTGGTGAGTTTAGAAGTGATGAGCTTATCTTGGGAGGGACATTTTGTTTAGTAGAGTTGAAACCAGGCAGGGCACCAGATGCAAAGTGGAGTGGATAATATTTATTAGATTGGCAAAGTTGACAAAAAAGGAGAAATGACACATGTTGGAGAGGCTATGGGAAAACAGGCATACTGTTGGCAGAATTGTGAATTGCTTATACTCATTCTAGAAAACAATATGGAAGGATTAAAAAATTTTTTTAATCCAATAATGGATATTTGCCTTTTATAATGAAAATAGAATGTAGAATGTATGCCCCAGAATGGTGAATTGAGCACTCTAGTTTTTTTTATTTTGAGATAAGTGGATATTTACTGCATGTGCATTGGCTTCATTTTGAGAGTTTTGGAATTTTCCTTCCATGAAGATCCAGTCTACTGTAGGTGTTTCCTGTCATATAATGAATATATGAAATATGATTTTGAATTTTAAGTTAACTTGGAAGAAATGATTCAAGGCCTTGAATATTTTCAAACTGTAGGCATATGTGATCTGATGTATAGGACTGATTCCTTGGAATTTTTGTTTAATAAGATATTTCAGAGGGCAGTTAATTCCTTAGAAATGAATTGTAAATGAACCTTAGGCTGAGTGAAATTAGAATGAATTTTTGTGAGGTTAGGTTAGAGTTTGTTTATAATGTATTCATGATGTTTAATTATAATGAATTTGTGTGCTGATCAAATAAAGATAACTTTATGCGAAACATGCTTACACACACATAAACAGCCTTTATTCGAGAGAAAATGGAGTTTATTTGATTGAATCAACTCATTTGATGATGCTGTGATTTCAGGATTAATTTTTTATTTATACCATTTATTTTATACTATTTTATTTATATCATTTATTTATAGCATTCTATTAATAGCTTTAATTCTGATCTTTCTAGATGATACATTGGACGGATCTTTAGATCTAGAGTTAGGAAGGTCTGAGTTCATATCCAACCTCAGATACTAACCAGTTGTATGACTCTGGGGAAGTTTCTTACTTCTGTCTGACTCAGTTTCTTCATTTGGATGGGAAAAATAATAGCACCTACCTTCCAGATTTGTTGTGCAGATAAAATGAGAATATTTGTAAAGTATTTTGTAAAACTTAAATCGTTATAGAAATACTTCTGTCACTGCCACCACTACTATCATCACTACCACCACTAATACTGCTACTATCACTACTACCACTACTACCACAACCACTGCCACTGCCTACCACCACCACTATCACAACTACTACCACTACTACAACTACTGCTACTACCTCCTCCTCCTCCTCCTACTACTACATACCAACCTATTTGCTATTTCTCTCTCTTATTTACTACTCTAATTCCCATCTACATGTTTTGGCACTGGCTCTTATTCATGCCTGGAATGCTCCTTCTCTTCATTTCCACTTCTTGACATTAGTAGCTTCTTTCAAGACAGCTCAAGTTCTGTTTACTTTGTGAGTCCTTCTTAGTCCCCCTAACCACTTACTTCTTCTGTAAGGTTGCTTTCCTTCTACTCTTTTTTGTACCTTTTTATTTATGGGTTGTCTCTCATATTATTATGTAAACTTGAGGGCAAGGACTGTTTTCCATGGTTTTGCCTTTCTTTGTATAACTATTGATGAACTATTGATTACACCCACCCTATAAGCCCTTAATATTTGTTGATTCATATGTTAAATTCCTGTGTCAGTTTAGTAATGATGATAGCACTTTTGGATTATAGCCTAATAACTGAAATATGCCAGGTGAGTATTGTTAAAAAAATTGTTAAAGGTGTGCCCCTTTAAACCACTGGGGCATCTGGAGAGTACTCTCTCTCTCCCTCCCTCCTACTCTCTCTCTCTCACCATCCTCTCTCCCCCCCCCCCCCCCCCCCCCCCGTCTCTCTCTCCCTTTCTCTCTCTCTCTCTCCCTCCTTCTGTCCTTCCTTCCATCCCTCTCTGTCTGTCTGTCTGTGTGACTGTCTGCCTCTGTCTCTCTCTTTTTGTGCCCTAAGGAAAAGAATGAAAATGACTGCTTAGCTCTCTGGCTTTTAGCTATTAAAAGCAATCATTTATGTAGAAGCACAAAGGATAAATAGGCATATAAATACTATGTATGTCATAATTCACCATGCGCTTCCTGATAAGACTTAAACCATATCTCACACAATGAAATACATAGATTACTTCTTCTTTTTTTCTTTTTCTTTTTCTTTTTTTTTTTTTTTTTTTTTTTGCGGCAATGGTGGTGGTGGTAGGGAGGATAAGGTGACCATAAAAAAGAGATGTTTACCATTGGTTGATATTATGCTATAGTCCTTTGAATACTATACACCTGGGTTCTGAATTGACTGCTATTAGTAACCTCTCATTTAAATTCATTGTGTAGCTTAATAGAAGACTTTGTATTGAGTGGACTAAATGTTCTCAGACTGAAAATATCCAGACATCTCTTTGTGTCATTCAACCAGGCATCTATTTTGAGACAAAAAACTGTAATTTGGTCCTTCTATAGTAGAACCTCAAGTGCAATTTTGAAGCTGTTCCCGTAACTGCCTGTCTTGGAGATTTAGTTCTTCTTGTAAGAATTGATTTATTTGTCTCTTAACCTTAAGTATTAGGCCCTCCATTGGCCATATATCTGGTATCTGAAATGTATTGTAGTTATATATAACTTGGGCCAGTATAGATGACATCAATCATATCTTACTGAAAAAAGAATTTAGTTCAATAAAAAATCCTTAATGCCAATTTTGATTCAAATATTCATATCTTAAATAAAAAAATCAATAAACAGACATTTATTAAGTACTTACTATGTGCCAGGCAATATATGCCAGGCAATATGATAGGAGTTGAGAGTATGAATAGATAGGATGAAATAATCTTTTCTCCCAAGGAGATTACATTATCTCAGGGGAGACAAGCACATATGTAAGAATAGTAAGAATATATTATTATTATTATTATTATTATTATTATTATTATTATTATTCCTGTTGACTCCTTTTTAGGAGCATAGGGCCGCAACCATCTCACGCCAACGGACTCTTTTCTGGGCAACTTCCCCTAGCTGGGCCCATGTCATTCCGACCATTTTTGTTTCAATTTCGGCAGATCTTCCCCAGGTCTGTTTTGGTCTTCCAACTTTCCTCCTCCCTGAAGGGTTCCAGCTCAATGCTTGTCTGGCTACGTTGTCTTCCGGTTTTCGTAGCGTATGTCCTATCCATCTCCACTTACGTTTCTTTATGTCCTGACTAATGGGATACTGGATTGTTCTTTCCCAGAGACTAGCATTGGAGATCTTTTCAGGCCATCTGATGTTCAAGATGTAGCGTAGACATCTGTTAACAAAGACCTGGAGTTTGTTGGTGTTCTGGAGGTCCAGACAGACCGCAGGGTGTTAAATGCCTGTCTGGCTTTGTTGATTCGGTTTCTGATGTCCTCATCTGCCCCGCCGTCCTTACTGACTATGCTACCCAAATAGGTGAAGTGGTCCGTCTCCTTGATGTTTTCTCCCTGTAGTTGGATTGGCAGGTCCTGTCTGCTGTTGACTGTGATCACCTCGGTCTTCTTCTTGTTGATCTTCAGACCTGTCTTCTCCGCTTCTTCAGAGAGTTGAGAGTCGTGCAAGTTTGGATTGTGCATCCTGCTGCTTGTGAACACAAAATAGTTAGAGCTAAGGTAGTTTGGAAGGAAGGGCACTAACAGTTGGAGGAATCATGAAATACTTCATGTAAGAGCTGGTACTTGAGCTGTATCTTGAAGAAAATGATTCTCTGAGGCAGTGGTGAGGAATGAAAGCATTCCAGGGATGGGAAGATGGTGGAGGTGTGTGTGTAACCTGAGATGGAGTGTAATATAAAGTGTATGTGTGTGAAGAATAGATATAAGGCAAGTTTGGTTAAATGGCTGAGAATACGAGGGGGAATAATATACAATGAGGTTGCGAAGATATGTGGAAAAGTTTTTTTTAACATTTAATAATATTTATTTTTTAGAAAAGTTAACATGGTTACATGATTCATTCTCTTACTCTCCCCTTCATTCCTTGACCCCCCCCCCCATAGCCGATGCGCATTTCCACTGGTTTTTAACATGTATCAGGTTTTAAAAGCTAAAGAGAGGACTTTATATTTCGTTTTATAGGCAATAGGGAGCTACTGGAGGTTATTGAGAAGGATATTGACAGGTTCAGATTTATGCTTTATGGAGCCACTTTGGGGGATAATGTGAAAAAAAGGTCAAGTGGAATGATGAGCAACTTGGGGCCAATTTGGGAAATGTTGCAATAATCTAAGTGTGAGGACTTAAATCAAGGACCTAAATTAAGCTGTGTGAATAGAGACAAGGAGTCTGATGAGTCAATGAGAAATGTTAAGATTTGTCAACTGATCAGATTTGTGGGCTGAAGGAGAATGAAGAGTTGGAGATAATTCTAAAGTTACAAAACTGGAAGCCTGGAAGAATATTGGTGCTTTTGACAAAGAGAGAAGGAAACCTCAAAATATCAGAATTAAAAGGAGACAAATATTGATTTTTGTTCTGCAAGAAGCTTTTCAGACTCCATGATCATATTTCAGAAGCCAAGTACTCTTTTTGTCTCAGTCTGAAAATTTGACAGTGAAGGAATTGGAAGTTTAGAAGAGTGGATGTGAGGATATGAGGAGTCAAGCACTTTCGGTCTCATCTTGACTTTATACTGTTTGAGTAATTAATGAAAATCTTCAAAATTGGGTTAAAGTATAAAGATCTACATTCTAGGAAGGTTCATTGCATTAGTGGTATTAAAAGCATCTTCATGAGAGAAGAATCTCAAAATTCCAGGTGAGAAGTAAAGTGCATTGAAAAAATCAACTATTACAGACATTCTTGGCACCATAAGATAATGTCTTTTGAATCAACCCAAGAAGGAACTTTGAATATCCTCCTTAAATACACCTCAGGATGACACTAGGCATAGCACAAACTCCTTAGGGAGTTGAGACCCACTCAGTATTCTTGGAACTGTTTTAGAGTCCCATCCATTAATTTCCCCCTGAGATTTCCCAGACTGAGTGAAAACTTATACACAGTTCATTATTCTGAATGGATGACCTGACAGATCTGTGTAGACAGACTCATTAGCCATTGAATTTTTATCTTGGCATTGGAATAGACAAAAAGGTCTATAAATGTTAATTAATCTTTAAGTGCAGGAAAAATAAAGGGATATGAAATCAGAGATATAACTAGATATATTTTCCCATGGGGCAACAGTTGTTGGTGATAGGAGAGGGAGACAGTAGGCAGCAGAGGAGAGTTTGACTTTGGCGGGTGTAGTTAAGCATGGAGTTTGGGTTGTCTGGTTCTCACACTCTCTAGATAGGGTAGGAGAGGGCAATGATAAAGATGGGGAAGATGAGAGGGGATAGGATATAGGTGAAATATGGAAGCAGAGTCTTCTTGGGTAGACGTGCACTCATTGGGAATCTAGTGCTAATTGTGACTATGAAATTCCAAAAAGTAGTTCAAAATTTTTTCTTGTCTGGGAGAGATTATGATGAAAGCTCTGATGAAGGAGGGCGATGTAAAATAATAACTGAAATTTATATAATGTTTTAACCTGAGCAAAGCACTTTGGATATGTAACAAGTTTTTTGAATTATATCACCTATGAGTAACAGATTTTTAGCACTAATGACTCATCTAGATTAGATGAGGTGATTTCCCTTCTATCTGCTGGATCATTTTATATATTAATTTTTATTCCCAGGTTTTAAGGCATACAAAGATTATATCCCAATATTTCCTCATAAGTGACTAAAATATATCTTTCCATTAATTAATCAATTAACCCTGAGATCCTAGCCTCCTTATTAAAGAAATTAATTATTACATGACCCGTAGAAATCTTTTCCCCCATGAACTTATGTTCATCTCTCCCTCAATTTCAGTCATTCTAATTTCCTTCCTAAATAAAGAGGAAGTTTGCTGGCTATTTAACTTATTAGTACATCAGACAGTAAACAAAACATAAACAATTATTTATATGCATCAGCTATGATAGAGATGATACCCAGAGTTACCACTAAAGATTAGTCTGGAAAGTCTTACCATTCAACTCTGTCAGGATAGTAAAGTCTTTTCTAAAGGAACTCATTCATAATTTTTATTTGCAAGATAAGCTTCAAACTCAATCATCTCAGGAAATGTTTCTTCAGACTCCTTTTCCTTGATGGGTTAATCTTTCAGTTTCTCATTAAAGAAGTTTTTTAGTCTCAATTCTCTCTCTCTCTCTCTGAAGTATTCAACCTCCCCAGTTAAACTACTAGTCTTTTCAGCTTTCCATTACCTCTTAAAGATAAAGTAAAAGTCTTTCTGAGAGGAACTATTGAAGCTGGTGTTGCATTTCTCCCTCTGGAGAAAAATTTTAGTCCCCTGCAAAGTCACTTAGAATCCATCAAACCACCTCAATATCATATACAACAAATACATTACAAGGGAGAGCAAAACTTAAGGAATATGATTAATATAGTGAAATTAATATGTATATTCACACATATGTACCCAAGCAAAATATGATACAAATTACACAAGTATTTTCAAGAAAAAACAGCAAAACACTGACCAGTAAAATAATAGTTAAATATAATACCAATACCTTATTCATACTGAACATACATGTAGAAACTATAGAGAACCATTATATGTAATTAATGAATATTTCCACACTGGCTATAAGAAGTTAATTTCTACTATTTCTTTTGCCACATCATAATTTTGGTTAGTTGTATAGATTGGGTTGTTCTTGCTCTGCTGTAATCCATAAATATTTATACATATGTACCCAAGTTGGTTAATGGTTTTCCATAGTTATTAAATTAGTAGCTTTAAAGTGTAATTGGGACATATTTAATAAAATACATAAAAATATAATACAACATGGATAATGTTAATTTGTAGTTTTCTAAAGCAGTATATGGCTCATATGAATCCTGTTTCTTTTTTAGTTTAACACTACTGGTTTAAACTCACTACTAGTGTTTCTCAATTCTGTCAATTGTCTTTTGATCTTTGGGACCTCTATAACTAAGGTTTTAGATAGGATACTTTAGAATTCAGCCCTCTATGTTGTCTGGATCAAGGATTTCCTTAATTATATGTACATTTAGAGGTAAATTCTAGACTGATTTTTATCCTTGACATTTCTGTAGCCTTTCATTCTGCTGATTATCCTCTTCTTGAAACTCTCTTCTTTCCAGGTTTTTGTGACATAGCACTCTCCTAGTTCTTTTCAAAGCTGACTGATTTTATTTTCTTTTAAAAATATTTTTATTCAGAATATTTTTCATGGTCATATGATTCATGATTCCCCACCCCTCTTGCCTCCCTACTTCTAAAGCTGACAAGCAATTCCACTGGGTCATACATGTATCTTTGTTCAAAACCTATTTCCGTGTTATTCATATTTGCAATAGAGTGAACTTTTAACATAAAAACCCCAATCATATCCCCATTGAACCACGTGATTGATCATATGTTTTTCTTCTGCGTTTCTGCTCCCACAGTTCTTTCTCTGGATGTGGATAGTGTTCTTTCTCATAAACTCCTCTGGATTGTCCTGGGTCATTGCATTGTTGCTAGTAGAAAAGTCTGTTACATTTGATTGTGCCCCTGTGTACAATGTTCTCCTGGATCTGCTCCTTTCACTCTGCATCAATTTCTGGAGGTTGTTCCAGTTCACATGGAATTCCTCCAGTACATCATTCCTTTCAACACAATAATATTCCATCACCATCAGATACCACAATTTGTTCAGCCATTCCCCAATTAGTGGACAACCCCCTCATTTTCCAAATTTTTGCACTACAAAGAGAATGGCTATAAATATTTTTGTACAAGTCTTTTTTCCTTATTATCTCTTTGGAGTACAAACCCAGCAGTGGTATGGATGGGTCAAAGGGCAGGCATTCTTTTAAAACCTTTTGCACATAATTCCAAATTACCCTCCAGAATGGTTGGACCAATTCAAAACTCTACCAGGAGTGTATTAGTGTCCCAATTTTGCCACATCCCCTTCAATATTTTTAACTTTCTTTTGCTGCCATATTGGCCAGACTGACTTCATTTTCATTCTCCTTTGCTGCACCCTTTTTTCATATAGATTGCGCCTGCTCACTGTGGGTGTCTCCCAATGCTCTGTCCATAGTCCTCGTCTCTTTTCCTAGTGTACTATTTTCTTCAGTCATCCGATCAGCGTTTTTGGGTTCAATTATCATAGGTATTCAGATAATTGTCAAATTTAATTTTCCCTGACATCCCTCCTGACTTTCAATCTTGCATTTCTAACTGCCTGTTGGACATCTCAAACTTGATGTTCTATAGATGTCTTGAACTCAACATGTTTAAAATTAATTATCTTCCATTCCCTCCCTCCCCTTTTCCTACTAATTTCTCTGTTACTATCCATTGTACCACTATCCTCCCAGTTACATAGCTAGGTGTTATTCTCAACTTCTCACTCTCTCCCATGCCCTTTATCCAATATTTACCAAGTCTTGTTGAATCTACTTTTGCAACATTGCTTGTATATGCCCTCTTCTTTCTTCTGACATTGCCACTACTCCGATGCAGGCCCTTATCACCTCACTCCTGGAATTTAATAATTTGCTTGTTGGTTTCTGTGCCTCAAGTATTTTCCCATTCTAATCAATTCTCCAATCACTTGTAAAAATGATTCTTCTAACGGGCAAATATGACCACGCCACTACCATCATGTTCCATTCCATGAACTCCCTATTTGTTACCTCTAGGATCAAATATAAAATTCTCTCTTTAGTTTTTAAAGTCCATCATAACCTGAGCCCTTTCTGCTTTTCCAGGCTTCTTCCACCTTACTTCTCTTTTTGAACTCTATGATCCAGTGACATTGATCTTCTTGCTGTTCTCTGTACAACAGTCTTCAAATCTCATCTCAATACCTTTGTGTGGGTTGTCTCTTAAGTACAAAAATACATTCCCTCCTGGGCTCTGGTCCTTAGAATTCTTAATTTCCTGCAGATACCATCTTCTATAAGAAGCTTGTTATGATTAACCAAGTCACTAATGCTTTCCCCTTTAAAAATTTGTCTTGTATGTACTGCTGCATGTATATATCACCTCTCCTAATAAAGAACATGTTTCTTGAGGATGGGCACTATTTTATTTTTTTCTTTTGATCCCAGGGCTTTAACGTAGTATATGGCACAGAGAGGTGTTTAATAAATGTTTATTGATTATTGGCTTACCTAAGTCACTAAGGATCTGAATCCATTTGTTTCTGATGCCTGGGCTAGAACTCTTTCTCTGCTGGCCAAGATAAAAATTTTGTATTAGCCATGGCTTTTAATTAGTCAGGCAATGTACAAGTAATCAAGAATAGAAGAGATTGGTATTTTAACAGGGGAATGCGACAGTTTCCCAGTGGGAAGGCTTAACTTATCTTCTGAAGGCTCTTCTCTAGTATTATTTATGCATATACATATGCATGCCGTTTTTATTCAAACCAATCTCTATAGCAACCACTTTTATTGCTTGAAACTTACTTGGATAAATGTCCCTGAATAGAAACTCTTATGTATTTGTATGCTCAGAGAGAAAGGATATGGAAAGCTTTCCTCTCATTCTGAAAGAAACCTCAACTTTTATAGTAATATGTTTTGGGTCCTAAAATTAAAATAACTCACAAAATGTGGATAAGGATTCATGTTACATCAAGGGAGAAGGAAGTGTCTGTAATTCCTGATGTGAAGTCAAAACAAACAAATCTTTGTTAGTATATTGATATGTATAGAGACTTTCATATTTTTTGGGGGGAGGTTGATTTATAAATAGGAAAGATGGTATCTTTTTAGTGGTTTTATTAGTGATCAGAATCAATGCTAAATTTCATTGCTTGAGAGAACGCAACTCTCAGGTACTGACCAAACATTGGCTTACTTCCCCTCTGCAGAATGAAAATGTATTTACTCATGTACTGTTAATACAGTCATTTTGTTGGTCAAATTTATATGATGGGACAGACATTGGACATTGAGAAATGACTATGATATAAATAGTACAAAATAAATAAATAAATACGATATAAATATAAATAACAAAAAGCATTGCTGATATAGATATAGGGATGCACAACTCTGTTCATATTGTTTTCTGTACTGAGTCACCAGAAAGATTGGAGTCCTCAGAAGAAATTGGAGTCCTCAGAAGAAAAGGAGACATTTGGCTCAACCATAGTTGATAGGAACAATTTGAACTTGGAGTGACCTCCTTATACTTGGGAAGTGGCTGTAGAATCATGGCAGTCAGTGATTGACAAAGAGCCATTTTTGGTTTAATTTTATGTTAATATCTAAGCAAATCTGTCGGTGCCAATTGTATTGGGCAGTCATGAACTTTGTAAGGACTCTATTGACTGCTGAAAAATGATAAATGTTTTCCCTATTCATATCTTAATCTTCTGCTTGTCACAGGAGCGAGATGGACTCAATGTTCCTCACTTCCCTTCCAGTGCCCCTGAACCCATCTCGAAGTGTGGAGACTTAGATGTCATCTTCGAATATAACAGTTCCAGCCAAAAGCTTGCAGTGACCATTGTAAAGGCCAGGAATGTTCCAGATAAAGACCGCAGTGGTGTCAGTGCTTGGCAAGTCCACACTGTATTGCTTCCCAGCAAGAAGCAAAGGGGTAAGACCAGTGTTCAAAGAGGGCCCACCCCTGTCTTCAAAGAGAAGGTGTTCTTTAGTAAACTGCAGCCTGAAGATTTGGGGGGCCATGCAGTCCGATTCAGGCTCTACGCTGCACTCAAGATGAACAGAGAGAAAATGATGGGAGAAAAGTTGTTTCATCTTAGCCAGTTGCACCAAGGAGGGCAAATGAAAGTGACTCTGGTTTTGGAGCCGAGGAGTAATATGAGTGTAAGTATATATAGTAGTGTAACCAATTTAAATTATTTTATTGAGGGGTGATAGTTGCCAGCTATTGATTTAGAGTGACATCAGAATTTAGCTGATCCTTCTATCTAATTTTCTGTTGGATTTTTACACGGAATCATTTTATAAGCCACTAATTTTTGCCTCTGGTTCAAGGGATCTTTATGCTCAACTTCACATTAACGTGATAGATTTATTGAGTTTTTGTTCATTTTAGGAAATGAAAGTAGTGGCTGAAATAGGGTGAGGGTAAGATATAAGAACATAAGAGGAGTAAATTATCTTTGATGTTCAAAGATAATTGAATTTTTCCCTGGAAAAAAAATCAGACAAGGCTTTCAGAAACAAACCTGAGGCATTATCATCAAGCTAAGCATCAACGTACTCCAGGTGATGGTTCATACCTTCTGACCCTGGTGCGCATTCCATAAAATAAGATCTTTGTGTGTCCTCCTCCTGCTCCTGGCATCTTTTTCTTCCTATGATAGGTTTTTAGAAAAGAACCATTTTGGTCTGCAAGTTGAGAAGTTAGCTTCTGCACTAGATATTTGCATCTGTGCATGAGACCTTCCATTTAGTAAAGCTGACCATTTGAATATTGCTGTTGGATCATGCGGATTTTTTCTTTTGTCATAAGTCTACAGAACAAAGAATGGAGCTAAGACTTTAAACACCAGATTCTTAGCTCTTTTAATGAGACAACATAAGTATATTATTAATTGCTCATAATTATTGTAATTTCTATTTCTGGGAGGGAGGGAGGAATGTATTTCATTACATTTCTGTACTTTCAGAAATTGGGCAATTTGCATCTTAATATCCAACTTTTAAGTGTAAAAAAATAGGTAAGCATTAAAGCAGAGAATTACTTAAAATATTCTACATCATAGAGTATAGTACAGCCTATTACTATAATTTGTTTTGAGATAGTCACAGAGTTAATATTATATCACCCAGGAAGGATACAGGACTAAGTAAAATGTTAGTCAATGGTCAAGAAATATAAAGACAGAGTTTAGATCAAGTGGGATATCATGGAATTTTAGTGTATTTTAATTTTAGTAATTTAACTTTGGGGGCAGATATGGAAAAAAAATTAGGAAATATACACATATGAAGAGGAATGTAGTTTCCACACTGGAATTTCCATGTGAATGAAATCAAAGTTCAGACTATTCCCTCACTTTTCTCTTATAAAAGATACTACAGAGTATAACCTCATACTGACTTATCGATATCTTTTTTTTCTTCTTGCTTTCTTAAGCCTGGATTAGACTATATGGGTAGTAATGAAGAGCAAAAACCACAGAGAGATAGAGGAGTTGTCTACTCTCCTTTTAGAGCTATTGTTTTCTTATTAATTATTAATCAGAGGTGGAAGGAACATTACAGATAATTTATTATTCCAAATTCCATGATTTACTACACAAGGAAAACATATTTAGAGAAGTGAAATAATAAATAAGAAAGAGCAGGAGCTTTTTCTTTCTCTGTCTTTCCAAACTGTTTAGTGTACTAGATGAGTAATGAATGTTGATTGAACAAGTTATATGGAGGTTGTGTTCTTTTTTAAATAACATTTGATTATAAATTAACTTTGAACATCAATAAAATAACTAAATTTGCTTAGTGACAATATATATATATTTAAATTAACCAATTTCAGCACTTAAATCATAACTATTTCACTCACTTCAAGTTACCATCAGAATTCTTTGTCTATTCAATCTCACTTATTCTTTCTTTTTGACATTCAGTTTTTATTCCATTCTTTTAGTTCCAATGATTTTGTTTTGCATCATTTCATAAAGATCTTTCTAAATTTCTTTGTTTTATCCATGTACATTGGTTTTAGTTGCATCATTGTAGTCTATTAACATAATAGAGGATGGTATCAGATTGCAATGATGCAACTAAAACCAATTAAATTGGTATAGTCCCACAATTAAATTGGTATAGAAAATCTCCATTATGGAAAATTCCTGTATCAGTGAATATCGACACTACTTTGCAAGTTTTAGTATTAGAGAGTTTCTGGGGGGCATTGTAAAATAAAAAAAATACTTCCCCAAGATCATATAGTGAATATATGCCAGATGTGGGACTTGAACACCCAGTTTTCCTGCTGTGAGATCATTTCTCTGTTTACTATGTCACACTCCCTCATTATATCAGCACACCACAATTTGTTTAACCATTCCCCTGATTGTTGAATATTGAGATTTTTTCCATTTTTAAATGACATATAATAATTTGATTTTCATTTTTAGACCCATCTTTGACTTGTAAAATCAAAGGATTTAGAATTAGATGGGGCCTTAGCTGCAATCTAATCTAAATCTTTCATTTTACTGATGAGCAAACTGAGGCAAGTAGAGGTGATTGACTTTTCCAAGTTCACACAGGTAGTAAGTAGTATATCTAGTATTTGAATAAAGCTCTTTTGATTCTAAATCTAGTCGATTCATCTCAATGATCCTTATTTTTTTCTCATCTGTAAAATAATAGAGCTATACTAGTGTAGGTTAAAAAATGAATATCCAATACTTCAAGTAATATGTTTTATAAGATTTATTAAATATCACTTGAAAAATAGAGGAAAGGAAAAAAACCTTCAGTAAAGAGAGGCTTTCCCAGACCAAGAACATGGGAGAAGAGAGCGGGAGGAGTTACAGAACTATATAAATCATAACATAAAGACGCATGTAAAAGAAAAGGGAAAAAGAATTTTGGGAAGAGGAAAGAATTCTCGGAGATGGAGCCCAAGGGTTGAAGAGTTTTTCTAATTATACAATATCTGACCTCTAAGGACTCTTCCAGTTCTCTATTACTATACTATCCTTTGAGGTTGCTAGATGGCTCAGTAAATAGGGTGCTAGGCCTAGAGTCAGGAAAATCCAGTTTCAAATCCAGCAGCAGAAATTTACTAGCTTTGTGACCCTGAGTAAGTCACTTAACCTCTGTTTGCCTTAACCCACTGGAGAAGAAAATGGCAAACCACTCTAGTATCTTTGCCAAGAAAATCCCAGCACGCTATCCATTCAGCTCCCTCCTGAGACTGTATGTTTCAGGAGAGTCCCCTAACTGGATCAGTGGAGAGAGTTTCCACACTGGACATTCTCCATATGTGGATGAAATAAAAAGTCAGACTACCCCCCCTTTTTTTTTACCCCCTCAAAGATCCAAAGTATATAACCTTACTTTGACTTGTATAAAATGAGTGAATTAAAGAATTTCATTTTAATATGTTTTCTGGGTGGGGGGGAGGAGGGAGATAATATATACAATTTACAACCTTCCAAAAAGTATTTTTTTAAAAAAAGAAAGATACTGTTTTGTATGCTATAATTTAGCATTCCATAGTCATGACCTCACGCATTGCTTGTATTCATTAAGAAACAATGGGGAACAGAGAGGCAGGGCGAGTGCTGATAAATTTTGTTGAAATGTTCAAGTGGAAATTACTCTAAGGGGAATTCTGGTCTATATTAAATGTATTATTATCTGTGTGTATATATTCAAGGTTTTGATTTACATTGCTAATAACATCTTTGGCCTTTTGTTTTCAGAGAAGAAATATTGAACAGAGATAGATCTTTAAGCAAATGTGTCTGGCTAATGATGTGGAGAACTCATCCTTGATCCTGTTCTGCTGCCCCATTATTATTCACAGAGAGTGCACAATTTGAAATCTTTGGCAGCCATTGAAATCGTGTCACAATTTCACCCAACATAATGTAAGCTGGATATAAAAGAGAGTAGTGTGAAGTGTCCCAATGGTTTCTTTGTTGTTCTTTCTTGCCAGAGTGGAGAGTCTCAGCTCAGCCTGTCTGCGGTTTCTCACAGTGATAGTGCTTCATCCACACAGTCTTTGTCTCATGGAGGGGTGCCAGAGCTCTTGGTGGGGTTGTCATATAATGCCACAACAGGACGATTATCTGTAGAAATTATCAAAGGCAGCCATTTCCGAAACCTTGCTATTAACAGACCTCCTGGTAAGTGTGATTCTTTTCTGCCAGCAAAGGTACTCGCAGAGACCAGTTGAACTATACCTGCCTTTATCTTATTTCTGTAATTTTTACACTAAGAAAGATCTTAATGGAGTTTAGATGAATTTCCACAAAGTCATGCTCTGAATATTTTTGATGTCTCTCAGTTAAACTGGTAGAAACTCCTTGAAAAAAAATGCAAGAATTCTGTTTGTTTTTTTTTAATGTTTTATTTTTCTTCCACTTACATTAAAAAAACCCCATACAATTATCTCTAAGAAAAGGCATTTTCTTAGAGATATAGCACAGTAAGAACAGTAGTTATGATGCCCAATATGCTAAATCCTGCTTTAATGTTTATGTTTTTATTTTTAAGAATGAAAAGAGTACACTTTTAAGCAATATCATTTGTAAACATGATTGAAATCTGTTAAGGAGATCAAAGAATTCATTTGTCTTTTCAGGAATCACTGAGATGGAAGGAATTTTGAGACTTTATTTTTTAAAATTCCCTCACCAGGAAAAATATTCTAGATAAATTAATTAAATAAAATAAAAAAATTCCCTCATCACTAGAAAAGATACCACTAAATAATCAATGTGATATAGTTGAAAAAAAAAAACCACACCCAAAACTAATACACTAGCATGGGAGTCAGAAGAACTAAGTCCTAGTTAGTTTTTCTCTTCTGTGTCACCTTGGACAAATTTTTCTCCTTTTCTCTACCTATTTCCTCATTGTCAAGTAATGAAGTTGGAAGATGCCCTCCAATTGTTATGATTCTATCCAATCCCTGATACATAGTCATCTGTTCTACTCTTAGTAATTTAAAACCTTCTTGGTAGCCTATTGTAGTATTTAATGTTATTTCATTGTATCAGTTTTACTTTAGTAAAGTTAGCTAGAGATCAATCTGTATTATTTAATGATGATGATACTTTACTTAGACTTGTGTGTTGGGTCCCTATAAGGCAGTGGATAACTTGGGTACTATGATGCTCTCTGACTTTAAGCATTCCTGATATTAAAACTCATAAGCCTCACTGTTGGTTTTATCACCAATAGTCAGGAAGTAGACTCAATTATCTCTTTTAAACAATATAAAATATTTTTAAAATAAAATTTTATTGATAACTTTTCCCTTTTGATCACCTGCATTTCCCACTATCATGCTAGATATAGCTATATCTCTTATAAAATTAAAAAATTTTCTCTTCCAATGTTTGTTTTCTTAATTTTTTTATTTCCCCCCATTTACACGTAAAAAGAAAAACCCATACAATTATATCTAAGAAAAGGCATTACCTAGGATACCACAGTAAGAACTGTAGTTATAAACCATTCCACCTGTAAACCTACTATCCCAAATACATATAATAAAGCATTTTGTGAAGATCAGTCACAGATTTAGAGTACAATGGTGGTGAAAGATATATGTAGATAAAACTATTGATTCTTCTGGTACTGCAAGACCTGGATGATTTTTTTTATCTTCCTGGAATCCACACTTTTTCCATTTAGCACAATATATGTTGGGCAGGTCACTCACCTTTACTCTCATGATATGCCCCTTTTCACAGCTCCATTCTCAATATCCAGGGCTTGTGTTCTATTGAATGAATTATGGGTTCACTTTTTTTTTGTTAATGGTCCTGCCCCTTGAAGATGCTTCCTGCCTTGAGGTGGGGAACACCCTTGTGTCTGTATTTGTCTGGAGAGTGTGTATCTCTTTCCTTCTGGATGTGATATTCCCTATTAGTTGAGTAGCTTTACCACAGAGCTCCATGGCTGATGGTAGGGGAGTAGGAAAGAGAAAATCTTTTCCTTATCCATCCAAGAGGTACAGAATCAGAAGCTTATAGTTGGCTTAGAGAGCTCTGTGGAAGATGGCAGAGGACTGAGCTTCCCAAAAAGGAACTGGTCTTGGAACTCATCAGGTTTGAAAGGTTCCTGACTCTCTTGTCTAGGGAGATAAAGACTTATGTTTGAGAGATTTAGAGGGATTCTTTCTCAAGTTCTGAATTCTTGCTTGACTGCTTGTTCCTGCCTGGACTGGTTCCAGAGCTGGCAGACTCCGTTATTTTAAAGTTTAAATTAACTCAGTCTTCAATCAGGACAATATCCAAGCTCCCCTTCCAACTCAGTCAAGAAAAACTCTTCCATACTTGGCAATAGCTAACATTTCTATAATACTGTGTGATAAGTGCTTTACATCTATTAATGTATATGATGTTATTATTAACTTATTTGATATTCACAACAATGCTAGGAATTATTCTTATTTTTGGAGATAAGTCTTCTTATCTCTACTTTATAGTTGAAGAAATTGAAGCAAATAGAGTTTAACCTCTATTTGACTTGCCCAGAGTCACACAGGTAGTAAGTATCTGGAGCTAGATTTAAACTCATGTCTTCTGGATTCCAAACTCAAACCCATCTTTATACTTAAACAATTTATTATTTTTTTCCTTTCTATAATTAAATCCAGGGCTTCCTGGGCTGAAGATTGGTTAGAGGTCAACCCCATCATACTTAACATTTCTATTATCTTAATATATTTTTGCTATTTCATCTGATCATGAGATTGGCCAGCCAATAAGAAGGAAGTCATTGCTTAATAATGAATTAAAAAAGGAGATGGGAAGAATGAATAAGGCAGAAGATATAAGGAACATCCTTAGCATCTAAATGTGGAAGGGACAGTACCACATGACCAAAATCTACTTTCATATCTGGGCTTATGATTTATTACTATTTAACACTGCAGGACATGGCATTTTCTATATGTGAGGGGTTCATTTAGTCCAGTTTTATTAAGCCCATTGGTTTTTAGGTAGGAGTTTGAAATTATACCCCTCAATACATATTGCAAGGGAGAACCCCTGAGCTCTGAAAAACAATAGAGCTTATGAGGCTTCCAACCAGCACTAATATCCAAATCAGGCAAGATAATTACTTTGAACACATAATTATTTCTATATTTTTCTGCTTCTTAATTATATTTAATAGTATTTATTAAATAGAGATGGCTTTGTTGTTGAAATGAGTTTTGAGGCACCTGAGGACTGGATTTACATATTTCTCTGAAAAGCTGCTACTAATCTTCTTCATAGAAATTCCCTGCCCCATTTTGCTGGTATATGAACCACACTTTAAATGACTTACCCAAGGCCAATCAAGTAGAATGTGACAGGCAGAAACTGAATCTAGGACTTTATTTTTCTATTTTTTTCCTATTGCTTTTTCTATTGCTTTCTTTTGCTGGGGAAAAGGGAAAGAGGGAAGTTTTGTATCTTGCCTAATCCCTAAGCATCATATAGATGATATACTGAACACTTCACTGTTAGTTATTGTTAAGCAGTACCATTGAAGGAGTAGGGAAAATTATTTATTAGATTTATGGATAGTGGAAGAATTGATGACCAAAGAAGAAATGGAGAGGTGACTAGGAAGTAAAATTCTAATTTTGAATAAAAAAATTAAAAAGATTTTGCAATAAACTACTTTTCATTTTAACAAAGCCAAAACCAAAACCAAAACCAAAATACTGTTTTTTTAACGAAACTAATGCCAACAGAATTGGAAAAAAGCAAGAAATTGTTTGGGAAACCATTATAGTAAATTTATCTAATAAAGGATTCATTTCTCTTTTTTTAAATTTTATTTAATTAATTTAGAATATTTTCCCATGGTTACAAGATTCATATTCTTTCCCTCCCCCTCCTGTAGCCTACACACAATTCCACTGGTTTTTATGTGTGTCATTGATCAGGACCTATTTCTATATTATTGATATTTGCACGGGTGATCGTTTAGAGTCAATAAAGGATTCATTTCTATAATATATAGGGAACTAAATCAAATTTACAAGAATAAGAACCATTTCTCAACTGATAAAGAGTTAAAGAATATGAATAGGCAGTTTCTAGAGGGAAAAATTAAAATTATTAATAGCATATGTAAATATACTCTAAATCATTAATAACTAGAGAAATACAAATTAAAACAATTCTGAGGTACTACTTTACACTCATCAGATTTACTAAAATAAAAAAAAGGAAAATAGCAAATGTTGAAGAAGATATTGGAAAATAGGCATACAAATGCACTGTTGGAGGAGCTGTGATCTAGTCCTACCATTTGGGGAGAGCAACTTGCAATTATTCCCAAAAGGCTATTAAACTGTAACTTGGCAAAGCCATTACTAGGATTATACCCGAGGAAATCAAAGAAAGAGGAAAAAGAGACATGTGTACAAAATAATTTATAGCAACCCTTTTTGTGATAGCAAAGAATTGGAAGTTGAGGAATGGGCTGAGCAAGTTAGGGCATATGAATGTAATAGAATATTATTGTGATATAATAAGTGATGGTTTCAGAAATACATGAGAAGACTCATATGAACTGATGCAAAATTGAATGAGCAAGAGAACAATTTACATAGTAATAGCAATTTTATTAAAGATAATTAGCTTTGAAAGTCATAGTAGCTCTGATCAACACAATGACCTACCAAAATTCCAAAGAACTTATAATGAAACATTCTATCCATTCCCAGATAAAGAACTGATGGCTAATGTTATTAGTAGAAATCAGTTTTGTATCCATACATATTTGTAATAGGTTTTGGATTTCTTGTTTTTTTCCATTCATAGGGGGAAGGGGCAGGGGGAGAATTCAAGACTGAAACAAAAGAACATAAAAGCCTTTGTGCTTTTAAATTTATACATCAATTTTAAAATTAAAAAAAAGAAAAGGGAAGAGAGTTTTTTTGATAGTTTAAATGTTTGAATACCCCTTCTTCATTTTTTGTCAGGTTAATAAAACCACTTCTTTTAAAAAAAGAAAAAATAGAAATGATACTGAAGAAGTAACTAGGCCCCTGATGTAGATTTAAATACTTTTATACCCCATTATGAAAGAAAAAAGTCTGACTTAAAAAATGGGTCAATTTGGCAGTCCCCTGATTCAGGAATCATGGGAGAACAGTTAGTTCCCTGGCAAGTTAGCAGCTGTACAGTTTTAATCTAGTCTTTTAATTGTGATATGTCCCTGGCAATTTAGTTAACCCCCTTGAGTTTGAGTTCCTCTCCTGATAAACGAACATAACACTTCAGGGCTAAGAATTCTGGCACTCCAGGAAACTGTAGATGGCTAATCTTCAACCAAGTTATCTCATTCCTGATCCAAGCCTGCTTCTACTCTCTGCGATTATATTGTTCACATAAATATAACTTGTCAAAAACTATCATTAAGATGTCCCCTCCAGTTAAAAACAACAACTTACCCAGCTTCTCAGTATGTGCATGATTAACCATACATGATAATTATATCCCAAATGATAATACTTAGAGCAGCAGCATATTAACCTCGTTAGATACACAATGGCAGTAACTTTAGGAAAGAAAGAGAAAGGCAAATTAGGTTGCCTACTGTAAGGAGTGAAGATCAAGTACTAATGAAAGAGGGAGCTAGCCTAGAATCACATGATCTATTTTAGAGTTGGAAGAGACCTTTGAGAGAATATAGTTTAACCCTTTCATTTTGTAAATAAAGATTAGGGTCCATAGAAGTGAAAAGAATGCTTAAGATCAGCAACCTGTAAATACTCATCTTTTTTCCATACTTAAATGAGATGGGAAACAACTTCCTCCATCCTAAACCCACACTGTCTTTTGGCTCATGTGTTTGAACTTAAATCTAGTCTGTAAGAATTATAAAGCAGAAGGAAATAGCTAGATGGTTCAGTGAATTGAGAGTCATTCCCCAGAGATAGGATTCAAATCTGCCAAGACATTTCCTAAGTATGTGATCCTGGGCAAGTCACTTAAATCCATTTGCCTACCCCTCATCATTCTTCTGTCTTGAAGTAAATGCATAATATGAAAGAATAAATATGGTTTTTAAAAAGAATTATAAAGGAGAGCTTTGATTATAGGAACATGATTAACTAAATTAACCAAATTATCCACTGTATCCCTTCCATTCCACTTTAAAGAAAGAAGAAAAATGACAAGACAGTTGATTGTTAAACATTTCCCATCATGCCCCTGCTTCTGTATACAGGTCCTAGAATATCAATAAAATTTTACATTTATATGGCACTTTAAGATTCACAAGGATTCTTTGTAGCCCAATTCTCTTTCTAAGTCTGTATCTGATATAACTTACTGAGTGCACTTCAAGATTCTGAACTCAATACATCTAGAAGGGCCAAGATGGTGGCAAGAAAGGTCAAAGAGAAGCTGAGGTCTCTCTCCCACATTTGGTCAAAGATCTAAAAAGGGCATAGGATCAAATAATGATTAGAGAACTATAAAACCACAGTAAGCTTCTTCATCCATCCCAGAATTTTATAAAATAGGCAACTAAAAGCCTTCAGGCACAGGGAAATGAATCTTTACCAAGAAAGGCAGCATAAGGTTGGGTAAATGATATCCAGAAGCTTATTAGGACTCAAACCAAACATGTGACCAAGCCTCTGAAACCTGACGTGATCTGTTCATAGGAGCAAGAAATCTGGAATAATCAGTCAAGGAAACTAATGGGATTTGAAATCCAATGAAATCTGACCACTCTTACCACAGACACAACACTAAAAACAAGCAGTACTCTATCTGGGATTATCTGACAGATTGGAAGTCTCTAGACCACTCTGACTTGAGAACACAATGCTCTGATCCTGGGTGATCCTGGGGTGACCTGAAACCTTCCAGTGCCCTGAGTACAAACACATCATGGGATATGGAAGCCAATGTCAGCAACCCAGAATTTCGAGGTCAGGACCAACTCCATCCAGGAGTGTAGAACAGAGAAGAAGAGCCTGTCATGTCACAAAGTCCCAAGTAAGGAGATGAAGCCTGAGAGGAGTTGTTAGAAGATACTGAACACAATGAAAAAGGTCAAGAGATGCCTAAAAGGTAAACCCAGAAACAAAAGAGTTACTATACTACCCAGAACTACAAGAGTACTTGGAAGAAATGAAACAAGACAAACTGAGAAAAATAAAAATTAGAAATGAAACAGAAATGTTAGAGGAAAGAATTGGAAGGAGCCCATGAATAAATACAATGTCACAAAGGCATCAAAAACCCATTCACTTCCCCTACCCCACCTTCCAAGGGAATTTAAGTTGGGATTATTGTTTTGTAAATATTTTATCATTTTGAAGAAATATCTTTTTCTCATGGAGTTCTTTAAGGTGGCCAATAAGGAGGAATCCATTACCTTCTGAGGAAATGTATTATTCTATTTTTGGATACCTCTAATTGTTAGGAAGTTTTTTTTCCCTGAAAATTAACAGGCAATTTCAGGTGGCAACTCATCCTAATTCTGCTCTCTGAGGCCAAACAAAATGAATATACATTTCCTTTCCAGATGACAGCTTTCCCAAACACCCCTTTCTCCAACTTCACCTAGTCTTCTGTTCCCTAGGCTAACCATCCCCAGTTCCTTCAAGGAATTCTCATAAAGTCTGAATTTATTGTCTTCTGCACACTCTCCAGTTTATTACTGTTGTTCCTAAACTGTGGTGCACAGGACTGAATATAGTACTCCAGATGTATTCTGATTAGGGCAGATATATTCTGATAATTTCCTTACATGAATTCTTTATATTGATTTATACAAATCCATATTCTTTATATGGATTTAGCTCCACCTACTTTCTTCACCTAGAGAACTGAAACACTTAGGTGGTATAGTAGACAGTGGTGGGCTTGGAAGACCTAATTTTTGAATTCTGCCCCAGATTACTTACTATCACTTAGTAAACAATAGCAATATTAATGCTTAATAATATTTAGCATTTATATAGCACCTTAAGCCTTGTAAGCACATTACAAAGCTTATCCCACTTGATCCTCACAACAACCCAGTAAGAGAGTTGCTATTTTATTCCCCACTTTATAGGTAAGGAAACTGATTCTAAGACAGGTTAAGTAGCTTTCCAGGCTCCTTGAGAATGGAGACATATATTTTGAGGAGAGTGAGGGAGTGCTGTGCATCCTTGGTATCTGTTCATTAGAATATATCAGGAAAAAAGAACAAAAGACCTCTAGCTGGTGAAGTGATTCCTCTATGGATGATTTATAGAGACAAGTTGTAAGAGATGAGTTTTAGTCTACATCTTTGGAGGGAATATCCAGCAGTAACTATGAGTTCTGCAAATTCATTTGAGTTGTAATAGGGAAATAGACTTAAGAGTAGAGGGAGTGGACATGAATAGGCAATTTTCAGATAAAGAAATCAAAACTATCAATAAGCTCATGAAAAAGTGTTCTAAATCTCTAATAATTAGAGACATGCAAATCAAAACAACTCTGAGGTATCACCTCACACCTAGCAGATTGGCTAAAATGATAGCAGGGGAGAGTAATGAATGTTGAAGGGGATGTGGCCAAATTGGGACATTATTGCATTGCCGGTGGAGTTGTGAACTGATCCAACCATTCTGGATGGCAAGTTGGAACTATGCCCAAAGAGCTCTAAAAGATTGCCCTTTGATCCAGCCATACCATTGCTGGGTTTGTACCCCAAAGAGATCATAGATAAACAAACTTGTAGAAAAATATTTATAGCCGCGCTTTTTGTGGTGGCAACAAATTGGAAAAGGAGGGAATGTCCTTCAATTGGGGAATGGCTGAACAAATTGTGGTACATGCTGGTGATGGAATACTATTGTGCTCAAAGGAATAATAAACTGGAGGAATTCCATGTGAACTGGAAAGACCTCCAGGAACTGATGCAGAATGAAAGGAGCAGAACCAGGAGAACATTGTACACAGAGACCAATACACTGTGGTAAAATTGAATGTAATGGACTTCTGTACTAGCAGCAATGCAATGACCCAGGACAATTCTGAGGGATTTAGGGAAAAGAAGGCTACCCACATTCAGAGGAAGAACTGCAGGAGTGGAAACACAGAAGTAAAACAACTGCTTGAACACATGGGTTGATGTGGGCATGGTTGGGGATGTGACACTAAATGACTACACCAATGCAACTATTAATGATATGTAAATAAGTCTTAATTGATGACACATGTTGAAACCAGTGGAAATGTGGGTTGGATATGGAGGAGGTAAAGTGGGGTGAAGGGGAAAGTAAAAACAAGAGCCATGTAACCATAGAAAATTTTTCTAAAAAAATACAATATTAAAAAAAAAAGAGTAGAGGGAGTGGGAATGGGAACAGAAGAATAATGAGGCCACTTTTACATGTTTAAAATGGAATAGAGGCCGAGGTTAGGTGAGTTGAGGAACTGGGGCTAAAGGTCAGACACTTTTTGAGGAAGAGGGAGAATGACCTTGAGATCCAGATCCACCAATGATAGAACAGACGTCTGTAAAGAATGGAGAGGACTTTAAAGAGGAGAATAGTGAGGATGGCGGAGGGATAGGGACTGGAAATGGCAGTGGAGAGCAAAGACTGTGCCAACTCCTACTCTTGGCCCTGTATTCTGGTTTATGAAAGCAGTCAGTCAGAGCACTAGAGGATGCCAAGAAACATAGTTTCTTCAGAAGAAAGCTAGATTTCTGTGATCAGCAGAAGGCTGATAGAATGAGAAGAAAGCTAATGTGAAGAAGAATTTTAGAAGGGAAAGACTGTGGAGAGCTAGGGCTAAGCAGGATAGGGATAAGAATATGGGGAAAAGTAGGGGATAGAAGAATAAATTTTGAAAGTTGGAAAAGGCAAGTAGGTCCAGGAGAGACAGTTCTACTATGGGTTCAATGGAGTCAGGAGAAGGGAACGACCTATTCATTCATCCTCCTCCCCCAAATTCCTTATCCAGCTTCTTTATCCTATCCCAGCTCTGTCTTGCCCCCCACATCCCATGTAAAATCAGGATTTCAGGACTAAAGTGATACCTCCCTAGATACCAGTGTCACATGCTCTGCCTAGATAAGGGCTCTGGCACCCACATGAATGAGATCATTGGAATACTAGACTATTTCCAATGTCTAGGACAGTGACTTCTACATAAAGGTACTTAATATATTTTTATTGACTTGAAATAAATGGGAATTTACTGCACTAAAATCAATTACCAGCTGTCCAAAGCTGGGTCTACAAGCTGTCCAAATGTTCTACAGGCAGGCTTGTCTCATGGTATTTTAAAATGAGGCATTTTGCTGCTGATAAAATGTTTATTTTAGCATCAGGCCTACTGGAAACATTTGGACCATCATTTCCCTCCTGTCCTCAGGTGTTTGGATTATTTAGTAAATTATTATCTTTCCTCCTGCACTTTGTGACACACGGACAATTCACCTCAAGCAAATTCAGTTATTGTATTAAGTCATCCTTTCCCGTAATCAGAAAACAATCCTGTGACAGTCTAAACCCTGAAATTGCTCTCTTTGTCTAATGGGCAAAGCTTTGTTTGAAGGGTCAACCTCATTTCTCAAGGTTACACTGGCAGCAAATTTGTATGAGTAGTTTAGGCCCTGGATCGAACTTTTCTTGTAAGATTTATATGGCTGGGCAGCTGTGGAACCTCACAGTTTGCTTCCCAATTGTCAGTTTCTTGACAGCTTTTTCTGTGGAACAGTGTGAAGAGTGGAGAGCCCTGCTTTTGAGACAGAGAAGTGTTTTCACACCTGATGTGTAATTTCACACCTTGTGTTTCTCAGTAGATAAGTGCATAAAATAACACATCAAATGGGAATAGGAAAAAAAAAGATCAACACAGAAAGCTGCAGGTTGTAATTTCCTTTCTTAGAGGCACTCTGAGGGAAGAGAAAAATTGCAGAAATCTGGGTTTACACTTTTAAAAGTTAGAATTGTGTTTTGGTGGGAGAGTGAGCAATAAACACGTTTCAACTTGCAGCCTACATTGAATGGGATTTATAGAATGATCGAATTGGGAAAACACCCCGACACACTGATTCTTGAAAGAACAGCTCACACATTAGGCTAGTGAGAAACATTGCAAAATACTCTAGTACTTAATAGAAATTTGAGGCATTACCTTTTAAGTAATGTGAATATGAAGTGTGATAGATTGTCTAAGAGGACATTGTATTTATAATGTTCTATTCTGGAGAAAGTGCAAATTTTTCATGTCAGGGTAGCAAGGTGGCTCAGTGGATAAAGTGTTGGGGTGAATTCAGGAACACTCATCTAATCGAATTCAAATCTGACCTCAGACTGTGTGACCCTAGGCAAGTCATTTAAACGTGTTCACCCTAATTTCACATTTGTAAAATGAGCTGGTGAAGGATGTGGCAAATAACTTCAGTGTCTTTACCAAGAAAATTCCAAATGAGGTCACTAAGAATTGTACACAGCTGAAACCACCAAACAACAACAAATAATTTTGGTATCATTTAGATCTTTCTTTTCTCTTCCAATATGGGACCAACTATATAAAGAATACTTGTCACTGTTATATATCATGCACTATAGAAAGACAAGTAAAGCCGGTATTTTTAGCTCCATTTTATAGATTTTAAAACTGAGATCAAAGAGGTTGAAGGGATTTGACCAGGGTTATAACTGCTAATCACCACTGTAGAAAATGCCTTATGTGGAATGCTGTGTCATAATGATAATGCTCCATGATGATAGAATTGAATCTGGAAGCCTTCATGAAGATTATATATCCCAATGGGTATCAGGAACAAATTTTTAGAGATAAATATATTTCAAAATTGTTACCTCTATCCAGGCTTTCAAGTGTGACATGTCTTCATATCCTATGTTTTGGTCACTTGTAGATGGCTCCAATGTCCAGGATTTGCAATATTGACTATCCTTACAGTAGATTATTATTATTATTATTATTTTAGATAAATAATATTCCAATTTTCTCCCTATCCTGTAGAAAATAGAACGTGTTTTCTATGGATTTAGTCCAATTTCAGGATGAGATTTGTATCAATCTGATGTGAGTTGCCCATCACATAAATATCCCAGAAAGCATGGATAGAAGGCACAACTAAACTTATTCAAAATCAGTCAGAGTCAGTCATTAGTAATAAAAAAGCTTTTTTCTAATATATTTTAAGAAGAGAGGAAGAGAACAAGAATTTACTAAATGCCTACCTATTATATACTAGGCACTATGCTAAGCTCTTTTCCAGTATTTTCTCATTTGATCCTCCAACAATTCCGTGAAGTAGGTGATCTTTTTATTCCCATTTTACAGTTGAGGAATCTGAGGCAAACAGAGAGTTAAATGTCTTAGAGTTATAGAGCTAACAAATATTTCAGCCTGGATTTGAACACTTCCTGCCTCCAGGTCTAGTGCTTTAGGCACTATTATACCTAACTGCCTATTTTAGATGTAAAAAATTAAAGAATATACAAAGCAAAATGTACATAGATATTGATTCTAGTGTCAATGGGTACAAGAGTTTTTAGGTTATATGAGTACTTTCCCATACTTTGCCTTTTTTGAATGTATTCTTGTAGAGGGCATGCATCTCAGCACAGAATATGAAGTATTCATGTGGATTTTAAAATTAATATTCAATATTTCAAAAGTATAATATTTATAGATTTATTAATATTTAACTAGAGAGCTAGAGAACACAGGGAACGTTCCCCACCCGCTTCAAGTGGAAGAGAGAGCTAGAGGGACGTTACCCAAAACTTATATGCAATCATACAAAAGATGCTCGTAAACAGAAAGGAAAAGGAATTGTGGGTAAGTACAGAAAGGAATCCTGGGCAATGCAGTTCTAAGGGTTCAAAATTTTCCAACTATACGCAAGATCAAGAAAAATTAATAATCCAGGCATTTAATTGAGAATTAATTTGTACCTATCAAGTAAGTAATTATTTCTCAAGGTAAACTTGAATGAATTAACAGGTAATGAAACAACAAATGAATGACAGGTATTAATATTTTTTCTTCTCTTTACCTTCCCCCCCCCCTTTTTTTTCTGTCACAGATACTTACGGGAAACTCTTTCTACTCAACTCTGTCGGCCAAGAGATGTCCCGTTGTAAGACATCCATTCGAAGAGGTCAGCCAAATCCTGTTTACAAGGAAACATTTGTTTTCCAGGTAGCCCTCTTTCAGCTTTCCGATGTCACTCTGATGATCTCAATTTATAATAGACGTACTATGAAACGAAAAGAAATGATTGGCTGGATTTCACTGGGTCAGAACAGCAGTGGAGAGGAGGAGCAAGACCATTGGCAAGAAATGAAGGAAACCAAGGGGCAGCAGATCTGCAGGTGGCATATCTTACTAGAATCCTGATCATTTGGGCCAAAGTTCATCTGTCTGGTTTTCCTTATCACTGCTATTGCCAGATACCAATTCAACACATAAGTTAGCAGGCTTTTCTAAGATAACTTATTCCCCTTTTGAATTTGCAAATGGAGACATTAAACTTCTATCTTTTAAGGTTTTCATACTGAGTTTCTCACCTGAACAAATTAATTACTAGAACTAAGAAAATCGAGAAGATAGAAAATTTATTCAAACACTGATGCTATCACTGCCATTTTGAACTGTCTTCATCTGATGCATTTCAAGATTAAATTTGAACTTATTACATATAATCAGTACATTTTGTCTATGTTGATGTTGCAACCTGAATTCTTTTTTGTGATAATATTACTAGTTTCTAGAACAACTCAGACATAATAGGGACTCAATAAATACTATTTCTTTTGATGGACTTACTTCTTAAGAATGCATATTTGCCAACATTTATGAATGAATATTTTCAGGTAGCATGGGCAAACCCTAAAATGTTTCTGCAAAAATTTAAAGTGCCTCTGATTATCATTACTCGACTGAAATTGTGTTGATAACCTTTACTGATTATGAATACTTAGATTTTTTGGTAGGCATGTGTCATGAACTATAGCCTGTTTCATCAGGTTATTAGCATGAATGTCAGTTAATGGCTGTTTTAAACATTTCCTTGGTGCATGTTTATGTTCCTTTAGGGTCTAAGTTTTTGTTTCCTATGACTTTAAATTGACAAAAAAAAAGGAAGCCACACTTGAACCTGAAGAGTAATTATTCTATTTATTTTGTTTGAGCTTATATTTCCCTGTCTGCAGAATGATATATAATGAAGACTCGATATAGTAAAAATGAAAAAAAAGTCCTTTTATATCAAAAGAAAGACTTTAGACGATGTCTAGTTTAGGGACTTCATCAACCACAGATGATGAGAAGGAAGATAAGAGAGGCTTCCAAGTCTTTTGCAACACATATCTTTCCTGGTTGTAAGAGTAAGTTGAAATGAAAGAAGGAAGAGCACACTGAATTATAACTAGGTGTCGTGTCTCTCCTGATAATGCCCAGTTTAGGTACCAGGTAACTCTGTTGTGAATTCCTGTAATCCACATCTGGCAAATATAACATTGCATAACTTAATGAAGGGATCTGGCATTTGAAAGTTACAAAACGAACTCATGTTACACAAACTGAACACACCTGAATTCAACAATATACAGTCAGCAATAGACAAGAATAAAGGGAGAAAAATGCATTAAATAAAGATTTTAAATTGTACTCTAATTGCCATTTTCCCAAGTGGCATAAAGTCCCATAACTGTTTGCCCAATCATTCTCTTTCTTGTTTGGAGAATAGTTAGTGTGAGTCATCACATTGTTTTGTACCAAACATTAGCTCCTGTATCAGTCTTTCTCTGGAATTCTTGTTTATAACGAGTTATATCCAAGTCTTAGTAAAGCTTCTATTTGTTTCATTAATGCTCTTTAGTTTTTTAATAATAGCCTTGCTGTTAACTCTGATAAGCCTAAGAAAAGTCATAAAATACCTAGGTATGTTCATATAAGAAATGCTTATAAAATAATAGGGTTCACAATCATGCAGGATTTTTAACTTACTTGAAGGATCTTGGAACATATTGGTGGCATAAAACAAGGTCCTCCTCTTGTTTGCTTTTAGAAAAAAGCAAAAAGAAAATAACCTCCATTTCATTTGAAGCTATTTTATTTGATCTCTAGTCTCCATTTTATTTAATTTATGTTGTTGCCCACTTATTGAGAGCATGCAAAGTAATAAGGCTGCTTTATGTTTTTAGATTAGCTTTCCTTAGAAGGACTTGAAATGCTTTGCCAATATTATATCCATTAAGTGTTGAATGGCCTTATTATTTTGTTTGTGGTGTTAGGTCTTGATAATTGACTGAAAGTAGACCTGAATGCAGTTGGTTAAGTGGTAACACAAAGACTTTATTATTTTTTAAAAATAACTTTTAAAGCTTTATCTCATACTCTATGAAGGGAAAAATGGTGGCCATTTTTCTTAATATCTTACCATAAAAATGTGGCATTCACTTTTAAATTTGTATTTGTAAAAATATATGCATTTATTAGACAGTCTTTGCTTTTGACTATTTTGTGTTTTACCATGTGAATTATTCAATGCTACCTGATAAATACCTCCTACTCTGTTCTTACTTATTTGATAATTTCTGGGAATGGCACTGAACACAATAGCTTATTCATGCATGACTAGCACACCTTTCAATTGTTTTCTTTTCTTGCCATGATTTCCAGGAATACACTGTAAAAAAATTGCATACCAGTTGGCCTGTATGTATGTGCTGGGTATTTAGAGGTCTGTATATCAATAACATTCAACATAAAATTGACATAAATGTAAAGACGTGAATTATAATATAGGTTGAATTATAATACAGGTTCTTTTTTATTGAGTTGGAACTTGAAATGTTATGTTTGTGTTCATTCAATTTTTTTTCTTGGCAGATTTTGGGCCTGAATGCATTTTTAAGATTTTTTAATTAGTGCTATTGCATTTTAATTGATTTCTAGGAGAGAGAAAGATAGAATAAATTTCAAATGGTAGGAAAACTATGTTAGCCTAATTCACCTAGCTCAGTGATGGTGAACCTATGGAACAGGTGCCAAAGATGACACACAGAGCCCTCTCTATGGGCATGTGGCCTCCCTACCCAACCACATTTTGTTACTAGAAAGTCAGAGGGACTTGGGTGGAGCTACCCTCCCTTCCCCATCTCCACCATACCTGATGACATTTTTTCACATCCCCCGCCCCTCTGCCTAGCAGTCCAATGGGAGCTCACAGGGGGTAAGGTGGGCAGCTCACAGGTGGCAGAGCTGGAGGGGAGCAGAGCCCTCTCCATGCGCCTGAAGACATTCCTAACTTCACCTGCCCCTCTGCCCAGCAACCCAATGGGAGAGCTTCTTCCCTCCCCTGTGTCGAGTAAGGAGCGGGGCATGGCATGGTACATGGTCTTTAAAAGGTTCACCATCACTGACCTAGCTAATTGTTATTATTTCATTGTAATACTTGAAATTTAAGAAGCACAAATGTTTGGTTACTCAAAGAAATTCTAATAGTGATCATGTCTATAAAGCCTCATTTTCTAATAAAGTTGAGAATATATGAAGATTTTTGTTTTTGTTTAAATATCAGCATCCCTCAATTCAGAACAGAAATTATTCTGAATTAAGAAATTATTTCCTTACTTTTAGTGTTTTTTTCTAATTCCAAAATCATTAATTTGATGATTCCTTCTACGTTGATATTGACTTTGGCAAAGTCAAGGGTATCATTCTTCCAAGCACTTGCTTTCATACACTCTTTCTTTTATTGCCTGATGTATAACTATCCTAGACTCTTTTATTAATTATTGCAGAATCAGACAAACTGTGGAGGTCTCACCTTCTTGATCATGAAATGTGGCAGAATTGTAGTACAGAAACATACAGAGCTGAAACCTAGGACAACAGCAATCAGACTTTGCTCTGGATGAAAAAAGACTACTTTTGGAGTTTGCAGCTAGTTCCCCAGCCTGTCCCTGAGAGCCTAGAATAATACAATATAGCAACAAAGCAGCAACAGGACCAGCCCAGATCTTGCCCTCCAGAGGCCAGTCATAACATTAAGTCTCAAGTCAAGACATAAGCTGTAAGGATGAGCAAGCTAAACAAAATGAAACAAACAAACAAACAACCCAGAGCATCTATCAACTATGGTGGTGACAGGGAAGACAAAACACAGAAGAAAATAACTCCAAAGCAACTCTATAAGCAAAGATAAAAAAAACCAACTTGGATACAAACTCAATTAGAATTCCTTGAAAAGATGACGAGTGCTTTAAGAAAAAGAGTTAATTTTTTAAGTAAATGGAATGTATGTATTTTAAGGGAAAAAATCCTGGAAGAAAAATGAGACCTATGGAAGAAAGAAATGAAAAGAGAATTATTTAATTTTAGGATCAGAATGCAATGTAACACTTCAATAAAAATACATTTGATTATAAGAGTTTTCCAAAGATGTAATTTTCTAAAAATAAAAACTACTCTCCTCTGACTCCAAATATACCACCCAGTAAGATATTTGCTGGACTTAAGGAATAATAAGCCTCTCCACAGCCCCATGAACCATGATATAATTTTTTATGCCTGAGTCCTCTGAACCAACAAGACATGGAAAGCAAGCTAGCTATGTGTCTCCTGTAATGGAGGCTAAGATAGGATGATATGATAGGTAGTAGGCAATTCAGGAGAGAACAACATCACAAAAATTCAGAGAGGAAAGAGCATGCAGCTACGAGTGAGCTGCTTATACTATCTAAGAGGTTAAGATGAATGAGAATTGAAGAAAAACTACTGAATTTAGCAGTGAAGAGACCTTAGAGAAGTTTCAGTTGAATTAGGAGTTCAAATCTAGATTACAGGTGATTAAGTAGTGAGTGGGTGGTGACAAAGTGAAAGTGAAGAGAATAAACAGTTTTTTTAAAGAGTTGAACTGTGAGAGAAGAAATAAAGAAAAGCAGCTTGAGAAGATAGTAAGGTAAAATGAAGAGTTTAAAAAATATCAGAGATGATATAGACATTTTTGTAGATGGTAGAAGAATCAGTGAAGAAGGAAGCAAATTCTTGGAAGAGAGAGGAAGGTATGACATCAAGGGCATGAGAAGAGGAGTTGTCAAGGAGAAGGACCACTGCATCCTTCAAAAACTGCAGCAAAGGGGGGCAGCTGGGTAGCTCAGTGGATTGAGAGCCAGGCCTAGAGATGGGAGGCCCTAGGTTCAAATCCGGCCTCAGCCACTTCCCAGCTGTGTGACCCTGGGCAAGTCACTTGACCCCCATTGCCTACCCTTACCACTCTTCCACCTATAAGTCAATACACACAAGTTAAGGGTTTAAAATTAAAAAAAAAAACTGCAGCAAAGGGAAAATGTAGGATGATGAGATGTGAGGCATGTAACGGGGGAAACTGAAAGAACCTCTGAACAGATTCTGACCAGAATTTAAAATAATTTTGGAAGATTCATAATCTTGGAAAAATTATCAGAAATAAATTTTAATCAAATTCAGCAAGAATTTAGTGCATGAATCTTCAGCAAGTAAACTGTATATAGTACAAGTAGTATAGAGAAACTCCTTACCACAATTCCTGCTGTGACTACTAGAGAGCTGTATCCATTTCTCAGGATCATGTTTAAGGGGGAATATGAAGGATGTATAAATAATTAAGAGAAGGGCCACCAAAATAGTTAAAGATTAGGAAAACTGGACCTGTGAGGAAAGAATGAGAGATAGTATATTGCAGGGGAAGTAATAAGCATTTATAAAATGCCAGCTACATGCCACGCACTTTACTAAGCACTTTAGAAACATCTCATTTGTTCCTCACTATAACCCTAGGATGAAGGTTCTATCAATATTTCTATTTTAAAGTTGAGGAAACTGAGGCAAAGGAGACTGGGACAGATTTGGAAAGATTTCAAGGTAGCATAATGACAGTCAATTATTTTGATGGCAGACCCTGAAGTTCCTCATAAGAGATTTTAATTATACATGACCAAAATTTAATGAAAATTATTTCATATTCAATTCGAACTCTATTGGATTAATCCTTATATAACTAGAACTACGTAGGTAGGTTTGTAGGATTCAAAAAAAGCCCCTGGCTTTCAGAAACTAATAGTCATTTTGGGGAAACACAACATTTGAAACAATATAACATTAAATATTTTGAAAAAAATCATAAAACAATGTAATAAATTAAATCTTAAAAGGAGCAAAAATATATGACAGACTTAGGCAAGAAGAGAGAGCAGTGATTTTAGAATGCTTCATAGAAAAGGAAAGACTTACAACGAACGTTAAAGGAGTGGTAGAATTTGACTAGTTGTCAGTATTGCAAAGGGACTAATGAGGCATTCCCTTTTAAAACAAAAGATCAAGCTTTGCCTGAAAAACAGAACGAATATACTTGCAATTTCTCAATGCTCCTTCTACTTATAAGATTCTACCTGTTTTTTTTAAACCTTTGACCTTTTTGTACATTTTCTCATCCTATTTTCCCTCGGTGCCCTAAGATGCTTTCCCTGGGGCCATATTATTCTAGCTTTGTTTAAGTTACTTCTGGTATTCTTCAGGGCTCCAGGTTAGTCCCTATTGTGTTTTGAATGTTTGTGCTTCCCTAGAGTCACATTATTCTGTCTCAACGTTTGCAGTATCATGAGCACACAGATAATCCTCCTACATATTTATAGCTCCTAAAGACCTTATGAAGCAGCATGATGCATGATATATGAAACTGATTCGCAGTCATAAATATCCTTGAATATTTTTTCTAAAATAAAATTTTATTGATCTTTGTCTTCTTACATCTCCATAATTCCCCTCAGTATCTTTTCCCACTTCTTAGAGAGCCATCTAATATAACCAATAATATTTTTAGAAGAACAACAAAGAAAAAGAAGAGAAAATATAATAAAAACTAATACATAGACAAAGTCTATTTTACCACAGTCATGAACCTCCTACTTCTTCGAAAAAGGTGTGTGGGGCAGGGAGGGGAGGAGTGGTATCTTCTTATATCTCTTTTTTGAAGCCATGATTGTCCTTGGAAGTTTTACAACCTTTACTTTTGATTGTTTTTTTTTAATTTCCCCTTTTATATTGTCTTTGCCACATTTATTGGCTCTGCTTACTTCACTGTATCAGATTATGTGTATCTTTCTTTTTTAAAAATACTTTGTTTTTCCCATTAAATATAAAAAACAACTTTTAACATTTGGTTTAACAATTTTGAGTGCCAAATTCTTTCCCTCCCTTCCTCCCTTCTCCTCTTTTTGAGAAAGAAAGCATTTTTATAAAGATTATATATGCTGTCATGTAAATATAATTCCATATTAGTTATATTGAAAAAGAAAACACAGACCCCGCCCAACCAAAATCCAATAAAAATGAAGTAATTAAAAGTATTCCTCAATCTGCATTCAGACTTCATTAGTTCTTTCTTTAGAGGTGGACAGCATTTTTCATCATTAGTTCTTCATAATTGCCTCAGCTTATTGTAATGCTGAGAATAGCTAAGTCATTCACAGTTGTTTATCATATGTACATTATTTATTTATTTAAAAAATAAACCTTACCTTCTGTCTTAGAATCAGTAATGTGTATTGGTTCCAAGGCAGAAAAGTGGTAAGGGGTTGGCAATGGGGGTTAAGTGACTTCCCCAGGGTGACACAACTAGGAAGTGTCTGAGGCCAGATTTGAACCTAGGACCGCTCATATCTAGGCCTGGCTCTCAATCCACTGAGCTACCCAGCTGCCCCCATTTATCATACATTATTGCAATTGAGTACAAGGTTCTGTTTCTACTTGCTTCACTTTGTATCAGTTCATGTGAATCTTTCCAGGTTTTCCTGAAAGCATCCTGCTTGTCATTTCTTATAGCATGAATATTCCATCATAATTTTCTCATAAATTTGTTCAGCCGTTCTCCAATTGATGGGTATGCCCTCAATTTCCAATTCTTCAGTATCACAAAAAGAGTTTCTCTAAATATTTTTGTAGATTTGGGTTCTTTTCATTTTTTTCTAAATCTCATGGGTATAGACCTAGTAGTGGTATTTCTGTGTCAAAAGATAGACATCATTTTATGGCCCTTTTGGGCATGGTTCTAAGTTGCTCTTCAGAATGATTGGATTAGTTCAAAGCTTCATCAACATTATATTAAGTCCCAATTTTCTCATATCCTCTCTAACATTTATCATTTTCTTTTTCTGTCATATTAACCAATGTAATATATTTGAGATGGTAGCTCAGAGTTTTTTAAATTTTCATTTCCCTAATTAAAAGTGATTTGAAGCATTTGTTCATTAGTCATATGAAAAAATGCTTTTAATTAGGGAAAAATTTAGGGAAATCACTCTTAATTTGGGAAATTAAAATGCAAATTAAAATAACTCTGAGGTACCATCTCACACATATTAGATTGATTAATATGTCAGAAAAGGGAAAGGATAGATGTTGGAGATGTGGGAAAATTGGGACCTAATACACTGTTGGTGGAGTTGTGAACTAATGTAAACATTCTGGAGAGCAATTTGGAATCATGCCTAAAAGGTCATAAAATTGTGCCTATCCTTTGACCCATAAATACCACTACTAGGTCTATATCCTAAAGAGATTAAAAAAAGGAAAAGGACCCAAATATACAAAAATATTTTTAGCAGCTCTTTTTGTGAAGAATTGGAAATTAGGGGATGTTCATCAATTGGAGAATGGTTGAACAAATTGTGGTATATATAAGTGTGATGGAATACTATTGTGCCATAAGAAATGAAAAACAGAATGATTATTAAAAAAAACCTGGAAAGACTTATATGAAGAGATACAAAGTAAACTGAGCAGAACCAGGAAAACTTTACACGAAGTAATAGCAGTAATTTATAATGATCAACTAACTGCGATTAACTTAATTATTATTAGCAATGCAAGGATCTAAGATAACTCCAAGAGACTCATGACAAAAAAAAAGCTATCCAACATCATGGAAGGAACAGATAGAGAATGAATGCCTATTGAAGCATACCATGTTTCACTTTATCTCCTTCATGAGTTTTTTTCTTGTATAAATGATACATGTCTTCTTTCGTGACATAATAGTGCATGTATACCCTAACTCATATTACTTACCATCTTGGGGAGGGGGAAGGAAAAGGAAGGAGGGAGAAAATATGTATTAACAAAATGTCAGAAGACAATTATTAAAAAGTTTTGTCTACATAAAATAGTACATATACAACCCACAGTTATGAAAGTTATGTAATATTCTTCTCTTCTAATTTTAAAGCTATAATCTTTAATATTATGGTTGTGTATCCATTTAGATTTTTTTTGTAAAATATGGTATAAGGTGTTGGCCTAAGCCTAACAATGGAACTCAATAGCCCAGTGTTTGATAAGCTAAAAAACATAAATTTCTTAAGAAAGACATCTGTATTTGATAAAATCTGCTAGAAAAACTGGCAAGAAGTGTGACTCAAATTAGTCTGGTTTTGAATATTCTTAAAGAATAACAGTTTAACCACTGTCCAGCTGCTATCAATTTGTCTCTTTAAAGTGGGTTCAGGTGTCTCTATGAGGTTTCAATTGATCTTCTTTTAGCCCAGGATCACTTCTTTATGGAAGATAATATAGATGCTAATTTTCCTTTTGGATTGCCACCTTAGATACATCACTGATTTAAGAACCATAACTTTCCCTATATTTTAATTAATTAATTAAGAAAATTATTCCATGGTTACATGATTCATGTTCTTTCCCTCCGCTCTTTCCACCCCCCCCCCCATGGCCATTGCACAATTCCACTGGGTTTTACATATGTCATTAATCAAGACCTATTTCCATATTATTAATATTTGCACTAGGGTGATTGCTTAAAGTCTACATCCCCAATCATATCCACATAAATCCATGTGATCAAGCAGTTGTTTTTCTTGGATGTTTCTACTCCCACAGTTCTTTCTCTGGATGTGGATATCATTCTTTCTCATAAGTCCCTCAGAAATGTCCTATGTCATTGCACTGCTTCTAGTAGAGAAGTCCATTACATTTGATTGTGCCACAGTGTATCAGTCTCTATGTATAAAGTTCTCCTGGTTCTGATTCTTTCACTTTGCATCAATTTCTGGAGGTTGTTCCAGTTCACATGGAATTCCTCTAGTTCATCATTCCTTTCAGCACAATAGTATTCCATCACCAACAAATACCACAATTTGTTTAGCCATTCTCCAGTTGAAGGGCATCCCCTCATTTTCCAATTTTTTGCCACCACAAAGAGTGTGGCTATAAATATTTTTGTACAAGTTTTTTTCCTTATGATCTCTTTGGGGTACAAATCCAGCAGTGGAATGGCTGGATTCAAGGACAGGCAGTCTTTTAGCGCTCTTTGGGCATAGTTCCAGATTGCCATCCAGAATGGTTGGATCAATTCACAACTCCACCAGCAATGCACTTTCCCTATATTTAATATTCACCTCTCTGCATTCTCAACATAGTTTCTACCAAGTTTGGCAATACTTTCTGAATCCAAATTATCCACATTTGGTTACCTAATCAAAGGATATATTTTTTACTTGCTCTTAATAAACCTATAAGGAAGATTTTTAAAGCTTTAAAAATTAAATTTAATTTCTCTCAGATTACTTGTTGATACAATTTTTAATAATTGTTTCCTGACATTTTGTGATTCATGTTTTTCCCTGAGCCCCCTCCAGCCTTCCCAAGATAGCCAGTAATATGATATAGGTTATACATCGCTCACTATGCTGTGAAATGAGACACATACTGCTTACAGTAGAGAATAATTAATCAAGGAATTAGAATGAAGAATGATGTCTGTTAATCTGCATTCCTACTCTGTCAGTTCCTTCCATGTAGTTAGATAGTCTTCTTTGTCATCAGTCCCTTGGAGTTATCCTAGATCCCTGATGGCAAACCTATGACACACGTGTCAGCACTGACACACATAGCCATTTTTGATGACATGTGGCCCCATACAAATAAGTATGGGGCCACATGCTGAAATTATATTTTTTTTTCCTCGAAGTGACTCGCCACCCGAGTTATGCTCATTTTTTTGGTGAATTTTGCCATACCAAACTCAAAAGGTTGCCCATCATTGTCCTTGCTTTGTTGATAATAGTTAATTCACTCAGAGTAGATCATTCTATATTATTGTTGTCACATATACAATATTCTCCTGGATCTGCTCAGTTCCCTTTGCAACACTTCATATAATTCTTCCAGGTTTTTTGTGATCATCTTGTTCATCATTTCTAAGGGAACAATAGTATTCTTACAATCTTATACCACAGCTTGGTTAGCCATTCTCCAATTGAAGAACAACACTTTCCAATTCCTTGCCACCACCAAAAGGGCTACTGTAAATACTTTGGCACAACTAAGTCCTTTCCCCCTGTCTTTAATCTCTTTGGGATATAGATCTAGTAGTGGTATTGCTGGGTCAAGGGGTATCTAGGGAAGTGTTAAGGCTGATATAATTATAGTCCATAAGCCTTGAAGTTAGAAAGATCTGATGTCAAGGGTTGCAGTGTGAACCTGCACAAGTCAATTAATATCTTAATCAACATCCACAATATCATAGTCTTTTTTATTTATTAAATTTAAACATTTATTGATATTCATTTTTAGCATGGTTACATGACTCATGCTCCTACTTTCCCCTTCGCCCCCCCCCACACTCCCAATAGTCTTTTTTTTTAAACCATTACTTTCCATTTTAGAATTAATCCTGAGTAATGGTTCCAAGGCAGAAGAGAGTTAAGGGCCAGGTAATGGGAGTTAAGTGACTTGCCCAAAGTCACCTAGCTGGGAAGTGTCTGAGGCCAAATTTGAACCTAGGACTTTTTGTTTTTAGGCATGGCTCTAACTCCACTAAACCACCTAACTGCACCCATATATAATTTTGATTTGTCATTTTCTAAGTCAGTATTTAAGGATTCCATTTCTATTTGATTTTGAAACCACTGCATTACACTTCTCTTGCCAACTGTATTGGTGTAAGAGGGTAGCTACATGGTGTGGTGGAAAGATGCCTGGTGCCTAGCCTTGTGTCAGGAAAATATAAGGTCAAATATGGCCTCAGACATTTCCCAGTTAGGAGAATGTGGGTATGTCATTTAATCCTTTTCCCCTCAGTTTCCTCATCTATAAAATGAGCTGGAGAAGGAAATGGCAAACCATCCCAATATCTTTGCCAAGAAAGCCCCAAATGGAGTCACAAAGAGTCTAACACAGCTGAAATGACCCAAAGACAACAACAACAAAATTGGTGAAAGAAGTTCTCCATATTGATGAAATCAGTGGTCTGTCCTCCAAATTAAAAGTACAATTATTAATTAATTTTTTTGAGTGCAAGAAAGAGGCAATTTTATTTTAATGGAAAATAACTTTTTAGAATATACACATACAGGTAGTCAGCCTATATGTTTCTTCAAATAAATTAATATCTGTTTTATATTTTAATACAAAAATATTGAGTTTCCATTCCAATAATACTCCAAGTAAAATGTAACATCTACAATATTTACTGTCTTTGGCTTTTTATAACTGAATATCCAAATGTCCTTTGCAAGATCCTAGAAGGCAAGCTTTATAATAATAAGGACAGTAATTTATGTGCTTGTTATATTGATGGTGAAAGGGCATTACAGCTGCTCTATTTTTATTAAAAGAGTCAATCAATGACAGTGATATATAGAGGAAGGCAAAACACCAATTAGCAAGAAGTCTAATTTACCTGTATCCTTCTCTCAACTCAATACAATGTTGAACATTTACATAAAATGAATAAGAGTACAAGAAAAAAGGATTATTGGTGTGGAGAAATTCCTTGCTCTAATAACCATGTGGCTTTTATATGCTTTCCATTTTGTACCAAAGTCACATTTTGTGTAAACCTAATGTGTAAAATGGGTACATTGCCAATAATTTTCAAAAACAAACAAATACAAATTGCCATAAATCTATGGGGCACATGGATCCTCTTAGTGCTGAGTAAATTAGACTAAGAGTTTATAAAGGATCTACACATCATTTCTGAAAATAATATTTTAGGGAAATTTGATAGAATCTTTTTGAGCCCTACCATTATATTCTACTACTCTTACTAAGTTCATTTTGGGATAAGTTTTAGCATTTATGAAAAAATACCAGAATCCCTGAAGAGATCCTCATGGTTAGAAAAATAACACAAAGAGGAAAATGGTGATTCCAAGTATATTTCCCCAAATATGTCAAAATTTTACTTCCCATCTTGAATCTCAATTTTCCATTTCCATCCTTTAAAAAAAGAAATTTTAAAAAATGTTGCTCATGACCCAGCCCTCTTCTTCTCTTCCTTTCCTATGGCAAGGACTGAGTTATGATCCAGGTTATGATTTAACCCCAATAGGATAAGTTTCTCTCTTTGGTCCTTTCCCAAAATAAAATTCTGGTGAAACTTGAAAAAAACTTTAATTTTGGCTCATTTTTAAGTTTCTTAAAAATTGAATACTATTATCCCTATTTATTATCCCTATTTCCAATATAATATACAATATGAAACTGGTATCAGATAGAAGACTGACTTTATCACACAAGCCTTGAATAAATTAAAAAGATGTCATAAGACAAATACAGAATCATGGAGTTCCTTGAATTTCAAGCCCAAGTTGTTTTAAGAACCTCTGCTTAGGCTTAAACATAATACCAGATTGGTGAGGAGAATGATAACTCAACACAGCTAGAGGTGGAATTGTGATGGAGAGGAAATTTATTCTTCTCCCTATAGGGAGAGGGATTCATATGGTTTCAGACTATCTTCTGAAAGATAAGGGGAAAGATAAGGAGAAAGAGAGGAAGGAGGGGGATGGAGAGTGAAGGAGAGAGAAACAGACAGACATTTAGGAAGATAGACACATAGGAAAAAGTCAACTTCTCAACTTGCCCCTGATTTCCAGCTTGTCTCTAGAGGCTTTGGGGAATTTTCCCTTAAGTGAAATTGAGACCTCCTTCTTAAGGATGAACTGTGATATCTCACTCTCAAGGGAAGAGCTCATTCATTTTGTGTCTTTCCTGGTGTACAACTTCTGCTTGCCATTTATTTGGATAAATGGATTTACTAGTTGTGATGGTCTTTTGTGCAACTAGCATATGGTGGGAAGTAGGCAAGTCTGAAGGTGTAAAACTAGAATTATGTCTTCCTCTCTAAGGGTTAGCAACCAGGAAAGATAGCAGCTTTGTTACTTTTAAGCCTAAAAAAATCATGCCCTTACACTACTTACAACCAAGAGATGTAATTATAGTCTAATACTCTCTTTTCTCAGAAGAGAACAGAATGGCCAGCTTCATGGACTCTTTTCCAGCTCCTCTCCAGGAAGAACTCTGTTGGACTATGGTGGGCAAAATTTCAGAGATATTTATCAGTGCTTCCCTCCTGAATCAAACTTTGTCAATCTATGTGAACATATATAACATATATTCAGCATACATTTTATAATAAAATACTCAAAAACCTATTATAATCTCCTTGCAATGGAAAGGCAGTTTTAGAACTGCTAAGAAAATATTCCCCATTTACCTCAGGCCTGCACTATTTGAGCAACCCATGACAATATCATGGAGAGTTGCCAAGTTCCCTATTTCCTTGTTGCTCATGGCATATGCCCTTGGCTCTCCACTTGTGAACATTTTCCATGGTAGATATTCTTCTTCTCTATAGAGTGTGCTATTCAAGGAATCTTTTCCTCTGGAATCTCAGCCCAACCTCAGGAATTCTTGAACTCAGGAGGAACCCATGAAATAATACCTACTGCTAGAAATATTTATTTGCATGAATCTTTGACCCATGCTCATGAATGGAAACAAAAAGGCACAAGAAGCAGCAAAGAAGTGGAGGCCCAGGAATTACTTATCTAGGCAAGCATTGGGTGTTTTTCCTGTGTTTCTCCTAAAGGTTGCCATTTACTCCGCCCCCCCCCCCTTGGTTGGAAGTGTGTAGGAGGAGAAATTCTTTTCTCTATCTTTGCCACAGTTTGATTTGGAAGTTTAAGGAAGAGAAAATGAGGAAAAGAAAAAACAAAGTAAGCTATTTCACAGTTCACTCTTATAGGACAGAGAAAGGCTGGTCCCTCCAAAAAGAGTCTACCTCCTACAGTCATCAATTATCTTGGAGAAAACTTGAGTCACTGGGGATTAATCAAAGGAGTACCCTTGGTCTTATCATGGAATAAAGGTACGTGTATTTCTCCATGGGACATGTCCTTCATACAAAGGCTCCTGACTAATAACAAAATTTAATTAATTTGGGAACTCATAAATTGATCACAGGCCCCCCTTATTATCTTCCTGAATTTAGTTCTTTGTCCCTTGGAAGACATGTCAAAATGATGTAAGTCTTTTCAAAACTTGGCCATATAACATGGCAAGCATTCCTCATGCCACTGCTGGAATAAAATTATAGACCAATTCCCATTATAATGAATTCTAAAGATTCATATCCTTGTTGTCTTGAAATTTTGTTGTGTCTTTGAAGATAGGAATTTCAAAATTATTTATCTATAAGAAGAGTTCACAAATCTCTGGTTTTCAGAGTTTTATTGAAATACTTGTAAAACTAGTGTTTGACCTGAATAACCAGGAAAGTTCAGGATAGTCTGTGATCAATTCATATTTCCTCCTATAGTTATAACTAAAATGGTGAATTATAATGATGTGGATACTTTCCCACAAGAAATCTAACATTTTCCCTACTTCATAGCATTAGTGTATACCAACAAATTATGGTTACTTTTTATATTATAGATACTTCTAACATGAACTATATTGGTATGTTTCAATAGGTTGGGGAAATTTTATGGCATTTTCATAATACATTTTTGTACCACGTTAACAAATGTTATTCTTTTTTTAGATTTTTATCCCTATTGGAAAAAGAGTAAAGATCTGTAGATGTCATAGATATGACTCTTAAATTTATTGACTCTCTATGGAACAGTGATTTGGGTATGCAATGACAAAAGGTATTAATTCTTTTATAATTGATTCTAAATAATATTAATTCCTGCTATTATCTTATGTGGCCATATTTGGCTATTTCATCTAAAATAAACAAAGCTTTGTAATAACTCATTAATATAATTATTATACAAATTAGGTAACAGATATTTTAAATCGTCTGAATATTTTATTGGAAAAATAATAAGAATTATTTTAAAATTACATGAATGATCAAAACTGGTGGGATTTCAATGAATTAAAAATTAAAAACTTATTGAAGCAATGAAAATATATCAATGTATTTCATTATCACATTCAAGAGTCCAATGTACACATATTTTTAAAAACCTTTACCTTCTGTCTTAGAATCAATACTGAGTATTGGTTCAAAGGCAGAAGAGCAGTAAAAGCTACACAATTGGGGTTAAGTGACCCACACATATAGGAAGTATCTGAAGTTAGATTGTAACCAAGACCTCCAATCTCTAGGCCTGACTATCTACTAAGCTACCTAGCTACCTTCCAGTGTACATATTCAATTCCATTTAATAAAACATTTATTCTTTGTATTGGAAAGTGATGTTACTAATTGTTGTTTGTGTTAGAGGCTTGTCTGAAAACATCACATTATCCATAAACCATTTACACATTCTTTGTACTGTGACTGGGAATTTAGGAGGAAAGGATAGGGAAAGGAAGGGAAAGGTAAGTAGCCAGGGGTCTCCCTCCCACTACCGCTGGCTCATGGTATGGGAAATTGACCAAGATCTTCTTGTGGGCAGGCTAGGGGGTTAAATTAAATCAAGTCAGACTCTAGGGATAGTTAGACAAGTGTATTTGGGTAAGGAAATGGAAAGTTTGATCTCTGGCAGCTATGTAGGGACCAAAGCTCTCCACCTAAATTCAAGGAAAAGGCACAAAAAACTGCGTTTCTCTCTTCTTTTATTCTCCCACTGACACTTCCCACAAAGTAAGTGGGAGGTGTCAGAGGAAGTTGCAGTAGAGAGTCCTGAGAGATGTAGTCTCCCAAGGCTTACGTCCATTTCAAAATGTACATTCCCCCCTGTGATCCTTTGGGAGACAATCTCCCCAATGGATCATTCAATACATAACTAATTAAAGTACATACAATTTTACATGGGGAAAATATAACTTGAGGATAAGGAAACAAAAGAGAACCAAGAACAAAATCTATTAGGGGGTAGACCCCTTTTCTCACAACATACAAAAATAAAAGCATTTAACAAAACAAATGCATTTTAGAAAACAAACGAATTCAGCAAAACCACCCAAAGTTCAATTTTGCATAACTGTTCACACATCTGGTCCACTCAGTATCTCCTGGAGAAGCTTTTAGTCTCTGTGGGCATCTCTATGGCATTTTCTGAAAGGAAATCAGTCTTTGGATTCTGGGAGACAGCAAATTACTTACCCTATAAATTTTTTTTCTCAAAAGGAACTTAAAACATTTAATTACAAAATAAAACACATTCCCCTTTGAGGAGGATATTACCACAAGAAGACCCTGGTCAATTTCCCATACCATGAGCCAGCAGGAATGGGAGAGGGACCCCAGGCTACCTCCTTTCCCTATTCTTCCCTCCTATTCCCAATCACATTTCTGGCAACCACAAAGGGGCCAAAGCTCTCCACCTAGGTTTGGGGAAAACAGGGTGAAAAACCACACTTCTATCTTCTTTTATTCTCCCTCTGACACCTCCCACAAAGGAAGCGGGAGGTGTCAGAAGAATTTGCAGTAGAGAGTCCTGGGAGATGTAGTCTCCCAGGGCTTAGGTCCATTTCAAAACACACAGTACATAAAAGACCATCCTTTGGTTGGCAGTTGCAGCAATTCATGAAATTGGTGTTGCTATGAGGAAGACATATTATAGTAGACAGAAGATTTGGGTAGAAGCTAGACTTGCATTTTGCAGTCCTGGTTCAACTACTAGTTAGCTCTGAAATGAGGGAAAATCATAGAACTTTTCTCCTTATTTTCCATCTCCCATATAATATTTAACATTTCTGTAGTGCTTTAAGGTTTTCAAAATACATGAACAATCTAGGGAGACAGGTTCCTATTTTATAAGCCCCATTTTACAAAAAGGAAACTTGGATTGATAGAAGTTCAATGACTTGATTAGGATCACATACCTAAGAAGTATTTGAAACTAGATTTGAATTCATGTCCTTCTGACTCCAGGTCCAGTGCCATAACCACTGTGTCACCTCATTGTTAGAGTGATGTACTACTTGACTCACAAGAGTTATGAGATTTAAATGAGATGATATATAAATATATGGTGACATTTTGTTTCAATCACTGTTTGAAATGAAAAGTGACATAATGGAAAGATCAATGGATTTGGAGTCAGAGGACCTGGGTTCAAATCATAGCTCTGCCAATTATTATTTGTGTAAATTTGATGAATTTGAGGTTCTCTAATGGCATTGGAGTATATAGCTTCTAAAGTCCTTTCTTATTCTAAATCTATGCTCTATAAGTCTATACACACACACACACACACACACACACACACACACACACACACACACATGCACACACCCCATGCATGCATATGAGTAAGTGATGTTTGAGTCAGACTTATCAGTGGTAGCCCACTAATGGATAGAGGACCAAAGAAGACATGTTTAAATATTTCCCTGGGGACTTTCTTAGCTGTGTGACCTTGAGCAAGTCACTTAATTTTCTTATATATCAATTTCCTCATCTGGAAAATGAGAGTCAAACTCATTGGGCTCTATAGTTCCTTTTAGCCTCAAATCGATGATTTTATGATTTCCTATAAAAATATGAACAGTGAACAAAACTAATTTCTCAATCACATTGATAGACTGCAGTTAATCTCTCTGATTCAAGGTTATGGTTAGAATGATTCTCTTAAAATCCTGCCACTGTACTTGTAGAAATGAGAAGCTAAACTTAATGCCATTACTTAACTAAAATCTTTTTGAATACACTGGCATATGGACTAAATAAAAAATCTGTCATTCCCCAGATTTTGGATCTATAGGATTTACTAAAGAATTATTACTTTCTGGAACACGCAGGGATCATTTTTAACTCTTTTGCATAAGGGAAATTTAAATACAATACTTGGAAATAACCAAACCAAAGGAAGAAATAAGTTCTTTTTTAGAGGCATCACACCTTCTCCATCATCCCTAGTGACTTCAGTATCATTTTGCTCTAATTTCCCTTTATTTTCTTCTGGTTAAGGTAAAGACAAAGGTGACCATTCAAGCACATCTCATATTTCTTAGCAACATTTTTATTTATGGCATTCAAATGTTTAAGATAAAGTGGACTCCATGAATTTTTTGCTATTAGTGTATAGTGTCTGCAACATAGTTCTTTCTATCCATGAACTGATGTTTCAACACATATGCATACAGGCTTCCTTTTAAAGGGAATTTTGCATTTTTTTTCTTGAACATAGAGGAGGTTTATTTTTTTAAAATCATTTTTATTTTTTAGAAAAGTTATTATGGTTACATGATTCATGTTCTTACTTTCCCCTTCACCCCTTGACTTTCCTCTCCTTTCCCCCCCCCCCTTTGCCGGTATGCATTTCCCCTGGTTTTAACATGTGTCATTGATCAAGACTCATTTTCAAATTGTTAATTGCATTGTTGTAGTAGTTTCAGATATGCATCCCCAATCATGTCCGCTTCAACCCATGTGTTCAAGCAGTTGATTTTCTTCTGTGTTTCCTCTCCTGTAGTCATTCCTCTGAATGTGGGTAGGGTTCTTTTCCATAAGTCCCTCAGAATTGTTATGGATCATTGAATTGGTGCTAGTCCAGAAGTCCATTACATTTGATTTTACCACAGTGTATTGGTCTCTGTGTACAATGTTCTTTTGGCTCAGCTCCTTTCACTCTGCATCAATTCCTGGAGATCTTTCCAGTTAACATGAAATTCCTCCAGTTTATTATTCCTTTTAGCTCAATAATGTATTCCATCACCAGCATATACCACAGTTTGTTCAGCCATTCCCCAATAGAAGGACATACCCTCGTTTTCCAGTTTTTTTGCCACCACAAAAATCGCAGCTATAAATATTTTCATACAAGTCTGTTTATCTATGATCTCTTTGGGGGTACAAACCCAACAATGGTATGGCTGGATCAAAGGGCAGGCAATCTTTTATAGCCCTTTGAGCATAGTTCTAACTTGCCATCCAGAATGGTTGGATCAGTTCACAACTCCACCAGGAATGCATTAATGTCCCAATTTTGCCACATCCCCTCCAGCATTCATTACTCTCCCCTGCTATCATTTTAGCCAATCTGCTAGGTGTGAGGTGATACCTCAGAGTTGTTTTGATTTGCATTTCTCTAATTATTAGAAATTTAGAATACTTCCTCATTTGTTTATTGATATTTTTTATTTCTTTATCTGAAAATTGCCTATTCATGTCCCTTGCCCATTTATCAATTGGGGAATGGCTTGATTTTTCATACAATTGATTTAACTCCTTGTATATTTGAGTAATTAGACCCCTGTCAGAGTTTTTTGTTATATTTTTTCCCAATTTGTTGTTTCCTTTCTGATTTTGGTTGCATTGTTTTTGTTTGTTCAAAAGCTTTTTAATTTAGTATAATCAATCATCCCATTCACATTCAGAGTTATAATTATCAGTTGTGTATTCCCCAACATTTTGGTATCCTCTCTTAGTTCTATCCCTTCTTTTTAGGCTATTTCCTTTTAAACCAGTGATTTGTTTTAAACCAGTAACCCTTGTCCCCTCCCTTGATTTACTACCCTTTCTATGCCCTCCCTTGTTATTCTCCTCTTTTTATTTTTAAGGCCTAATGAATTCCTTCTCCCTTCTCCTCCCCTTCCTTTTTTGACCTTCCCACTCGTCTGCTCCCCTCGTTTATCCCTTCTGACTTTCTCAGTAGGGTTAGATAGAGTTCTATTTCTCAATGGATATAGCTCCTATTCCCTCTCAGCGTTAATTCCACTGGGAATAAGGTTTAAATATTACCTCTTAATGTTCTCTTCCTCTCCTTCTTATAATAGTGTTCATCCCCTCCCCTTCCCATGCCCTCTTTGTCTGTAACAAAATATCCTATTTTTCTTATTCATTCAAGTTTCTCTCTACTATTCACCCCCCTCTTTCCCACCCACCTCCTTATCATCTTAGATTATTTAGTACTCCAACCTCTCCCTGTAAATAATTCTTCTAATTACTATAATAGTGGATACTATAATAGTGAATAGAGTTCACTACAGAGAATTACACATAACATTTCTCCATATAGGAATACAAATAATTAGATCTTATTGAAGCCCTTAAAGAGGCAAATTTAAAAATAAGTTTTCTTTCTTTCCCCTCTGTTTCTTATTTACCTTTTCATGTTTCTCTTGGTTTTTGTGGTTGGATATCAAACTTTCCATTTAGTCCTGGTCTTTTCTGTGCAAATACTTGGAAATCTTCAATCTTGTTGAATGCCCATACTTTCCCCTGGAAGTATATAGTTAGTTTTGATGGGTAGGTGATCCGTGGTTATAGACCCAGTTCTCTTGCCTTTCTGAATATCATATTCCAAGCTTTGCAGTCTTTTAGTGTGGAGGCTGCCAGATCCTGTGTGATCCTGATTGGTGCTCCTTGATATCTGAATTGTCTCTTTCTGGCTTCTTGTAAAATTTTTTTTCTTTTACTTGGAAGCTCTTGAATTTGGCTATTATATTCCTGGCGGTTGTCTTTTCAGGGTTTAGTGTAGAGGGAGATCTATGGATTCTTTCAATGTCTATATTACCCTTTTGTTGTAGAACTTCAGGGTGATTTTGCTGAATAATTTCTTTTAGTATGGAGTCCAAGTTTCTATTAATTTCTGCTTTTTCAGGAAGACCAATGATTCTCAAATTATCTCTTCTAGACCTGTTTTCTTGATCTGTCAATTTCTCATTGAGATATTTCATGTTTCCTTCTATTTTATCAGTATTTTGACTGCTTTATTTGTTCTTCTTGTCTTAAGAGATCATTGGCTTCTACTTGTCCAATTCTTGTCTTTAGAGACTAGTTTTCTGCTATATTCTTTTGATTTTCCTTTTTGATTTGGTCTATCCTCTTTTCCAGCTTTTGATTTTGGTCTCCAATTTGCTCATCAATTTTTTTGATTTGGGGGCATTGCCCAATTCTAGCCTTTAGAGACTGGTTTTCAGCTATAATCTTTTGGTTTTCCTTTTGAATCTGGTCTGTTTGGTTCTTCAAGGCTTCCTGCTGGTCATTTCTGGTCTTCAATTTGCTTTTTAATTCATTTGATTTCTGAGCTTCACTTTCTAATTGTGAAATTCTGCCTTTTAAACTGTTATTTTCTTGCCAGTTCTCTACCATATTTCTCATTATCTCAGATTTGAAGTCTTCAATAGTTTGTGACCAGTTTTCATTTTTTTGGGGAAGGTTTGGATATGATTCCTTGTTTGTTTTCCTCTCCTGTTTGCTCTGTTTGGATTTTTTTCTGTGTAAAAGTTGGCGTGTTAAAGATTTCTTCTTAATCTTTCTCTTCTGGGGTTCTTGTCTCTGGCTTGCCATTGTTAACTCAGAGCCCTCTCAGCTTTATCCTCATGCCCAGGGTCTGTCTGTGCTCTTGGGGCTCCTGAGGTCTCAGGTCTAGTTGTTCTCAGGTTCAAGCCTCCTGGTGGTCCCCTTGCTTGTTCCTCTGCCTGAAGCTCCTTTAACAATCTCAGGGCACTGCTTCCACATTCATGCACCCCATCTGCACTGTGTCCCCACCCACGGTCAGCACCTGTGCTCAGAATCTGAGTTTGTAGCTGTGACTGTGCTTGCACTCAGGGTGTTCAAAGTCCGCACATTCTTTAACCTCTTGGTGTCTTAAGTCTTGCTGCTCTCAGGAACAGGTCCTGGTGACCGCAGATAGCTGTCAAGGACTTAATGGGTGCCCCAAACCTGCTTTGACTCTTGTGAGCTGGCCTTGGCGCTGTACGTGATGTGGGGGTTGGGGGAGGGGCTTCTTCCTCTCTCGTTTTAGTGAGAGCTGTTTCACCCCTTTATAGCGTGGAAATGCCCCAATTCCACGTACCTTCAATGCTGTGCCCTGTTGTGGGGTCCCTTTGTTCGTCTGGATTTGTTTTTATGTCCCCTTGAGGAGTCCTATATGTTTTGTTTAGGAGAGGTTAAGCAGCTGCTTTTTACTCTGCCACCATCTTAACCCGGAACTCGTTTTACCTTTTCAGGAATTTTGCATTTTTAGGAGAGGGAGGGATCTATTACCTTTTTAAGCATAGAGAACTCTACGTGAAAATTTTTTCTTCTCATAATTTCACAAAGCAGCCTGCAAATTATTGTTTTAAAGGATTTCCTGGATTATTGACAGAGGTCAAGTGATATATCCTTGGTCACACAGCTACTATGTATCAGAAGCAAAATATGAACCTTGATCTTCCTAATTCCAAAGACAGCCTTCTCTTGACTACTTTAGCTAGGTTGCCTCTCAGATTTTTAGAATGTTATATTAAATATACTTTAAATTTTGCTTATGTCCCTAAGGCATTAGAATTTTTTGAAATGCAAATTCAAATGATTCATTCATTTTGAACATACATACTGTTATTTTTAGTTGTCTTTATTAAATTCTGTATTGGATGAACATAATGTTTCTGGCACATTGAGTCCTCTTCATTTACATCTGGATGCTAGAAAATGTATTGACTTTATAAACTTGTTTCATTACCCTTCCCCCCATACAGTATTCAGCTAATTATTTGTGTAGGCTAATCTTTTCCATCTTGGTTGGAAATGATGGTTAGTATTTTGACAGGCATCACTTTTAGAAGAACTTATGATCTGCATAAAAAGTGAGTAATTGGGTTTAAAGCTGTTATTTTCCTTTTATTTAGATAAATCAGTCGATCACAAATCCCAACTTGGTTGATTGTGGGGTGAAAATTATCATTTCTTCTTCTGCATAGCCTCATCACACTTCTGTTAGTGGAGGAACAAGTTATAGCCAGTAGATATGCCCTTGCCCTCAGAACTGGTAGAAACTCCCTTATCCCCCAAGGAGTTTGGAGCTCTTGATTTGTATATACTTCATTAAATTCTAGATGGCTACATTGAGATATATGTTTCCTCCAGTACAAAACATTGAGAGTGATAGTTTATTTGAGAAGTATGAACACATCTTACTGGCATTACCTAAGCAAATGGTATTAGAAAAAATTCAGTACTCCCAAGGAGGTTAAATCTGGAAAAGACCTTTGGATCATCTAGTCAAGGTTAATGAAATTACACACTACTGATTTATTAGATAATTTTGGCACCATGGATTTAATACTGGAAAAAGTTGAATATGCATGTATTTGATTCAGGAAAATACAGAGCAAGAATTCACTCTCACCTTTTTAATAATACAAATTTATCTTAAGGGATATTGTACATTATTTACTAGGAGGTTTAGATACACATTGTTTTTTGTCCTTTGTTTTTGAAGAGGACCACATTCCAACAGTGATATTTTGACTTACACATGAATTTGGTTTAAGTGAGTCATTGAAGTTCAGTGGCAAGACAAAGGTGAGGACAAATGGCAATGGCCTGGGATGCAATGGATAATTTTGGTGTCTTTGATGTCTGAAGCTGTAAGTGCTTCACCATGTCTGCTTCGGCCATCTTCATTGGAACAAATTGTTTTCATTTATCTCCTCCTTTTGGGATAGATATCCCCTCCTGACTCCCTGGTTTTGTGGCCCATTGGTTACCCTTGATTTCATTTAGCCTGTCTACCACTGTGAATGCTACAGCTCCTTGGAGCCACAGGTGAGAATTGGGTGAAAGGTAGACACCAAAGGTGGATGAGCAGCCCTGAAAAGTCCTAGGCAAGCCCTCACATCAAAGGTGCCAGTTCTCCCTAAATACCTACACACACCTTAGATACACAGAGAAAGTTAGTGAATGGCCATGCATTGGAGATGAATTTTGAAATTGAGTCCAAAGGAACAAAATTGTATATCTGCAATTAAGAATAAGTTTAATGTTCAGAAGGATTATACTCAATTTTTGTTTTGAGACAGGCAATCCCTATTTCATAGAGCTGGAAGTACAGTATTTACTCATGGGCCCAACCCCACTGCTAAATGGCATGAAAATTTTAACCTACTTTGTTTCCAATCAGGGTCAATGTGACTGGTCTTATATGATCAGCTCTAGCTTTGTTGCATTTCAGAACTACTGAACTCATGCAATTCACTAGCTACAACCTCTCCAAGCAGCAGAGATTACAGGTATGTACCACTGTATTAGGCTGTAATCTTGGTTTTGATAGAGGAAAGAAAAGCATTTCTTTTATCTTTTTTGAGAAAAGAGTGATTAATATCTTAAAATAGATCTTCAGTTAAATACAAATGTCAGAAAGCACACTGGAGCAGATTCCAAAAATCTCTCATGTGATTAAAATTCTTGAATGTAAAAATTGATTGTGTTTTTATTAAAAACATAAATATATGAAGTTATATTAGAGCAGGTATCTAACTTAACTTGTACCAATGTCTACTGCACCCAGACTATGATAGTTCCAAACTGAAAAACATTTATATTTTGTAAAATGGTGGTTGCTAGTTTTATCAATAAAGTTGGAGCAGATGGCTTGTATGTATATGTGTGAAAATCTGTTTTTAACTTTTTTAATGTTAAGAAGATTCAATTTTGTAGCATTAACATGCAATTTTAAGGGACTGGATTTTAAAATTTTGCTTATTTTAGAACAGACAAAAAACTCAAGTTGAAACCATGCCAAACTGTAGGTACAAGTAAAGTAGCTGTGTATGAATAGCATGTGTGGTCCATTATGTTTATCATGAGAATCAGATTGGAGAGGTGGCATTTATTTTTGTACAGTGCACACATGAACAGTTAAGAACCTAGCTGGAAATGTGGGAGAAGAGAAAGATTCTTGGGCTGGTAATAGTTTTACATTTTAAAATATATAGCATCTTGCTTCTTTGGAAGTCACTTATCCAGCACTCTCAGCTATATAGGAGGTATCTGAAATCCAGAGAGTGAGCAGCCCAAATTGATTTCTAAATGTTTAGAGCTAAATTTCTGACCGCTTCCTCTTGGGAAGAACCCAGAAAGTCCTTTGTAAAGTCTATTTGGTTTTATTTACAAACATAGCTAATGAGCTTGTTTATATGTTTCCTTGTTCAGTCATTCAGTTGAATCTGACCCTTCAAGACCAAATGGACCATAATATGCCAGGCCTTTTTGTCCTTCACTATTTCTTGATGTTTGACCGTGTTTATTGTTTCCATGCTTTTATTCATCTTATCCTCTGCTATAGCTTTTTTCTTTAATCTTCCCTAGCATCAGGGTATTTTTCAGATTCCCGTCTTCTCATTATACATCCATAGTACTTAAGCTTCAGCTTCAGTGTGCTCTTGGACAAATAGAAATAGCAATTTGAGAATTTGGGAAGAAGAGAGAAAGGGAATGAAGGACAGTTAAAGGTAGATCAAAGGATCCTGTGTTGATTCAGAGGCAGCATTTTATAATGGAAAATTTCTGGGCTTGAAGCTGGAAGTTCCATCTTGATTATTTACCAGCCATATTAGTTGGGGAAAATCTTAACCATTGTATGTCTCAGTTTCCTTATCTGTAAAAAAGGGGATAATATTTGCATTATACTATTTACCTCATAGTATTCTTGTGAGGATCACATAAGGGAGTGCATATAAAGCTTTTCAGAAGAAAGTTGGATCTGAGAAGAAAGACAATGAATTCAGTTATGGATATATTGAGTTTGAGATGTCAACCAGGTAGCCAATTTGGAATATTTAGGAAGCAGTTAGATCATACTGGCACTCTGGAGAGGGACTAGATTTGTAGATAAAGATCTAGAGATATATAGATTTTGTCTTCACAGAGATAATTATCGAACCCAGGTGAGCTTATGAATTCACCAACCAAAAGAGTAGAGATTTGAATGTGGATAATGATCTAGCAAAGAAGACTGAGAAAGAATAGTCAGACAAGCAAAAAATGAAGTGAGAGAAGAATCATGAAAACTGAGAGGAGAGAGTGGTAATAATGTTAAATGATAATGGTTGAAAAGGATGGTGAGGATAGAGAAAAGCCCACCAGATTTGACAATTGTGAATTGTTACTTTTAATCTTTTGAAACATTTACTTTAAGCTTATTTCTATAGGATGCTGCAAGAAAATATGCTAATTTCCTCTATGCTTTATAACTTCATTTTAAAAAATGAATGCTGAGCTAATTTGAATAATGTGAAAATTAGTCTACAAAAACACTTGTGGGAGAACAGAGAGAATCAGTTCTTGTATGCCATTCTTCATATACATTGAACATTCTCATTGCTGACCTTCATTAATTTAGATCCTCTCCATTTCGACGGGTTGTAAAAGCAGTCTCAGGATCATATTTCTAAAATTACTGAGCAAAGTGATAACAAAAAATGTGTAAGTGAAAAATCTATGGTTTTTTCAGCATCACATAAGCCAGGAACTACCTCTACCAATGAAGATTTCAACCACCTGTGAATTAGTAGAGCAACCCAGGGGCATGACTTGAAAACTTTAAACTACTTGCTGTATTTGCTCACTCCACCATTCTGTGCTTGGAACCTTCTCTGTCAGCCATCCAGCTAATTTATGCCTCTTGCTAAACGTTCCCTAATTCTCTTATAACATTGCCCAAGGTGACCGATAGGAAAATGTCAGAGACTAAATTTGAACTTAGATCGTCCTGTCTAGCACCATATCCATCACAACACTTCTCTCTATTTTTGAGCCCATAACTTCTTCAGATTGGAGCATTTATACATGTGCATGTGTACCAATGATGATAGACATGAATATGTAAAAAGAATATTTATAATTTGTGCCAGTATGGAATTGTGCACAAGGAAGAGATTTCCAGGATATTAGTCTATAGAAGACATCTTTTGTGGATACCTTTAAAATTTGGCCTAAGTATGCAATTTGGCAGAAGGCTACACATTCCTGGCACTGATTGAGCACAATCATATCTATTCTTAACACTCACCCTAAAAGTCAAAATAATTGAGAAATGCAATACTATTCCTCTGGTTCCTGATTTTTTTTTAAAGTAAGGCATCTTTTCATCCTAACATTTTTAAGCAGACATTTTATTAATGCCATAAAAATCACATTAAGATTCTTCTAAGTTTCTCTGTTTCACTGAAGCTTCCGCTGGACTCTTCCACTGAGATCTGGAGACATGGTTCAAATGGAAGACTTGGGATGAAGTTTTGGAGTTTTGATGAATTTCAGTGATATTTCTTTTGCATTCTTGTGTAATAAAAAAATACCTCATTCTTTTTAGTAAATAGATATGAGACAGCAGATGGGATTAGCATTAAATCCGTGTTTCTCTCAAGGGAGTAGTAAGATTTGTTTGCAGCAAGATTAAAACTTGGATGAATCCTAATTTGGATTTAATGGCATTTTAATATTTAATTTTTAAAAATCAGAAAAAGCTTAGTGAAAGATTTGTCTTAACCTCTTAGTACACAAATATTATTTTTAAAAATAACCATATCATATTGAGGAATTTTAAACACCCTCAGTAAAGAATATTTTCTAAGTCATTCACCTAGATGTACCCATATGAAATCTGATAAAAATAAGAGTTTTAGACTTGTTTTCTATTCCTACTATTGTAACTGACCCCATTTATTCTTCAGGCACTTTGCATCATATTTAAGTAGCTAAGTAGAACAGTGGATAGAGTGCTGCACTTATTTCCCCCTTTGGGTGACTCCCCCTTTCCTCAGAATCCTAAAATTCTCCAGAATCAAAATGCCAACCAGTTTAGCTTAGTGATGACAAAAGCAATTGGAATAGGAACCATTTATCTATATATGAGGATACATGTATGCTATATATTGACTTAGTTTTAAAATTCAATGTTATCTGTTTTAGTGCATTTTTCATTTATTTTGTTAAATATTTTCTCATTACATATTAATCTGGTTCTGTTGCACCAGGGAGTTTTATGGACCACATTGCCTGTTTGCCACCTCTGATTTAGACCACCTTAGAAGAGAAATGTATTTGGGAATGCCAATCAGGAAACACCCTGACATTCCTCCCATTCATTTTCATCTCAGAGATTCTGAACTTATGGAATCTCCCTGGAGAGGAAATACAGTAGGGGGTTGCAGAAGAGACAAACCACCTCCCATTGGATGTATATTGTCTGAGAAACTCACAGTAGCAGTGAATAGAATGCTAGGCCTGGAGTCAGGAAAACTTATCTTTCTGAGTTCAAATCAAGCCTCAGAGATTTACTTAGTTTTGTGACCATGGACAAGTAAATTTACCCTGTTTACCTAAGTTTCCTCATCTATAAAATAAACTGGAAAAGGAAATGGCAAACCATTTCAGTATCTTTAGCAAGAAAATGCTGAATGGGGTAGCAAAAAGTTGAATATGACTGAAATGACTCCACAATAACAGAATGCCAATGTCTATGTCCCTTACTCTTCTATATTTTGACTATGGTCTCTTTCTTGCACCATGGATTATATGTATAATACTCTCTTCTCTCTAAGAGTTATGATAAATTTTTACTTTGCATCTACTGCAAAGTTTTAATCCACTGAATTTGGTACATCACTTCTAAATTCACCACTAAGCTATTAACTCAAGCTCTGATTGACACCATCTCCCTCAGCCTCCTCTACTCTCTAAATGGAAGACTGAATTGTGGAATACCAACCTCCTCTCAATGCCTTTCTTTATAGAAATCAGAACCTAGACTCAGCTCATTCCACTTAGTACCTATTGCACTTCTTGGTTTCAACTCCATGGAACAAGTTACCCCAACCTGAGGTACCCCTGGTACTTCATCTTCCTTCCTTCCATCTCCTCTTTCTTGTCTCTCTTTATGTGTTGTCTCCCTCTTTATATTGTGAGCTCCTTGAAGGTAGGGGACTACCTTTATTTTTATTATTGTATCCCAGCACTTAGCACAGTGCCTGGTACATAGTAGGTGCTTAGTAAATATTGGATTGGATTGTTGTTCAGAAAATCTTCCTTTTCTCCACAGAATGTTACATCCTCCAAATATTTGAAATTGGATTTGCTAGAAAGGGATCCTCTAAAGAGAAATTCTCAACTCTTTTCCAGAAAACAGAAATCCAGACAATCTGCTACTTAGATGATATTCATAGCTAGTACATTTTTCAAAGCTTATGTTCCACTCTATTTTTCCAATATGGATTATAGGGATTCTTGATACTACATTGCTGTCTTGGTGCTGTCATCTCTTACATTAAGAAGCTCCCATCTTTGGGGGACTTAGCCATGTGGTTCTCCTCTCCCATTTCTAGTTGATAGCTAAAAGTAAATAATTCCCTAGGGGTAGCTAGGTAACTCAGTGTTTAAAAAGCATAAGTCTGGAAACAGGAGGTTCAAATCTGGCCTCAGATACTTCCTAGTTGTGTGACCCTGGGTAAATCCCTTAATTCCATTTTCCTAACCCTTACCATACCTAGCGTTTGAAGTGATATTTAGTATTGATTCTAAGACAGATTCTAAGAAAAAATAGTGTATGGTTCCCATGCTTCTTACTCCAAGGGAAGCACTAATGGTTCCTGAGGCAAACCTTCAGCCTGTGAACACATAATAATTCATGATACCAAGCTGAGTCTAACATTCTTTAAAGGCAAAGGGTGAAAGGGTCAAAAGATTCTATAGTTTCTTTTCACAAACTAGTACAAATGGAACTTTTTCACAACAGTCTGCTCCACAGTAGTGCTAAAACAATCAACTAATCTTGGAGGCAGAAACTTACTTCCAGGATATATGAAGGGGTCATACTCTGCACTAGAAAATGCAAAGTTTCAATCAAGTGTTCACGATTTTGTAAATTAATCAAAAGTCATTTATTAAACAATGAGTAGGCTTACTATGTGATAAGTCCTAAGAATATAAAGGTTAGTAAAAACATCACATTCTAATGAAGGAGACACCATCTAAATAATAACTTCAGAGGAGAAGGCACTAAAGGAATTACAAATGTCTCTTTCAAATTAGATTTGCAATGAAACTTGAAGGAATTCAGGAATGGCAGGAACCAGAGACAAGGGCAGAGAGCATTCCTGGCATTGGAGATAGCCAGTGCAAAATTACAGAGAACAGAACATGGAGTATTGCATGTAAGGAAACAGCAGATAAGCTGGATCATAGACTTTGAGAATAGGAGAAAAATTGGAATTGTAGGAAGGAAACAATTTATAAGCTTATATTAAATGCCAAGCAGAGGATTTGCTATTTTATCATGAAGGTAATAGGGAGCCACTGGGGCTTATTGAGTAGGGTGGGGATGACATGGTGTAAAAATAATAGGTGACTGTAAAAATAATAAGACAATGGATTTATTATAGGCTTATAAACTGATTTAAGATACTCTGCTTGCTGTGCTTGCATCTTCAGTTTATATCAGTGAAGTGAAGCTCATAAGTTAACTTCCCTTCAGGACCAGGCACAAGGATGCTAAGGAGAGTCTTGTTATAAAAATAACTATTTATTGAGAGTATATAAGGATAAAAAGGATTTCTAACTCTAAGGGATTCTAACTCCATCCAAATAAAATTCCCGGGTTCTGCAAGGAACCGCTTTTCCTATTTCCACAGGCTACACTGATCCTTCCTGATCTGACTAACCTAAATTTTTACAATTCTAAATAAACGAACACTATTTTCCTTATAATTCTCAACTTTGCCTCCAAGTTATAACAATAGCAAAGGCTAGCTGGCTGAGTCTCAGCAAGAATCAAGTTGGGAGTCTGAGCCTTAACAAACTCAGAGTCCAAACCAAAGGCCAGGGTTTTCTTTAGTCTTCTCAGAGTTAAAACAATCTATAAAACAGTAATAGATAGTCAATAGTGTTTTCCAAGTTGGAAAAAGAAAACACTAAGCTTCTTCATGTCTTTCCCTCCTTTTCTTCCAGTTCAGACGGTGAGAGAGAGACAAAGTTGTTACCTCCTCCAAGCCCCAAGAGAGGGAGTCTCTGTGAGTGATTCTGCCAACTGCCAGAGACCAACTGCCACTCCCAAAGAGAGTAACTGTCACAGAAAAACTGTTAGAGTTGAAATTGACAATATGTCTCAGATCTGTTTGAAACTCCAATTCTTTCTCAAGCCAGCTTCTCTACTTCTTATGTCTAAACTAATGTAACAGGACATTTTCTAATATCATCCTTATAATGGCCAGACTTGGGTTTTAGAAAAATCACTTTGGCAGTTGAGTGAAGGAAGCATTAGAATGGGGAAAGACCAGAGGAAAGTAGATGAAATTAGAAGCCTATTGCAATAGTTTAGACAAGATATGATAAGGGCCTCTAGGGTGATCCTTGTATGAGTGAAGAGGACATATGTGAGAAATGATACAGAGGTAAAAATGGTATGATTTTGCAATAGATTGGATAAACATAGGGTAGGTTAGAGGAGGAGTTGGAGAAGACACTCCAGTTGCCAGCATGGGAAGATGGTGGCACCCTTAACAGTAACAGAGAAGTTTGGAAGAGAGGAGGATTTGGAAAGAAAGGTAATAAGTTCTGTTTTGAACATACTGAGTTGGAGATGCCTACATCTAGTTTCAGAAGTACAAAAGGTAGTTGGTGCTAAGCATGGTCATACATACCTATAATCACTGTTGCTGGAGGAAGTTGAGGCTGGTGGATCATTTCGACTTTGGGTTCTGAGCTATAAAAGGACTAAAAAGGTTCAGGGGTCCTTATTGAATCTTACACCAATATGATGAGTCCTTGGGGAGTGGAGTGCTGTAAAGCTGGGGAAAGAGGGGTGAAGCATCCCAGGTTGGAAAATTAGAGCAAGTTAAAACTTCCATGTTGATCACTACTGGAATCAAGCTTGTGAATGGCCACTATACTTCCAGCCTTGGTGAAATAGGAAGCCTTAACCTTAAAAAAAATGATATTGGGTGATGTAGGATTGAGGCTCATTAGAAAGACAAAAGCAAACTATCTAGATCTAGTAATCATGAACCAGTCGAAGCTGACATCACAGGTGAGAGAGATTATAGGGAAAAGAGAAGAGGGTCCAGGGCAGTCTTGGGGACTACTATGGTGTGTGGGTGTGTGGGTGTGAGTGAAAGTATAACTAGTACTAGAAACTGTAGTGAAGGAAGTAATATCGTCATGGGAGAATTTCAATAAGAATCAGAAGATAGAAGAAGTGAGGAAGAAAGAAGTTAAAATAAAAAGAAATGTTTTACCTATGGAGCAGGAATTTCAGAAGCACAGTGCAAATAGGTGGGCAGATCTGGAGTGGAATATCATTGTGTCTGGGTTGAAGTAAATAGAAATATAAAAGCAAGTGGCTGGGAGTGAGGAAGCAAGTTTGTACATCAGGAGCAGACAGATTCAGAATCACTCAGGTAGAGAAAGTACAAAATGGGGGTGGGGGAAAAGGGGAGTACACTGACTATTAAGGAGTAAGTATAGATAGAATATCCATGATTGGAGAAAGTTCTGTCAAAGAAATTAGACAATCTTGTCCTAAAACAAGTCAGCAATGGAGAAGGCATTAGAGGCATGAAAACCAGAAATCTGATGACTGGGTCTTCCCTGGGACTGACTTTCTGGGATTGAGGAAGAACTTCTCTTCTCAGAAGCCCCTAAAAGCAGTTGCAGAAAATAAAAATAAAAGACTTTCCCAAATTGGTGAATTCTGGGTTGTTTGGGGCAGCTAGATGGTACAGTGGACCTGGAGTTAGAAAGATCTGAATGCAAGTTTGGTCTCAGACGCTTATTATCTGTATGATCATGGGCAAGTCACTTATTTGTCTTAGTTTCCTCATCTTTAAAATGAGGTGGAGAAAGAAGTGGCAAACCATTCTAGTATCTTTTCCAAGAAAGCCCCAAAAGGGGTCATGAAGAGTTAGACATGATTGAAATGACTGAACAACAAAATTGGATCTGCTTACATCTCCATTAACAGAGACTGCAATGCAGATGGTACATTCTGGTATTTCCCTTTTATAGAAAGGAATTTGAGATTCCAAGAAATGTAATGGCTTGCAGAAGATCAGTAGTAGAGGACAAATGGGGAACCCAATTCTTCTGCCATTTCCAGCACTTTTGTTACTAGACTATCCTGCCCTAACTCTGTTGGATATATGTGTTTGCAAGAACAGTCCCTGTCTTAGGTGGTTATGAGCTAAATTAGAGTAATAAAACAGAATAATTGGAAGGGTAGAGTGATTGATTTACTTAATACCAACCAATTTCATTTATAAGTCATAGAGTAAGTGTGAAAAACAAACTCTTGTTATGTGAATTGTTTTCTTGGATTTGGATAGGTTGAACAAACTTGTAACTGTGGTAGGTGCATGATAACTGGCTTACTCAACTAAGCTGATTTATCACTATGAATGCTGATTTACCACCCTACTAGTAAGTACTACTGGAACACTAAGCCAGCCTTACACTCATCAGTGCATATGCAATTTCTTTTTATTATCTAATCAATAATACAAACATCTAGGAACAAGCCACCCACTGATTACTAAAGGTCTTACTAGAGTCTATGAGTTATGCATACCAGGGTTCATGGTTCCCTTTTTGCCCTGCTGGAGATGTGTCTCTCTCCTAAAGTGTGTGGCATTCTGGCAAATTTCTGTCAATCAGCACTGGTCTCAAGAAAATATAGGGTGTTTGAGACTTTTGAGTGTGGAGCACAAGAAACTGTCTTAGTCTTCAGTCAGGAGCAGGCCAAAGGATTGGACCTCTGGCGGGTTTTTATATTTATGACTATGGGCATTTAATAGCTATACCCAAGTTCTGATGTGTGGTTTATTATTGTTATAAAAATAAATGGAGGGATTGATGGATAATAATAAAGGCTATAAAGGCTAGAGGCTTTAAAGGTGGATTGGATTTTGGTGGGAGAGAGAGCACACTCTTGCCCATGGCCTCTATGTAGGTGCTGCTGGTAAAACTATGCCTCTCTTCTCCTGACAGGCCTGCTCAAATGAGCCTGTCAGCTATCTCTTATAACAGTTGCCCAGACAGGAACCACTGAGAAGTTATAGATATAGTGAACCTCTCTAGTTCCTCAGCCTGGGGTTGGAATAGATATTGATAAGGGCTATTGATGCGCTATTTGAATAATGGTGAAATCTGACTGCGTAAGGATCTCCCCTTCCCTAGGGCTTTGATATATTGACCACTCAGGCAATGCACTTGATAACAAAATACAATATTTGATTCTAATTAATGGGGTTAGGAACCAGGTAAAAGGATGGAGGATTTGGGAATCTTACTTGCTAGTTTTCTAAGCTAATGATTAGACAATTGGAGAAAACGAGATTAAGTAGACTGGAGGTTCTTTACCCTCTTACTAACTCTGGCCTGACTTGGCCAGAGCCAAGCCAAAGATTAGGGAAGGCTATTGATGATCTTCGATGATAATACCACAGTTCTCTCTCTCAGCTCTTTTGTCAATGATGATGATTGCTCTCTAGCTCTCTCAGTAAGACAGGTACAGGTACAGGTACAGATACAGGTACAGACCTACCCTCCCTCGAGACTTCCCACCTCCCAGGTTCTGCTCCAGAGTGAGCCACAGGTGATGGGCCTGGTGGGTATTTATAGGGTTTGCTCTAATGGACTTTTTGCCCTGGCTCATGGCATCTGGGTACATTCCGAGGTGTTCAACTGCTGGTCTTGTCACTCAAAGTTGGTATCCATCTTGCCCCAGAAATCAGTATAACATTATGTAATTTGTCTATTTCAATATTTGATTTATTATATGAGCTGATAAGAGGAAACTAAATTGTTTACAATAATTTGTCATTGGTGAGCTTTCTTATCAGGGGATCACAAATGTTGATCAGCTATTTGGGAACATACATATGTTTTTTTATGAAATTATATCACACAAGTGTTTATTTTATTATGAAAAGAGATTACAGAAAAATAACCCAATAGGGGAAATGATTCACAAAATGGAGGATCAAAACAAAATGGAGCTGGTTATGATAAATAAAAAAAAATATTACCTCTACATTTGTATGTGGCTGAGGAAAGCTTTCTCCCCCACAAAAGCTGCCGGAAATAGTTACGGAAATTCAAACTGTCTATAAATTTGGGGTGATCTATTAATTAAGAAGATAGCTAAAAATGAATTCATTACAGAAATAGAGAAAGAATAAATAGTGTTTTAGTTGAACCCTGTCAGAAGGAATCATCCAAGTTGGGGAAGGGGAAGGAAAGAATTTGAATTTGATTTTGGTGAGGTCTCCCATCCTCGGTTGGAGGAAGATTTTGGAACTTTGAAGGGTTCATATGATTTTAGATCTCCCATTCTCATTAGCATTCTAGCATCATTTCCCTTGGCCAGTAGTGGTGGTGGTTGTGTCTGCATTAGGAACCAAGGACAGACTTGGTGAAGAGTCACTGTGCTTAAGAGAAAAAGACTTCTGCCAACCAGGATCTGTGAGTTACTACCTTTCCTTATGTGCTCTCTAAGCATATGAAACTCTTTTCCCCTTGGACTTTGTGTATACTTATAGGAGAGTATGATAGAGAGGCTTTTGGTGGTTTAAAAAACAAACAACTCAATATATTGCCATAGTGAATATCTCTTTCTAAAACCTATTTAAGGCTGACTAATTGTCAAGTATAATGGGGTGCCATATGGATGGGAATTTGAGCTGACTCCATTACATTAGAGCAGTGGTTCCCAAACTTTTTTGGCCTACCGCCCCCTTTCCAGAAAAAAATGTTACTTAGCCCCCTGGAAATTAATTTTTTTAAATTTTAATAGCAATTAATAGGAAAGATAAATGCACCTGTGGCCATCACCACTTCCCTGGATCACTGTAGTACCCACCAGGGGGAGGTAGCACCCACTTTGGGAATCACTGTACTAGAGGATCACTTCAGAGACCCTTTTGGGGTACCCCTAGAACTCTGAAGGGAGATGTAGACAAACTCTGGGGGTTCTCACTTATGAAAGGGAGTAGGAGCTTGGTAGAGATCCTGGACTTTTACATGGACTACATACTATATAATTCAATTCATCAGATGATTTATTAGACTGTCTAAAATGCAGTGTGTAAGAGTGGCAAAACAAAGAAAACCAATGCCATTCTTTGCTTTCAAGGAGCTTATTCTCTAATGGCAAATACAACTTTTAATCAGATAGGTAAATAAAAAAGTCATTTGAGTAGAGATCCCTAAATGTGTGTCTACTTATATGGCTTAAGGAAGTAGAATTTAGCAAAGACTTTGGAAAGGAAATAAAGATCCACTGGATCCACTAGAGGAGGAAACAAACTACTCCACTATCCTTGCCAAGAAAAACCCCATGGATAGCCATGATCCATCGGGCCATAAACAATCTGACATGACTGAACAACAAAATTAGAAAAGAAATGACCCTTGAGCTGAGTCCTCAGAGAATTGAAGGATTTTAAGAGGCAGAGTTGAGAGGTAAATGCATTTAAATTCATTCCATAGTGAGGGACCTCACAGGCTAATAAATGGCACTTCTGGGATTCTAGTCACCTTTTCATTGATCTCAACCTTCCCATCCCCACCCCATGTCTTTTCACTTACCCTCTTAGGCAAGATATTTTGAGGATCCACTTCAAATTTCAGTTAATATTAAGTCTCTCAGGCCAACAAGTTCAGGCTAAATTCTATAGAGGTTTAGATGTCCTGTCACTTCTTTTTATTGTTGCTCTTTTTGCCCTCCACTTAGTTGTACTCCTGAATGCCTTTATGGAGAATTTTAGCTACTGTTCCAGGGTACAAAATTATCTCTATATCCTCTAGTCTCCTATTATTTTAAAAATGTCCATTTCCACAATTCTATATGAAATTAACAACAGGATTGTCTCAGAAAAACATAGAAAGAAGTACATGAACTGATGCAAAGTGTAATGAGCAGAATCTGGAGATCTTGGAGATCATTGTACATAGCAATAGCAATTGGGTACAATGATCAACTGTGAATAACTGCGCTATTATCAATTCCTAAAGATTTTCATGAAAGATACTATCCATCTCCAGAGAAAGAACTGATGGAATCTAAATTTATATTGAAGCATACTTTTAAAACCCTTAGTTTGGTCTGTATTTTCTTTTACAACATGACTGATATGGCAATATGTTTTGCATGACTGCACATATATAACTGATGTCAAATTGCTTTCCTTCTCAATGAGGGGGAAGGGGAGGGAGGGAGGGAGAGAATTTGGGACTCAAAAAATTCTTAAAATTCTTTTTACATGTAATTGAGAAAAATATTAGAATTTAAAAAACCATTATCTTACTTAGGCATTAGGAAAAGTGCAATGAATTAGGTGAATTTTCACTAATATGTGAAGGACTGATAACCTACAATTCTTCCAGTTCCAGTAACTCACTGGTATGGATGGGGTATCTGCACTTTGAAAGAAGATAACACAAATGCATCTCTAATTGGTGGGATTCCAGGCAGCATGATTGTAATATATTTCCAATGATGTAGGGCAGCTACCTTGGACAAGGGCTGTGCTCCAAAGGCATTTTTAATGATACTTGTGCTGCCACTCTAACACCACATACGGCAGCCTCTGGTCTCTTCCTTTGAAGTCCTACGGTTTTTCCTTAATTGTGTGCTAGTCAGAGCTAGCACATGGGAAACAAGGTAGACATAGGCTGAGAAACTGGGTCCTAACCATATTTTCCTGGTGATGGGAAGGTAAAGAAGAATGTCAGGAACAAGATCTGATTTGCTTCCATGACAACCCTTACAATTCATCTCTACTTTTTCTTCCCAGACATATTGAAGGAAATGGTTGGGGAGGGGAGAGGGAAGCACTTTTTAGTGGTGGTAATAATTTCCAGCTAGTATTCTAATAGCCTCTGGACCTTTGCCAGTTATTGCAGCACTGTCTGGGGCATTGTGAATGATAATAATAACAATAATAGCTGACATTTATGTAGCACTGAAAAGCTAGCAACACACTTTGTGTATATCCTCTCAATTGATCCTAGCAACAGCCTTGTGAGGGAGGTCCTATTATTATTCCCATTTTCCAGATGAAGAACTGAGGTTAAATGACCTGCTCAGGGTCATAGTGCTATTAAGAGTCTGAGGTAAGAGTCAGGTTCCAAGTTTGGATCTTCTTGACTCCAAGCTCAGCACATTATGCAAGATGCTTAGTAGAACTGGTCATATTTTACAGATGGGAAGATTAATGGTCACAGAGGTGATATAAGTGACAAAGCCAGGACTTGAAACCAGGTCTCTTCCTCTATATCTTCCCCTGTCTTTGTCTTTCTCTGTTTCTCTCTCATATTGTACTTCTCTCTGTCTCTGTTTTTATATGTCTTTCTGATTCTCTCTGTCTCCATCTCCTTGTTCCTGTCTCTCCTGATCTCTCCCTTTTTCTTCTACATTTTGGAGATATAGAAATAACTCCTGAAAATTAGCTTGACTGCTCTTGCCATCTCACCAGATTGTGGCACTACTCCCCACTTCCTAGACACTGCCCTCCACACCACATCCCTGCCCTTTTTCTCTATCTCTTTACCCTTCCCCCCTTTCTTCCTCTCTTACCTCCCCATTACCTCTCCCTTCCTGCCCAGTCTCCCTCTCCCTCAGTGCTTGGGACAAACTCCCAGACTGAACCTTCTCTGAATAGCGCCTCACCTCCCCAAGCTTAACAGCAGGGCTCCCCAGGGACAGCTTCTCCAGGCCCAGGAATGGGCTCTGGGGGCCTAGGAGGCGCCGGTTGGGGTGTTCGGTACGGCCGATACAGAATGAGGTTTTCCCAGAGGATCGATTTGGATCCTGCATCTCACTGAGGGTCCTTCTGAGGCTGGAGAGGAGATACTTCTTTTCTCCATTTAGAGGTGGAGGGAACGGATCCCTCTCCTCTAGCTCGGGTGAGAGGCCGAGGAAGCAGTAGGTTTTCTTTGACTACCTTGCTAGAACAGACAGTTCTAGGATTGCTCTTTTCTTTGATCTTTTAGCAAGCTTGTACGTTTTCCCACCCCTCCCCCATTCTCTTTCCCACCAGACCACTGAATTAAAAAAAAAATCAAAAACCTCTAGGATCCTTGCATTTTTGGCCCTAAGTCCGATTTTAACACCTAATCTCTTCCTCCATCTCCCCTCCAACTTTCTGCGTTTCAGCTTTAAATTTCCTCCTTGACCGATGAACTCGCTACCTTTACTCTCAATTCTGCCTTTTCATTCTCTTTCTCCACCCCGTGGTTCCTGCCCCAGCTCTACTCGGATACCCCAGGCCAAAAAATCAAACCTACACAAGTTGCCACTGAGATGCTGAGGGGCGTCATCACCTCCTAGCAACTCTCCTAGCAACGGGGTAACATCTGCTCCCTCTGGTCCAATACGAGAAGAGAACAGCTGGGCGTCCGCCTTGTGCTCTAAGGGAGGGGAGGGGAGCTAGGCTTCAGTGACTGAAAGAACCTGCAGGAGCTAAGGGCTGTGAGTCCACCGTGCTGTTGCTGCTGCTGCTGCTGCTGCCGCACCGCCGCCGCCACGCTGCCCTCCACTGCTTTTGCTGCGACTGAACTGCTGTCTCTGTCCAAGTTAGCCAGAAGAGCAAGAGCCCCAGTCGAAGAGTGCAAGCGCCAAACGCAAGGAAAGCACCTGCATCTTTGCAAAACAGGTGGACGCAGCTAACTGCTTCTTGGTGGCCCTTGCTTGCGAGGTATGTAAGTCAGCTCCTTATGGCTCTCTGGGTTTTTATTATCTTTGGCTCAGCCAAGGCATCTTTTGGCTTGCTAGGACAGCTAGGGATGTTGTCTGGGACTTCTGCTGGAAAGTCAGAGCTTCTTCTAGGGCTATATAGAGCATTATCCTGTTCCTAAATACCAAGACTGATTTATATGAAGAACCCTGTACATTATTGTTAAATTTTGGAAGAAGTTTCTCCTTTTTTTTGCCTTTTAAACCCCCCTCTCCCTGTGCCAACACCATTTGACTTTGCAGCGCTGCTGTGTGCTGCTGAGAGACTCAAGGCAACCAGCAACCCGTGGAATGCATGCAGGTCATGCTGGAATGACAGAGTGTAGCCCCAAGCTGATTTTAGCAGCTATGTGTGGTCTAAATACATGCTACAATCATGATCCTACTCTGGAATAGGTCCATTTGGCTTGGAGCACCTTTTCACTGTTACTTAACCCCTTGAAAAGTAACCATAGTAACTTACCTCTCTTTTGATGGGATCCTCCTTATTGGCTGTCTATTTTCCTCTTGGAAAGATCATCCCTCTAAATATAGAAGATGATATCAGTAAGCTTTCATTTGTATAGAACCTGTCCAGTTAAATATCATACATTTAAATTAAGAGACTACATTAAAAGCATTTCGTATTACAATTCCTATCAGAAATATGCAACTTTTAAAATGTAAGGTGATAACTTAGACTTTATCTTCTTTTCACATTTTTTATAAATTATACAAAATATCAGTACTCAATATATCAAGACTTAAAAGTAATTAATCTATTAGGAAGACTGAAAATAAGTTGCGTATACAGCTGTTATTAACTAAAGATTAAAGATCACAAGGAAATAATGGTTGGGGTTTCATGATCTCTAATTCCAGGTGTACCAAAATGGCAAAGGTTTTAAATAGAAATTCAGTTAAGCAAGGTTCTTTGTGTTTACAACTAAATTGGGAAAAATATTAGTTTCTGAATATCCACCATAAGTCCAAAGATTATGCTAAGAAGTATCTTGTCTTAATGCCAGCATATATAGTGACTTTTTCAAATGTGACTTGTGTCTGTCTCCTTGTTCTATGATGCCAGGTTAACAGTCCAGCACTTAGACTGTAAGAAATGCTGGCTGTGCAAAGGGGAACCCTTACAAGATTTTCTGAAGCAATCCTAGAAACACATTTTACAGATTGATTCAGCATTACCAGGTAATTACTAGCGTAAAAGAAATTTCTGTTTAAATATGTATCAAGAGAAATAAATGCTAATGCAGCATTACCATAACTTATAAGATCAATACAAAGGGTTGTTTATGTAATTTAGAGGATTGCTAGATAGAAGTCAATAAAGATTTTCTGTAGAAAAGACATTTGTGGTCTTGCAGATTTCTCCTATAAGTCTGGAGTGTTTAGGGATGGCTACATAATAGAGTATATATCATCTCTAGCAGCTTGTAAAGGAAGTCAATCATCACACTGTTGCTCATAGGAATTAAAGAAAATAATTGAAAAAGAAAATAAAGTGAAATTATGAGATGTAAAGAAGAGCCTGCAAAATTGCTTTTGGATAGAATTTAATCTATCCAGATCAGATGTTGATGTCTAGAAGACATAAAGCAATCTTAAACTACACTCAGTTTTCAAAGATCCCTAAAGACTTTGGACTCGATTTAAGCCCCTATCATAATTTATATTATTTATCTGTGGCCAGTACCTTCATATTAGCAAGTATCACATTGGTTTACAGACAATTCCTAGGAATGATATGGTATTATTACTCCCACTCAATCCTCAACTTTGTTTAAAAAAATAAAGCCTCCTACCTTCCTCTTTTCAGAGAAAGACAGGTTCTTCCCAGGACATATTCAAAAATTATTTCTGATTTGATGAAAAAAAGTTGCATAATTATGATAGGTGTTGAAAGAGGCATTGAAGGTATTTCTCTTTGGAACTATCCACAGTTCTGGTTGATATAAAATCTCTTGAGCATTTTATTTTCACTTAAGTGACAACATTTGCCACTTAAATACATAAGAGACCTTAAGAGAGCCTAAACTCTCCTCTATCACCATATTATGCATTATAGTGAGGGAGGAATCCAAGGAGACATATGGTTTACTGTAATCTACCTTAAAATGTGTACAGAGTTCATATTCTAGACAGAGCTTTGCTCATGCTATCAATTTGAGAAAAGTTTGAGTGATCTAGTCATGATTAGTGGTTCATTTATATGCATTAGTTTCATGCATTAGTAATTTATATGCATCCTGTCTCTTATATAATATGCATAGACATTAAGATCACTCGATGCCCTTTAATTTATGTGAGTCTGCCCTTTCATTGAGACCATTGTTGCAATCAAAAAGGTCAAATGAAAGAGGTTCTTAAATTTCAATTTTGATTCTATCACAGAATACGCACATCTCTCACGTTAGTTAGATGGACAATGTCATTTACCACTTTGTACATCAGACAACATTATTGTAAGATCTTTGATATTGATTGAATCAAGAAAAAAGTCACTGTTGAAGTCACGGCATGAAATCAAAGTCTTTGAGATCTTGATGAATTCAAAATCAGAACTGCAGAGGGAATAAATTCTTCCATACTAATCTATATTTAAGGAGCTAATAACTCTCCTTATTTTAATAGGAACTACCCTCTGCTGCTCTCTTGAGGGGCATGAATTACAAAGAGGTTGTATGCTTCAAGTGAATAGGGAACTAGCATGAAGACACTATTCTAATTTTAGCATTTTTCCATTGTGACATTTTGTGTATGTGTAAAAATGCTAAGTTAATTTTTGTATCCATGTTAATTACATGAGATCCAGGGTGTGCCCAAATAAAACACTCAAATGATGATGTAGCTATGGGTCAAATTAAGAATCACAGTGGTGACTTTTGATGCTAATCTATGCATGTAAATCTTAAAAGTATTTGAAAGAACAAGTATTTCAGAATTAGTGCTATTTGCCCAAAATATTAAATTTCTTTAATATGGCAAAAATAGAGATTAGCACATTGGGAGAGAAAGTAAATTCATAACTAATAAGTTCTGGTAGAAATTGTGTCATCAAAAGTTGTATCTCAAATAGCCAAAAGTTTTTTAATTCCTTTGTCTTAAGTATACTATCTTTCCAAATAATGTTTGTATTTACTCAAATTTTCGCATTTGCTTCAACAATTTCTTTCCCTTAACTTGACTATTTTTGTATACTTATCTTCTTTTTTCATCCAGTTTTTGTTACAATATCTTAAATACCCATGGAAGCATGCAGGTTTAATGACTAGTGAATAGAACTGGGGCCCATGGGATAAGGACTGTAATTCTGGCTTCATACTTTGGTATGACTCCTGGGAAATTGCTTTACTTCTCAGTGCCTTCCTTTTTCCCATATGGAAAATTGGGATAAGAACATCTGCAAATTTACCAGGCTAGTATTAATTTTGAACTGAAGTACTTCTAACTCTTCAGAAGAAATGTGCCACATAAATAAAAAAATTAGGAAAAAAACATTGTAAAAAATACTGTAATGTGAATGATGACATGAGAAGCTCCTAGGAAAAGCCAAAAGAGCATTGGATTTTTCTTATGGGACCAGCTATAGAGCTTTCTTTCCAAATACTCCCAGTACCCTACGTAAATGGTCTCTCTTATCCTTCTTGTATTTCCATTTTCTTCTGAGTAAATGGTATTGGAAGATGTGAGCAGTTTGAGTAAATTACACTGAGAGATATTAAATGTGACTTGAAGAAAATGAAGAACCACAGGTGATGTTTTTACCTCCTTGTCATCTGAATAGCAATCATTTAGTTCATAAATCAAAAAACATTAATTGCCCATTATGTTTAGAGCAAAATCATAACTATTCTTGGTAACTAGGACTTTTTCCCAGGGTGCTGAAATTTAGAGTACTAAAATCACTTTAGTATTATTATTAGTAGTAGTAATTGTGATGATGATGATGATGATAGTGTGCATTTATATATCACTTGACAATTTGAAAAAAAACTTTACATGTGTATATACAAATACATATACATATTACTATATATAAATATACACATATATCATTATATATAAAATACATACATATATAATTTCATTAATCCTCACAATAACCCAATGAAGTAGGTGCCAATATTATTCCCATTTTATAGATGAGAAAACTATCTGGTTAGTTAACAGTGACTTGTCTAGAGTCATACTGAGAGTATTTGAACAAAAGTCTTTTTAACTTCAAATACAGTACTCTACTCACTGTGCCATCTACCTCCAAAATGATAGACCAATAGCATGCTTTCTTTCTCTGAATTCCCAGAGTTTCACTCCAGTTGAGTTCTGTCTTCACTTTTCTCTACCCTCTTACCCTACTTCAAACTGAATTTATCTTAAAATTTTGATTTTCTGTTATAAGACTAAAAGTTATAGAGAAGATTCTGATCTTCTTTGGTAGAAAATTTCCCTATCTGGATTTCCCTCTATCAGTGTCCATCCTCCTCCTTCACTTAAAAAAAATTAGCTTTTATTGGCTGTAATGAACCTGGCCTTGGGTGCATTTTGTACTTCTTGTTTCGGGTGCCCAAATGGTTAGTTTTGGATATTGTGTTGAGTATGAGCAACACATTGGGGGAATGGAACATTTCAACAAAATACTATCCTTATTCTCCAAGAGTTTACAGTTTAATAGGGGAATTGATAGTCCAGTTAGTTCCCTATAAATCTGCACACTAATAATCCCTTTGATGCAAGGCAAAAGAACATTTACATATATGTTCTTTATTGTGATATAGATATATTTATCTGCCAGATATCAATAAAGACTCTAAAATTGGCCTATGTTAGAGTGACCTAAGACCAGAAGAAGACAAGATGGATATAATGGGTCATAAAGTTTGAAAAAGTGAATGTACCGATTAAGTGCGTTCTTGCTACCAAAGGATTTGCTTATTTGGAAAAAATCATGCTTTAGGAGCTTTACCTTAGAAATCTGTTTAACAACATTTAGGACCAGAATTCACTACTATTGTGTCAATATAAACTATTCCTAAGATTATTGGAGCTTACTAGGAAGAGGGTATCTATTTTTGCCTCTGTCTGAAGTGTAATTCACCTTCACAACATACCAATAAATGGTCTTCTTACCTCCACTTGAACAACTTCCATGAGCAAACTATTTCTTAATACTTTCCATCCATTTTGAGGAGTTCTAATTTTAGCTGGGTGGCACAATGCTAGAATGTCAAGCCTACAACCAAGAAAACTTGAGTTCAAATATGATTTCAGACACTATCCTGGGCAAGTAACCTTTTTTGCCTCAATTTCCTCACCTGTAAAATGAGTCAGAGAAGGAAATGGCAAATTACTCCACTATCTTTGCTAAGAAAACCCCAGATAGGGTCATGAAGAGCTGGACATGATTGAAATGACTGAACAACAACAACATTATTAAGAAAGTTTTTATAGTGTGTGAATTTTATCTCCTATTCACTTTACCATCTGGGCTCAAACTCAGTAAGAGTAATCCCTCTTCCACATCCCAGTCTTTAGGCACTTGAAAACAGAGGTCACATTTCCCCTTAATTTTGTCTTAAAGATTACCAATTCCTCCAACTGACACAGTATTAAGTACCTCCAACCCCACCAAATCCCCATTGCCTTCCTCTGGACATAGTTATGTTTGCAAATGTTTCTTCTAAAAGGTGGCATCCAGAACAGAATATTGTTTTCTAGGTGAGACCTGACCAGAATACTATATATCCTCATTCTGAATACTATATTTTCATTGCTGCAGCCTAAGAAGGAAAGGTGATATATCTTAATAGACAGAGAACTGACCTTAAAATCAAGATGTTTCAAGTTCAACATGTGACACATACTGCATGTGTGGACAAGTCATTGAACTTCACAGTGTCTCCAGGCAATTTAAGACTATTGTTGTGGAAAAAATTCTGTTTTGATAGAAGTTTCCTTATCTGGAGTTCTCCATATCAGTGATGATCCTTCTCTTCCAATAAAAATAATTGCTAACCTTTTTTGGCTGACGTATGTTGTTGATGAGCTTACAGTGAAATAAAATTCTTTTTGTCTTTTTATAAAAATAGGAATTTTTGTCTAATTGTATCTCCTATATTTTATACATGCATAATTACTCTTTTGGACCAACCTGTAGGACTTCTTATCTTTATCAAATTTTATCTTGTTACATTTGTCATTTATTCCAGTTTTTTAATTCTCTTTTGATACCATTTCTGTTATCCAATGTATTACGTATTATTACTCCTGGGTTTGTGAAATTTACTGCATTTTGTTAAACATATTAATAGTGGCATATATGTAACACTGTAAGGTTTGCAAAGTGATTTTCATATGCTATCTCATTTGATCGTCACTGATAAAACTACTGTCCTAATTTTACTAGTGAGGAAACTGAGTCTGAGAGGTTAAATGTCTTGCCCCAGTTCACATAGCTATTAAATAACCAAGGCAGGATTTGAACTCAGGTCTTCCTAACTCCAGTTAAGTTAGTCAATAAACATTTATTAAACATTTACTAATATCAGGCACTCTGCTAAAGTACTAAGGACACAAAAAGAGGCAAAAGACAGGTCTTACCCTCAAGGAGTTCACAATCTAAAGACCAGTACTCTATCCACTGTGCCAACTATTTGCCTATAACTAACAATACCCTTTATATGGGACTCTTAGAACATTTGTTCCTGAGAACACCAAAGACATTGATGAGGGAAAATAATCTAATGATTGAGTTTCAAAAAGTTGATCTAGAGAGGAGGCAGGTAGCAACATCAAGACCTCCATACTATTTTTGCTATACCATTATCTGGTTTAGATTCTGGAGGCTACCTAACAGGTTTCCTTGCCAAGAGCAGATCATAAGGACACTGAGGTTGTGAGAACAATTGATTTGTCAAGGATCATACAAATAATAAGTGGCAAAGAGAAGGCATAAAAACATGTAAAGACTAATGGTTTATTTTACAGAATTAGTAGAGTATTGCATAATGACAAGGCATGCAGAAGTTGAGAGTTAGAGGTCTTCTGACCAGTAAAGAATTTCATTGACAAATATAGAATTGAAAACTCCTCTTAGATTTAGTTATCTAGTAGTATATTCTCCATGGACACACTGGAAAAATATGAAGAGGATGAGGGAAAATGCCTAAATGAGTATTGTTTTTCATCAATGCAGAGAGACAATGCAAAATCTATAAGACTATTACTATTGAAGTGAGCCTTTAAATTATCATTTTTCTCAAATGATTTCATTATTATTGTACTTGGTTTTAGCCATTGAGTTGGAGGGTGGCTTTGGAAAGAGGAAGAACAGGATTCAAGATGTCTCTGATACATAATGAATGTGTGATTATGTGCAAATTAATCTTTCAGTTTCATAGATATCTTTATAAATTGCATCTGTGAAGAGAGTCTCTACATCATAAGTTCCACATACTGATGCTAAATCACAAATCTGGACAAAAAAGAATGACACATACTTGAGCAAATTTTGGAAATCTAAATAGAAAAATCTAAAATTATCTAAAACAGATAAAGGTCATTTTCACTAAAAACAATGACAAAAGCTTACATTAATTCACTGATTTTTTATTATTATGAACTCAAAAAACACCAATAGACATGAACATTTTTCTATACAAAGAAGAGAATAGGGGAAATACATATGAAACCATGATATCACTAAATAAAGATTTTAAGGGGTAGATTTCAAATTTCACATAGTGCTTCCCTTAGTTTTCTGCTTGTCTGTAACCCCTTCTGAACTTTTTTTTTCTGCTCTCTTTGGTTTATTTGTAATGAACTAAACATGCTTTACTTTCTTTTCTTCCTCTTAGCATTACCATTACTCCATTTTTCAACCACTTCACAACTCAGAATAAATTAGACACTTCCTCATAACAAAGAATTAGTTGTGCAAAACAGAATGACATATTGGCTATGTTTGAAAATGTATGTCTTATACTAATAGAATAGCACAATGATTTATCATTCATATTAAAGACTTATAATTGGACATTATTGATTTCATATGCAAGCATATATATGTTTCACAATTATATTCCTTTGTAATGTTGAAATCACTGCAAAAATAGTTCTTTTCATTCTTCTTATTGATTTCCTAATTATTTCATATAGATCCTTCCTGATTTATCTGAACATTTTTTCATAATTTCTTAGAGTATAATAACATTTAATTTCATTCTTTATTTTTTTAGCAATTCCCCCAATTGATGTGCGCACACTTTATTTTCTGTTCTTTACTATGTCAAAAATTGTTTTTATGAATATTTTATATGTGTGCCCCACCTCTAATTTATCACAATTATTTGGTTTATTCTTTTTCTATTTTATTGATGAAAAATGACAAATTTCCTTCTAAGATCTACTTTGGCTATATATACAAACTTTGAGTATTTTTTGTATTTTCTTTAATTAAATTGTTCTTTCAACAATTTGTTCATTTATTTACCAATCCTTTCTAATTAAATTATTTAGTCTACATTTGAGTGTCATTTCTTTCTTCAAAGGTCCTTTATTAATTATAGTTTTCATTATGTGGTGATCAGTACAGGATATTTTAAATATTTTTGCTTTTCTGTATTTGTTTTTGTGGTATTTTGTGCCTTCTCATATGATCGACTTTGGTAAGGTACTTTGAAAAGTTAAGACTAGGCTTATTCCTTTATATCATCATTCAATAATCACCAAACATCTATCATGTCTTTAACTTTTTTCTTATTTGTGTTTTTGTTAGATTTGTCAATATCTGAAAGTGGCACATTGAGATCCCCAAGTTTTATGGTTTTACTGTCTTTTTATTTGTGTAATTTAATTAATTTTCAAGTATTTAAATGCTATAATGATCAATCTATACATATGAAATATGAATATTATTTGTTTATGTTGCCTTTAGGCATGGTATAATTTTAAGTCTATCACTTTCAACTATGTCTATTTTTATTATTACCTTGTTTCAGACCATGTTTGCTACCCCTTATTATTCCCGAAGCATAATAAGCTCTACTCTGGCATCTTATTTTTAATATTGGGTGAATCTCTGTATTTCAGTGTACATATTTTATAGGAAATTCCCATTCACTTTTCTTATTATTATTGTATATACCCTCCAGTTAAGTCTCTTTTACTTTCTGCCCCTTTTTTGTCCTTCTCTTTTCAAAGAAGGGATTGATGAATAGAAATAATCTGACCAAAATTTTAATCTGTAATTATACTAGAAATTATACTCCTCTGTTTCTGTTTTCTTCACCCAGTTCATTCCTTGATCTCTGGTTGTTATATTTTCTTGTTCTCTTTTGAAAAACCCCCTCTTCAAAATTCCCACTCCAAATTTTAAATTTTCTTTTACTTTTGACTATTTTTCCCTAACTCTATTTTTCTTATTCTCTATCTTATTTTTCCCTGTAACCAAGTCTTTCCTTGATGGGTTTAATTTATTTTCATATCAAATTTTTTGGAAGTTTTTGTGTGCACTCACAGATGTGTTTATTGTTGTATAGCCATTTTGGTCATGTCTGACTTTTTGTAACGACATTTGGGACTTTCTTCACAAAGACACTAGAGTTATTTGCCATTTCCTTCTCCAGCTCATTTTACAGATGTGGAAACTGAGGCAAACAGGATTAAGTGAATTGCCCACGGTCCAGATAGTCTGAGACTTGATTTGATTTGAATTCAGGTCTCCCTAACTCCAGGTTCTAGTTCCACTTTTATTCAGTTCAGATAAGGACAAGGTGCTCACCTCTCAAACCCCATTCCTTCCTCCATTTTTATGATCTTATATAAATTATTTATATGAAACAATAATTTCCTCTCTTTTCTTTCTCATTTTCTCCTAATGAATTAATTCTTTCTTCCCTTTCCTTTTCTCTCTTAAGACAAACAATAAAATAGGACCAAAGCCTTATGTTTATTTTTCTCCCTTTTTGACTAAATGCCATTAAAATTCTGAATGATTATCTCTTCTCCCCTATTTAAATCTATGCAGTTTATCGCTATTTAATCCTCTCTAATTTATCAATTTTTTCCCTTTCTAGGTTAGTCAGGAACCAATTTGACATTTCAAAGTTTCTACTTAACTCTTGTCTTATTTAATTTTTAATTTCATTTTTCTTAATCTCTTGTTTCTTTTTTTTCCCAGTCACTCTTGTATTTTTTGTGGCCAACCTATGGTTTTATTTTGGGATATAGCTTGTCATTGGGTTGAGGTTATTTTCTTCTTCTGAATTTACTTCTTGGACTTCTCTTAATGCATAATGTTTTCCATTTTATTTGTTTCTTTTTTCTTCTGTTTTCTCATATTTTCATCCTCTGTTCTTCATTTGAGATTTTTTTCATGTAATAACTTTCTTTAGCTATCTTGAATGTGGAGAGTTGGGCTCAATATGGCCTTTCAAGTTATCATCATACCAGAAGTTAAATAGGCTGAATTTCCATAGTACTTTATGGCTTTCTAATCAATATTTATATCTATATCTAATCTTTGAACCTTTATGATAGTTCTGTGATATAGGAAGAGCAAGTAAAGACTCTATCACACAGATGATGAAATAGATTCATAAAGGTTAAAGAGACTGAGCCAGAAATTGAACAAAGAAGATTCTAAGACACAGAGACATGACTTTAATCTAGAAAGACTTTGACTCTTAAGTCCAGTGATATTTTCACTACATCAGCCTATCTAATTTCATCTGTGACAAGTCCTGGAATACGTAGTTCACATCATGAATCCAATTCTACTAATCATCTTAGAGATGGGTATCTGAAATACATTTCTGTATTTTGAAAGATCTAGAGTGTTAATGGTATTTATTTGTTTCATTATTGGATATTGTAAATAGACATCTCATTATTATTGGTCTTCATGATAACAAGTATCTCTGAACTTAGCTAGTCTCATTATCAGATGATAAATACAGAGTTTTTACCAGGTCCATATTCAAAGTTTTTCTAGCAAATTAGAGCCCACCAGAACGTATGCATAACTTTTCTGATTTAATAATATGATGAGACTTTAGAGGATGGTTTTATTGGGGGACAGAGTAATTTCTGAGTGACCTTAAACAGGAGGCTCCTATAGGTCAATAGAATAGAAACAGTTCTATAAGGTCACACCAAAGTATTTCAAGCAAAGCAGCCAAATGATGGCATGCTGGGAAATAGCAACAACTAACAGATTTACTTGGCACCCAGCAATCACAGATGGGGCATCTCTTTCTGAACAAAAACATTATGGAGACCAATGTGCCTACATTTACAGCAGCTTTTCACAAACCAAAGCACATTTTGAAGATGTAGAAAGGGCTGTGAGTCATTCTTTCTTTCTTTTTTTTTTCAGGCTCATCTCTCATAATAACACTGTGAATTATTTCATCTTTGAACACAAAGGGAAACCTTCAGATCCTGGGAAGCTGAGGCTCAGGGATGTCAACTGATTTGTTCAAGGTACCATAGGAACAAAAATGTTGTGCACCTGTCATTAGAACCCATGTCTTTCCTTCTATGTATCAGGTGTGTCACTGTGAAATAATAAGATTTCTGCAGTTGTTACTGTTCCATTGAAAATATGTTTATAAAATATTTAGGGATGATCTTTTCTTCACACATTTCCTCAGTTTATTTACCAAAATCATGTCTATGGACAATACCAGCATTTTAATGTTTTCTAGGTATAAACAGTAGAAATATGGCACAACATTGAATAAAATCTAAACATGGAAGGGAAATTTAAGACCCTCTAGATCCATATTGGCGAACCATGGTATGTGTGCCAGAGAGTGCCAGAAGGGGCTACCCCCCTCCCCATCTCCATATGTGCCTGAAAAACATTTCTCACAGGACCTGCCCTTCTGTCCAGCAACCTAATGGGAGCGCTTCCCCCCTCCCCTGTCTGGGGACTCACATGTAGCATGACAGTTGCAATAGGGGCACTCAGTCTCTAAAAGGTTTGCCATTACTATTCCAGATGAAACCTCCCATTTTACAGATGATGAAACTGAGATCTGGATAGGCAAAATAATCTGCCCAAGATTAAATATATATTGTCAGAGCCAATATTTAATTTCAGATTTTCTCATTCCAAATACAGTAAGCTTTCCATTCTACCACAATAAAATTCCATGCATGAATCACTTCTTTGAATTAAAAGTTGACTGTTTGTACTTGGAATCTTTGATGACAGAAACAGCTTTTCTCCTGATTAGGTAATTTCTAGCACATGGCTTATTGAAATATTATAAATAAAACTTCTAAAGATAACTTGCAAAACACCTGTTCTAGCATTCTACATGCCCAGGATATGTCAGATTAAGTTCCAAGTGAAGAGAAGCCCCTTAGAGAGAACAGTAAATTTGGAGTAAGAGAATTTGGATTCAAGTTACCTCAGGCAAGCAAACTTCACCTTTCTTGGTCTTGGTTATTTCATCTATATAATGGAGTTGTTGGACTAGATGATGTTTTAAAGTTATTTCAACTCAATTTTTATTATTTTAATAAATTTCCACATAAGTTTTCTGAAGTTATATGATACAAATTGTCTCCTTTCCTACCTTCCCTCCCTCTTCTGGAGCTGGCAAGTTATTCAATCTGGGTTATACATATATTATCACTCAAAACATATTTCTATATAATTTTTGTAAGTGAATTATCTTGTAAAACCAAAACCCCAAAACATAAACCCCAAAACATATGATAAGTCATATGTTTTCATAGTTCTTTCTCTAGAGACAGATAGCATTCTTTTTCATAAGTCCTTCAGAATTGTACTGCATCATTGTATAGCTGTTAGTAGCAAAGTCTATTATATTTGATCGTTCCCTAATGTAATGTTCTATTGCTTCTGCTTATTATTTTATTCTGCATTAGTTCATGTAGGTCTTCCTAGCTCTTTCTGAAATCATCCTGTTCATCATTCCTCATAGCATGGTAGTATTCCATCACCATCATATACCACAATTTGTTCAGCCATTCTTCAACTGAGGGGTATCCCTTTCTTTCCAGTTCTTTGGTACCACAAAAAGAGCAGCTATAAATATTTTTGTACAGAGGCCCTTTCCAAGTTTTTTTAAATTTCTTTGGGTTACAGACTTAGTAGTGGTATTACTGGATTAAAGGACATGAATTCTTTTATAGTTCTTAGGGCATAATTCCAAATTGCCCTCCAGAATGGTTGGATCAGTTCATGACTCCACAAGCAACGTATTAGTGTCCCAATTTTGCAACATATCTCCTGACATTTATCATTTTCCTTTACTTTCATATTGATCAATCTGATAGGTATGAGGTGGTACCTCAGAGTCATTTTAATTTCCATAATCAAATGTTTTGCATTTCTCTAATCAAGAATGATTTAGAACATTTTTTCATATTATTTTTGATAGCTTTAATTTCTTCATCCGAAAACTGTCTATTCACATACTTTGACCATTTATCAATTGGGAAATAACTTGGATTCTTATAAATTTGATTTAGTTCTTTATATATTTGAGAAATGAGACCTTTATCAGAGCAATTTGTTATAATAATTTTCCCAGTTGTTTTCCTTCTAAGCTTGCTTGCATTGGTTTTGCTTGTACAGAACCTTTTTAATTTAAATTAAATTAAAATTAATTTTAATTTAATTTAATTTAATAATAATCAAAATTATTCATTTTACATCTTGTAATATCCTCTATCTCTTGATTGGTTATAAATTATTCTTCTTCATAGATTTGACAGTTAACTATTCTTTGTTCCCCAAATTTACTTATAATTTCAATCTTTCTGTTTAAGTCATACCCATTTTGACCTTATCTAGTATAGGGCAGTGATTCTCAAAGTGGGTGCCACTGACCCCTAGTGGGTGCTTCAGTGATCCAGGGAGGCAGTGATGGCCACAGGTACATTTATCTTTCCTATTAATTGTTATAAAAATTAAAAAAAATTAACTTCCAGGGGGCTAAGTAATATTTTTTTCCGGAAAGGGGGCAGTTTGGGAACCACTGGATACTATAGGGTGTGAGATATTGATCTAAACCTAATTTTTGCCATATTGATTTCCAATTTGCCCAGCTATTTTTGTCAGCTAGTGAGCTCTTATCCCCAAAGCTGGGATCTTTGGGTTTATCAAACACTAGATTGCTGAGGTCATTTACCTCTAGGCTATTCCATTGATTCACCCTTCAGTTTCTTAGCCAGTACCAGATTGTTTTGATGACTACTGCTTTATACTACAACTTAAAATCTGGTACTGCTGGCCAGTATTCTTCAATTTTTTTTCTATTAGTTCCCTTGATATTCTTGATCTTTTGTTCCTCCAAATGAATTTTTTCTAGTTCTATAAAATAGGTTTTTTTTTGGTAGTTTGATTAATATGGCACTGAATAAGCAAATTAATTTAGGTAGGATTGTTATTTTTATTATATTAGCTCATCCTACTCATGAGCAATTAATTTTTTCCAACTGTTTAGATCTTATTTTATTTGTGTGAAAAGTGTTTTATAATTGTGTTCCTATATTTCCTGCATTTATCTGGGCAAATAAATTCCTAAATATTTTATATTGTCTAGAATTATTTTAAATGGAGTTTCTCTTTCTACTCTTGCTAATTCTTGCTCTTATTGGAAGTCATTTCAACTTTAAAACTATGATGTAAGACCTAAGTTAATGAAAACCAAGAATTGGAATTTCCCATGGCATCCAGCTGGTGAACCAGAAGATAATCACCAAAATTATAAGGAAATAAATTTAGATGAGCCAAGCTCTTATAGTTCTGTTTGCTTAACTCTGCCTAAAATAAAAATAAAAAAACCCAACTCATTTAAAAATGCTTTAACATTTACAAAATCCTTTCTTTAAACATCTGTGTGTATATTATGGCCCCTAGTATACATAAGGAAATGGAGGCTCAGAAAAGTTCAATGATTTGCCTATAGTCATTCCACTAGTAAATATAGGAGCTGTGATTTGAACATAAATATTTCCTTATTTCATATCTACTGCTCTTTTTATTATAGCAGTGGTGTCCTATTTTTATTCTAAAAAACTATTAATTAAACGCTTTATTCTTCAGTATCTATCCATCCATCCATCCTTCCATCTGTATGCATGTCTATCTATCTGTCTGTCTACTTTCTATTTATAAATCATATACATCTCATTCTCCCTATTAGTGGTGAATAATGTAGTACTTGTTAAATTTAATCTTCATGATAATAAGAAGACTTTGTATCAAAGGATTCCAAAATATTGGCCACTATAAATGCTTATCTGTCAGATATAATCATGTTTAACCTTGTGATCTTTTCTGATATCTTTTGCTCAAATCTCCAAAGATTAGAAAAGTTAAAGAAATCAAACACACATACACATAATTGGAAGAAGTGAGAATAATGAATTGATAGCTGGTCTCAAAACAAGAAAGGTCAAAATTCAAGTCCAAATTTTGATATCTTATGGCCAAATGTGTGGACAAAATACTTGCTTTATCAGTGTTTTAGGCAATCCTATAACACTATAAATTGCAGATAAGGTGCCTACTTACACTGGTAAGAGGAGTTTATTCAACCACTTGCTCCCTATATCACTGATCTTATATATTCATTCCTACTTCCAAATTATATATACAAGTACTAATATATAATGCATATTATAAAACATGATACAAATATAAATTGTGAAAGTGGGATAATAATGAAATAAACATTTTATAATACATTTTTATTTTTAATAATGATATCAAACATTTTTATAATATAGATTTGTTAAATTTTTTCTTTTTTAATAAATAGTTGAAAACTTATTAAAATATTCATTTGGAAAATTCTTGAACAGATTAGAAAATTATATTTCCACTGTTTGAAATATGAAGATAAAAAGTTTTTATAGGTGACGCATTTATGTAATTTTCAGCAACAAATTCCTCATTTTTAAAAAGTCTTGCTAATCATGAGGATTTTAAATTGTTATTAATTTGTATTATAAGGAGCAAGATACACTTAAGGTGAGGCTCACTGTTACCTAGAGTGTATGTTAATCCATATTTCAAATAACTGATAATTTTGAATATTTTGATGAAATTCCTTTCATATCTGATTTTTTTTTTTATCCTGGGACTCCATTCTAGGAGCATAGGGCCACAACCAGTAGGCAATGGGTCACAGAGTCGCTCAGGGTCACCCAGCTGGGAAGTGTCTGAGCCCGGACTTGAACCTAGGACCTTTCGTCTCTAGGCCTGGCTCTCAATCCACTGAGCTAGCCCAGCTGCCCCTACTTTAGGTTGCAGTTTCTTTAGCAGATGTAGTTTTTACAGGGTGGGGTTGCTAGCCCCACGCCCAACCCTCCTCCTTTTTTCATCCTGGCTAGGGACCGTCCTTGGCCCAGGAGTGGTAAGGGTGGGCAATAGGGGTCAAGTAACTTGTCCAAGGTCACACAGCTGGAAGTGTCCGAGGCCAGACTTGAACCTAGGACCTCCAGTCTCTAGGCCTGGCTCTCAATCCACTGAGCCACCCAGCTGCCCCTCATATCTGATTAGATTGTCATTATTTTTATATTTTAATGTGGCTGATTAAGAGCTTCTACTAGCATTTGAAGTACTAATGCTGATTTTTTTGTTGCTTGCTTGTTCTCATATTATTAGTATTACTTTTAATCAGTGGTTTCATTGACAGAATCTTTGTATTCCATTTTGTGAGGATTAGTTGAATTATAACCATAATATAGAAATATACTTATCTCAGGACATGTAAAGCATGCTGAAAATGAATGGCTAAATGAGAGCATTATTATAACCTCCATGGTGTGGAAATTCCACATTTCCCTCATGACACTTTATTTCTATACTTGACATGTTGACATATGTGCAAAGAACTGATGCCAGTATTAAGGGGTCATTGGTTTATTAGTAGTAAAATTCTATTAATTTATAATTTTAACATAAAAATAAAAGAGAAGTTCTAATATTTTCCTTTTACACCTCAGTGGACTACTCAATGTATATCCTGAGGTATTATACACACACACTTTGAAAAGCATCCAACTATACTCTGATATCTTAATGTAAAATATTTCTTAGCTTTCATTCTGCCATTAGAACTGTGGAAACAACAATTTAGTTGGAAACAAAGTTATTGCATTGGCTTTCTTTACTTCTGAGATCTACTAAAAAGCATGCTAGGATGCGTTGGGGTGTGTGTGTGTGTGTGTGTGTGTGTGTGTATGGTAATGGTAGTTGTAAGAGAGGAGATTTTATGTGATTTCATTACATAAATGAGTTGACTAATAAGGTTTATGGATTCATTTTTAGTATTTTTTCAAGAGTCCATGGAAGCTTAAAAATAACTTCTTTAAGTTATTTAACCAGAAAAATTCATGGATTGTCAAAATGAGTATGAATTTCATATGTCTTAGTAATGTTGTTTTTACATAATAGGTATTTCTCAGAGTAGGGGTCAGGGGGATTGAAACCTTGATTGAACCCTTCCTTGAGACAAAGAAAAAAAAACTTAAGTATATGACTGCATATGACATTACATTTTGTATTTTGATCTAGGATTTCTGTACTTCTTTGCCCTGATGAATAAGATATATTTAATTATCTATCCACTAGGATCTTTACTCATTTTCTAATGAATTATTTGACTTCCTTTTAGTGATTTAAAAAATTTACATTGCTGTCATCATTTTATATATTATTCTCCTTTTTCTATTTTTAAATTCTGCATCAGTTCTTATAACTCTTCCCATGTTTCTCTATATTCTTCATATGAACTACTTCTAATTGTATAGCAATACTTAATTGCATTCATGCAACTGACTTTTAAAAAGCAATTTTCAAATCAATGGACAGCCATTTTGATTCCAGTTCTTTACTTCTACAAAAAGTACTACCATACATTTTTTTCAATTTAACCTTTTTCCCCCTGTTTTTTACTTCCTTAGAATGTGTGCTCCAAGTGTGATCATGGGTTCAAAGGATATGGACAATTTAGTCCTTTACATAATTTCAAATTCAGATCTAGAACAGCTGAGCAAATTTACTAGTTAACCAATGATGTATCAGTATGTTGTCTCTCTAGAGTACTTTCAGCATTGACTATTACTATTTTTAAAACTCATTTCGTCAAATTGCAGAGACTGGTAAGATGCCAGAGTTATAATGATATGTATTTTTGTTTCTGTTAATAATTTGGGTTTGTAAACTTAGAGCAGTAAGGAACCTCAGGCTCCATCTAGTCCCATCTAGCTATTTGTCTTATAGATGAGAAATCTGAGGGCCATTATGAGGAGTGAGTTGTTCTAGATCAAAAACTAGTAAGAAATGCAGTCAATATTCAAAGCCATATCCAAGTGTTCAATCAGTTGTTTTTAGTCTGTGTTTCTATTCCTGTAGTTCTTCCTCTGAATGTGGGTAGTGTTCTTTTCCATAAATCCCTCAGAGTTTTCCTGGGTCATTGCATTTCTGCCAGTACAGAAGTCCATTACTCTCGATTTTACCACAGTGTATCAGTCTCTGTGTACAGTGTTCTTCTGGCTCTGCTCCTTTCACTCTGCATCAATTCCTGGAGGTCTTTCCAGTACACATGGAATTCCTCCAGTTTATTATTCCTTTGAGCACAATAGTATTCCATCACCAGCAGATACCACAATTTGTTCAGCTACTCCCCAATTGAAGGGCATACCATAATTTGGGATGTAAACTCTAAACAACCACACTAGTACAACTATCAATAATATGGAAATAGGTCTTGATTGATGACACATGAAGAAACCAGTGGAAATGTGTGTTGGCTACGGGGGGAGGGGGTAAGGGGGAGAGTAAGAACATGAATCATGTAACCATGGAAAAAGTTTTGTAAAATATGAAATTAGATTTGAATAAAAAATATTCAAAGCCATATCTTTTGAATTCTAAATCCAGCATATGTTCTGTACTCCAGACAGGTTCCTACCTAAAGTGAAAAATGATACATATAAAATGGAGCAACAAAAATTTAAAATGCCATATTTAAATGAAGCATAAGAGATGAGAGGAAAACAAAAATCTCATGCTACCTGTTACCTGGAGGGGAGCTAGGAAACACAATGGGAATCAAGAATCAAGTTAATGACCTCTCATTTTTCTAGAATCTTCTCATAGTCACACCCTACTCTAAACTTATTGAAGGAAGGACACGTAGATAGCTGTTAAAAACTTATAAATGAGGTAGAAAGAGAAACACCATTTAAAATCACCCTAGACAATATAAAATACTTGGGAATCAATCTAACAAAACAAACACAGCTATTATACGAAAACAACTACAAAACACTTTCCAAACAAATAAAACTGGACCTCAACAATTGGAAAGCCATTAACTGTTCATGGGTAGGATGAGCTAACATAATAAAAATGAACATCCTACCCAAATTAATTTACCTATTTAGTGCCATACCTATCAAATTACCAAAAATCTTCTTTACTGAATTAGGAAAAACTATAACAAATTTCATTTGGAATAACAAAAGATCAAGAATATCAAAGGAAATAATGAAAAAAATGTGAAGGAAGGGGGCCTAGCAGTACCAGATATCAAACTATACTATAAAGCAGCAGTCATTAAATCAATATGGTACTGGCTAAGAGATAGAAGGGAGGATCAGTGGAATAGACTTGGGGTTAATGATGTCAGCAAGACAGTGTATGATAAACCCAAAGAGCCCAACTTTTGGGACATGAACCCACTATTTGACAAAAACTGCTGGGAAATTTGGAAAACAATATGGGAGAGATTAGGTTTAGATCAACATCTCACACCCTACACCAAGATAAATTCAGAATGGGTGAATGACTTGAATATAAAGAGGGAAACTATAAATAAGTTAAGTGAACACAGAATAGTATACTTGTCAGATCTCTGGGAAAGGAAAGATTTTAAAACCAAGCAAGAGTTAGAGAAAATTACAAAAAGTAAATTTAATGGTTTTGATTATATTAAGCTAAAAAGCTTTTGTACAAACAAAAACAATGTAGTCAAAATCAGAAGGGAAACAACAAATTGGGAAAAAATCTTTATAACGAAAAACTCTGACAGGGGTCTAATCACTCAAATATACAAGGAGTTAAAGCAATTGTATAAAAAATCAAGCCATTCCCCAATTGATAAATGGGCAAGAGACATGAATAGGCAATTTTCAGATAAAGAAATCAAAAGTAATGACACAAGACAGCTCTGAGGGATTTATGGTAAAGATGCTACCCACATTCAGAGGAAGGACTGCAGGAGAGGAAACATATAATATAAACAATTGCTTGAATGCATGGGCTGAGGCGGACATGAATGAGAAATAGACCCTGAACAAGGACACATGTTACAACCAGTGGAAATGTGCATTGGCCATGGGTGGGGGGAGAGCGGGGGGTGAAGGGGAAAGTAGTGGCATAAAGTATGTAAACAGATTAAAAACGAATATTAATAAATGTCTAATAAAAAAACTTATAAATGTCATAATTTCTGTTTGAGCATGTAAAGCGGTTGGGAGAGCAGACAAGCAAACAAGAAATCTCTCTGGATTCTCTTGAATGATGCTCGCAAATTTGCTTACAATCATCCTACCTGGAAGACATCAGAGAACAAAAGAAAGATTTCTTCTCCTTTACAGCATGAGTAATCTGGATTATTTAATGTTCTAGAACATGATTAATTTAGGTTATTTAATAGTAATGTACATTGAGAGGTAATACTGACTTCTATATATCCTTAATAATCAGGAGCAGAATTCTCCGCAAATTCCATGTACCAATGATCTCAGTATACAAGAACTGATTCAGTGTATCAAGATGATTTACATAAGTAAGAATGGTCCAACATTTGAAAATACAGAAAGGTGAAAGAAGAATCAGACAAATGAGATAAAGGAAGGAGAAAAGTTTATAATAATAGAAAAAATAAAAAATCACAATAATTTTGATGATGCTATATAAGAAAAAAATTGACCTAAAGTAATAAATGTCTTTCTTGCTCTTTTCTGACTTCTTTCTGGTAGATCTACAACAAAATTGTGGGATACATCTTAATGTGATTGTTTATGGTTTTCATTTATTTTGAAAATTATTCATGCTGAAATTAGAATTAGATGACTATCTTATACCATATACCACAACAAATTTAAAATGAATACATGATTTGAATATAATAGGTCAGAATATAGAAAATTAGAAAATGATCATGAATTTTTTCCAGTCATAGTTAGAGAGAAATCTTGACTAAATCAAGGGACAGAAGAGACCATAAAAAACAAAATGGAAAATTTTACTACTATATTTTTTTAAGTTTCCCTAAGAATGAAATCAATAAAAAATTAGTAGAGTGCAGAAAATATTTGTGTTAAATATTACACATAAAGTTCTGAAAGCCAAAATATAAAGCAAGGAACAAATAAATAATAGCAAGAGCTGATACTGATTGATAAAATAGTAAAAAGATTTGACCAAATAGTTTCCAAAATTTTTTTAAAACCATATGTGATGATAGTACTCTTTCTCCAAGGCTAATTTACCACCTCCTGCTCACATTGATGAGCTAAGTGCCCAGAGATTGGTCAACTAACTTCTATCAGGAATAACTCTGTGGGGATGGGTTTCTGTTACTATTGTTCATGAGTCCTATACCCAGTGTGCTTTCCCCAATTATCAACCAATAAGCTCAATTACTTTTTAGTAAAGGGCATTTACTAAGATGGAATAATATGAACAGTTTATAAAACTTCCCCCCATCCATTCCAAAACCACCAGAGGTTCTCTCTCCTTTGTGCGTATAATTCAAACTTCATATAGAATGGAAATGAGGCAGATGTGTAAGGGACACGTAGAAAGGGTTATCTCCTATTTTTTGGACCTAGAGGACTTTTTTTCTCTCTGTAGAATGTTCACGAAGTATAATATAGATGTAATTCTTTGCTGGCCTCTGAAAATTGTGTCTGTTGAAACTGAATTATCATTACTGGAAACTGGCTCACAAAAGTTCTAAAGGAGCTGACAGTAGATGGAATATCTGCAAATCCTTCAAAAACTCACCCCTCACTGGGCAATCTTCTCACTCATGGCCATAAGAAAGCATATTCAAACCACTAATAGTAAGAAATATAAAACTGAGGTTTTACCTCAGTTTATATAAATTATTAAAGATGAAAAAAGAGGACAATCAGTGTTGAGGATCTTTGGGAGGGTACATACACTAATAATCTATTGGTTGTACTTGAAGTATTCCAGTTCTCCTGGATACCTTTTTGGAATAGCACAAAAACAAGGTTAAGATGTTCATATCATTTAATCAACCCATGAATCTCCATTCTGTGCTTATCCTCCAAAGAGGTCAAGGATAGAAATGAAATCTACTATATGCCAAAATATAGTCCCTATCTTTTTAAATTAATTCACACAAAAGCTTTTTATATTTTATGTAGACAAAATTTTCTATTTTATCTTTTGTGAACTTTTCTATCCCTTGTTTGATTATGAATGTTTCTCCACTCATTTTCACAGTTTTGAAAGCTCTCTTATCTAATCCCCCACCCCCACTTTTTTTTTTAAGACTTTTTTTTTAAACCCTTGTACTTCGGTACATTGTCTCATGGGTGGAAGATTGGTAAGGGTGGGCAATGGGGGTCAAGTGACCTGCCCAGGGTCACACAGCTGGGAAGTGGCTGAGGCCGGGTTTGAACCTAGGACCTCCCGTCTCTAGGCCTGACTCTCACTCCACTGAGCTACCCAGCTGCCCCCCCCCCTACTTTTTAAATAATGGAAACTAATATTCAGATTCAGATTCTGTTTTGAGCTTTTTGTGGTTCATAGCACGAGATCATAGACACACAGAATTTGATAGTTGTACAGTACCTAAATGACCATCTAGAGCAACTAATGCCCCAAAGGATTTCTACTTAAACTTGAAGACTTCCAATGGTTCAAACAACCACCTCTTAAGTCAGCTTGTTCCACTTTGGGACATCTCTAATGTTAGAAAGTTGTGGTTTTTCCCCCCTAACATTAAGGCTAAAGTTCCTCTTGTTAGCTTCTACCCATTACTCTCCATTCTTCATTTGGAACCAACCAAAGCAAGAGTAATCTCTCATCCAAAATATAGTCCTGCCGTATTTGAAGACAGCGGTTGTGTTTCTCTCCTCTAGGTTAAATATCGAAAGTTTGTGCAATTTATCCTCATATGACACGGATACAAACCTTTTCACCATTTCAGTGCTTTCCTCTGGATTCATTCCTTTTTAATCAATGTCCTTTTAAAACAATACAATTGTAAAGATGTGGTTTGACAATCACAGAGTTCAGAAAAACTATCACCTCCTTATTTCTGGAAGCTATGTCTCTTTTAATGTAGCAGAAGATCACATTAGCTTTTTTGGCTGCAACATCACACTGCTGACTCATATTTAGTTGCTGTTCTAAATTTAATTTCTGACAAACTGCTTCCCAGTTTTCCCAGAAGTTTTTTTGTCAACATGGGAGTTCTTTCCCTAGTAATTTATATTCTTGGGGTTATAAAACCCTGAGTTGCTGTTTCTGCTTGCTTCTGTTTCTTGATTATCTAGTCTTTCACACTAATTTATTTATTTTAACCAGTACCAAATTGTTTTGATGGTTATTATCTTATAATATTATTGAAATGACTATCTGTATAGTGATCATTTTCAAATATACCTATCCTACTTAACCCTCTCTTTGGGCCTCTAATTTCAAATCTTCGACTGCCTTTCAGACAGCTTGACCTGGATGTTCAGGAGGCATGTTTTATTCAATATAATCAAAATAGAACTTATTTTTTTCTCCTAAAGCTTCACCCTCTTCTGTCTTCTCTATTACTATAAGAGGCATCATAATTCTCCCTTTTTTCAGGCTCTCTTGCAGGCCCTCATCACTGCATATCTTTTTGTAATAGCCTGTTTATGAGTCTTCTTACCTTGTCTCCCCACTCTAGTCCATATCTGGAATTCTCTCCCTCTTCATAACCTTATCTGGTTTCCTCTAAATCTCAACTAAAAAAAATCATTTTTAAAGGAAACCTTCTCAACTCCTCTTAATTCTATTGCCTTCTCTCTCTTCATTATTTTCTATATATTCTGCATATAGCTTGCTTGTAGGTAATTTTTGCTTTTCTTGTTCTCTCCCTCCCCACCCCCACTAGATTCTGTGGTCCTTAAGGGAAAAAAATCATATTTTTCCTCTTTTCCTATCCCATGCTTAGTATAGGGCTTAACCCATACTGGGCACTTAATAAATGTTTAATGATGCTTTGCTTGATTTTAAGTCTGGTAACACTGTCACTTCACTCATACTTTTAACTATAATCTCCTTCGAAATCATGGGCGTTTGTCCTTCTAAGCGATTCTATTTTTCCTACGTTTGGTTCAATTCCTAGGTAATTTGACTGGTATCGTACTAAATATGTAAATTAATTCAGGTAATATTTCATTTTCCATTATATTGATGTGGCCCAACCATAAACAATAGAGAACTCTGTCTATCTCTTCATATATCTATAACAAGTGATATTTACATGTCCTATATCTTTAAGGAGTGAATAAGGTATATTTATATAAATTTTGGTTTTTGTTGGTTAGCCACACTCATTTTTAATATTTTGGAGAGAGAGAGAGACAGAGAGAGACACAGAGACAGAGATGGAGGCAGAGACAGATATAGAGAACACAATATATTACTACATAATTTTTATTGCCCATGGAGAAGAAATGGCTTTTTTGACATGAGTCTATGTGCCTAACTCTCAGTCATCAACCATTTTGGAGGCAACTGAATTACTGAGAACCAATCAGAAGAATCTCATGTGTCCCCTCAGCAAAGTGCTAGTGCTCATGTCTGTCTCCTTGGGAGATGCCCTTTCAGATACATTTAGACAAAGATATAATAATTGTAATCTCATCAAATTGATTATGTCATTCACAGGATTGATTAAAGAGCTCAGGTAGGTGGCACATTGGTTAGAATGTCAGGCGTGGAGGCAGGAAGACTCATCTTCCTGAATTTGAATCTGGCCATCTGGCCTCAAACTCTAGCTGTGTGGCCCTGGCAAGTCACTTAATCCTTTTTGCCTCAGTTTCTTCATCTGTAAAATGGGACGGAGAAGGAAATGACAAACCTCTGCTGTATCTTTGCCAAGAGAACTCCAAATGGGGTTATAAAGAGTCAGACATGACTTGGGTATCTGAACAACACAATGGATTTTTGAAAGTCAACTGAACAACTTCTTTCTACCTTTGTTTCAGTTTGTTAATTTTAACTTTCTTTTTCTATTTTCTTCTTATTTTTCAGATATCTTGACTATATTTTCTTATTATTTTCATTCTTAAGGATAATTATTTATTTTTATGATGAATTCTTTAGCTAAATCATTTAGGTTATCATTATTGAGTATCCATTTTGAACTCTATCATTTGCTGATATTTAATTGCTTTTTTATTGCCTTGTGCTCTAGAAACTGTGTTTATTATTTGTCTTTTTACATGTTTATTACTCCTTTATGCCTTAGCACGTGATCAACATTTAAAAGTATTTGGGGGGTGGGGAAAGCTGGGTAACTCAGTGGATTGAGAGCCAGGCCCAGAGACAGGAGGTCCTGGGTTCAAATCTGACCTCACACACTTCCTAGCTGTGTGACCCTGGGCAAGTCACTTAACCCCCATTGCCTAGCCTTTAGCATTCTTCTGCCTTACAACCAATACCCAATATTGATTCTAAGATGGAAGGTAAGGGTTTAAAAAAAGTTTTGGGAATGTGGAGGATTGTTCATATATGCTATAAAATATTGCATATATTTAGCATTTTCTTTCAGAAATGCCAGTTAGTCCAATCTAATTTTTCTAACAATTCATTCAGCTTTGTATTTTCATTTTTGTTTTCATTTCTTTCTACTTATGCAAGTCTGAGAAAGGTATATTAAAATCTTATGCTATTATTGTGTCATATATAAAAATAATTTTTGCAATTCATCTAGCTTTTATGTGAATAATTTAATGACTTATTGGTGACTTCACTTAGTATTATTTTTTCTTTGTGTTGGCTCTCTTTAAGTAAAATATATTTTCCCTGTTTGTTTTAATGTTAATTTTTACTATTGCCATATCTGAAATTATCTTTATAACTTTTTTTAAAAAGTCATTTCTTGAAGGATAATCTATTTGTCCTATCTTCTCAATATTCCTTTGTATGTTTCTCTATCTTTAAATGTGTTCTGTATGCATCAGTTTTTTAAATTATTTCTCATTTTTGTTCCTCTGTTGTCTTTTTTATTAGATAATTTAATACATTCACATTTAGATTTACAATGCTTAATTCTGTTTTCTTCCATATCATATGTACATTATGTAATTAAGTTATAAATATAGTATATTAACAAATTATATACAAATGGAAGAAAACACAGGCTTAATGTTTATCACCCTGAATAGGAATGGATTAAATACTCTACTTATATATAAATATAAAAATATGATATGTTCATATAAAGGACACAGTAATGAGACATTGAGGATAGAAAGTAGGGGTGTTCCCTGGTTCAAGCCCTGCATCTAGATACATACTGACTATGTGAACCTGTTCAGGCCACTTTTATTCTCAGTGTCTCAGGCAACAATCTAAACCTACAAATTGCAGAATAATTGCAATATCCATTTGAGGAGGGAGTTCCCTCATCTCAATAGAATTTTGATCTTGGGAGTAAATGAAAATACAGGAATTGATTGACTGAGGATAGGGACAAATGATTTGGTAAGACCTGCAGGGTAAGAAAATCATCTTGGCAGCTTTGTGGAGAATGGATCAGAATCGAGAGAGATTTCAGGTGAGGAGATCTTTTGTATGAGGTTGCTATAGTTCAGATGAAGTGAGCTAGGACTAGTTATGTGAGAGAAAAGAAGGGGATATTTATGAAAGATATTGTAAAGACGGAAACAAGATTTGGCAACTGACGATATATATGGAACAAGAGAAAGAATAAGAGTTGAGGATGATATTTTTACTCTTTTAGGAGACATGAAGTTCATTCATCCACTTGATGAGATTATAGGATGGCTACTTTTTGGCTAGTTAGATGGAAGAATGGATGGAGTGCTGGGGCTAGAATTAGGAACACTCAACTTTCTGAGTTCAAATCTGTCCTTAGGCACTTACTAGCTGTGTATCCGTGGGGGAGTCTGTTTGTCTCAGTTTTCCTCATCTATAAAATAACCTCATCTATAAAATAACTGGAGAAGGAAATGGCAAAGTACTCCAGTATCTCTGCCAAGAAAACCCCAAATGGAGTCACAGAGAGTCAGATACAACTGAAAAATGACTGAACAACAGTTTTAATAAAACAATAACTTTAGTTAGTAAGTCAACAGCAATCAATAATTAGCCTAGATGTGACAGGCACTGTGATCATTGCAGGATGTGAAGTAGAAGACAGTTTTTCTCTCAGTTGAGCTCACAATCTAATGGGATAGATGAACAAATATTTAATAATACACCAAGTAAATAGGAAATCAAGAAGGAAGGCACTTGAATTAAGAGGAATTTGAAAAGACTTCCTTTAGGAGGCAGAATTTTGGTCAAGATATAAAAGATTCCAGGGAAGCCAGTAGGTGTGGATGAGAAGGGAGATCACTCCAGGTATGGAGGATAGACAGGGGAAATGTTGAGAGTAGAGAGATGGGATATTACATTTTTGGAATAACAAGAGAGCTAGTGTTACTCAATCAGAGAGTACATAACAAGGAATCAGGTATAAAAAGATTAGGGGAATTTGGGATGGGGTGGGGAGTTAGGTTATGAAGAAATTTTGTGTAATAACAGAAGATTTTGTATTTGATCCTGGAGGCAATAGGAAGCCACTGGACTTTATTGAGTGGGAGAGGTGGATGAACTAGTCAGACCTAGACATTAGGGAAATCACTTTAGTGGCTTAATAGATCAGAATTTGAGTAGAGAGACACTTGAGACAGGCAGACCCACCAGTAAGCTCTTGCAAAGAGGTGATGAGGTGTGGTGGCAGTGTCAGAGGAGAGAACTGAGGATTATTGGACAATGTGTAAAACATAGTAATCATTTGATAAATATTATTTGACTGGCTGACATGTCTGTAAAGTGCCTTGCAAAACTTAAAGTACTTTGTAAATGCTAGCTATTAGACTAATTGATTACTTCCTTTTAAAATATTTTTCATTTACTTCATTAGGTATTTCCCAATTGCATGTAAATTTTTAAATTAATTTAAATGATTTTTGATTTCCAAATTCTCTTCCTCTCACTGTCATTCTTTCAACCCTTGAAAAGGGAAGCAATATTGTATCAATTATACATGTAAAATAATGAAAAGCATATTTCTATATTAACCATGATGCAAAAGAAGATGCATACAGTTGAAAAATAAAGTTATATATATGTATATATAGTTTCAATCTGTTCTCAGAGATTATCAGTTTTTTTTTCTCTGGAGGTGGATCAAATTGTTCATCATGGGTCTTTTGAAATTATCTTGGATCATTGTCTTGATCAGAGTAGCTAAGTCTTTCACAGTTGATCATCCTTACAATATTTCTGTTACATTGTACAATGTTCTCCTGGTTCTACTCAATTCATTTTTCATCAGTTCATATATTTCTTCTCAGGTTTTTCTGAAACCACAAGGCATGTCATTTCTTATAACATAACAGTGTTTCATCACAATAATATTCCATGACATGATGGACAACTCCTCAAGTCCTAATTCTTTACCACAACAAAAATAACTGCTATGAATATTTTCATACAAATAAATAATTTTCTCTTTTTTGATCTTTTTGGTATATAGATCTAGTAGTTGTATTGCTGAATCAAAAGTTGTACACAGTTTGATAACACTTTTGATGTAGTACCAAATTGTTCTTCCAAATTTTAGGATTAATTCACAACTCCATCAATAGTGCATTAGTGTCTCAAATTTTCTACATTCCATCCAGTATTTGTCATTTTCCCTTTATTCCTGCTAGCCAATCTTAAAGGTGTCAAGTGGTGTCTCAGAGTTGTTCTTCATTTCTCTAATCAATTGTGATTTAGGGAATTTTTTCTTGAGATTATACAATAGCTTTGATTTTTTCATCTGAAAACTACCTGATTATATCCTTTTATCATTTATCAATTGGAGATTGGAATATGTTTTTATGAATTTGACTCAGTTTCCTATGTATTTCAGAAATGAAGCCTTTGCTAGATAGACTTGCAGTAAAATTTCCTCCTATTTTGCTGTTTTCCTTCTAATCTGGACTGCATTGGTTTTATTTTTGTTAAACTTTTTAAATTTTCATGTAATCAGAACAATTCATTTTGCTTCCTGTGAGCCTATCTCTAGTTTGGATATAAATTCTTTCTTAACCCATAGATATTACAGGTAAATTTTTCCATACTCTCTTAATTTGCTTATGACATAATTTTTTAAAATCCTTACCTTTCATCTTAGAATCAATGCTGTGTATTGGTCCCAAGACCAAAGAGCAAATGAGGGCTGGGGTATGGGGATTAAGTGATTTACGCGGGGTCACACAGCTAGGAAGTGTCTGGGGCCAGATTTGAACCCAGAACATCTCTCTAGTACTGACTCTAAATCTACTGAGCCACCCAACTGCCTCCAATAACATAATTTTTTATGTCTAAATCATGTATCCATTTTGACTTTATCTTGGCATATGGCATGAGATGTTGATCTATGCCTAGTTTCTTCAAAATCATTTTTTAGTTTCCCAGTAATTTTTGTCCATTCTTACCCCAAGATCTTAGATCTTTGGTTTGTCAAACCTTAAATTATTATGGTCATTTACTTATATTTATTATGTATTTAATTTATTCCACTGGCTCATTACTCAATTTCTTAGAGATTATTTTCATGATTACCACTTTGTAATATAGTTTGAAATCTAGTATTGCTAGGCTACCTTCCTTCATGTTTTTTCAGATTCCCTTAATATTCTTGATCTCTTATTACTTCCAGATGAATTATTATTTTTTCTAGCTTTCTAAAATAATTCTTTGTTAGTTTTATTGGCCTGGCACTGAATATTTAAATTAACTTGATATTGTCATTTGTTGATTTCTTCTTTAATGGTCTTAAATTTCTATCGTTATTTCTTTGATTTTCTATAATTCTTCCATTCCTTTTATGAACCATTCAGGAGGTTCTTTGAGTGGTTCCATTGTGATTTCAGGGGGTCTTGCAGAATGTGTTAACACTTTCATCTTCCTTTGGGAATTCTGAGTTAGTTTCCTTGGTTTTGTAGTATATGTCCATTAAAAAGTCTTTTTCTTTTAAAATTCATTATTCATTTCATCAGTCAATTATTATCTACCTTTGTCCATCACTTCTGATTTTTCTGTGGGATCCTTAATTTAAATGTTTATTGCCAGTCCTTCCCTTTAGAATGCCCAGTGCAGTTATGCCCTTCCCCCAGTTTTTGCTTCCTAATTTCTGTCATCTCAGACTGTGGGGAGTCTACATTTCTTTAGAGGGAGGGTAGCCAGTTCTCTGTAGATGGGTCTGATGTTCTACCTTTACCAGACTTCTTTTACTGGGTGCCCTTTAGGTTCCACCCTTCTCTCAGGGACTGTGACTAGAAAGGAGTTGGGAGGAGGCTCCCTAGCATACTGCTAAGTGTTAGAGGTGGGGATTGAGGAGGTCCATTTGGGATTAAGACTTTGCCTTTCTCTAACCTGCTGGCTTCCTGTTTCTTCTTGAGTTATATTTAATACTAGTAATAGTTCTACAGTTCAATTCAACTCCCCACTCCACAATTTTAACCTTTTGGGAATCTACATTCCTCCAAAATTGTCTAATTCTCAGATCTCAACCCATCCAGGGAGTCATGACTCTCCTTCCCCCTAGAACAATAAAATAAATTCTTTAAAGATTACAGCCATCATTGAGAGATGCAGTGCTCATTCCAAATCAGAGGGTTTCTCAGAAGAGGGTGAGGAACACAACTAGATAGAGAAAATGGTGTTTCCCTTGGTTCTTTGCTAAGGACTCAACTTTTAAAGTTGTTATTTAGAAGTACATCAGCCTCAGGGGATTTCCCTAAGATGGCAGGTTGGCCCACTATCACAAAGGGTGGGATGCACTGAGAGGGGCAAAAGCTTCAGTTTTGTCACATTTAAAATAAGGGGAAATGACTAAATGTCCTTCAAGGTCTCTTCAAGTTTAAATTATTAATCTTATAATTCTAAGAAATTAAATACTTGAAAACATCTATTATTTCAGTAGTATGGTTTTTCTTTTCACATTTAGACAGTAGTAATAAACAAATAAATAGATCACCTTTTGCTGATTTTTGGTTTTTGGTCCTTAAATCTCTATATTATGTCAGGTTGTTATTGATACAAAATAGACATTATCTGTTGACAGGCTTATTGTTATAACTTGGAGAACCTATAGTCATCTCCTCGTGACATCAGAGTAGGATTTTAAAAAATGATATAATATTTGAAAATACTTGTCATTAGCTGTCATTGTTACACCATCCTGCCTCTATAACTAAATGATCTCTAAAGTTTTTAGAGACTTTGGTTTCTCCAATTTACTAACTTAGCCATATGAATCTGTATAATTACCTGGTCTCTGGTATGTCTAGCCTAAGAATTGAAAAATATAAACCCTAGAATTCAATGCAAAAATCGATTAATGAGCCTGCATGAGTTGTGAAGATCTTTTAGAACCTCAGCTATCCTCATTTCTTGAGTAGATCAATATATTGAAGGGTTCTCAGTATCTTGTTCAGGCTGATGAGACCAGGCTAGAGACTCAGCTCTTCAATTTATGTTTCCAGGATTTCATATTTTCAGTTTTATACCCTCCCTACTTGAATGCACTCAGACAAATTCCTTAGATAGGAAATGTTTCCAGACAGAAGTTTGAATAGAAAAGGTTGGCATCATTGTATAAGCTTGACTTGTGAAGTCATAATGCTTCTTGTAGTTGTCAATGATAAACCAAGGCAATGTGTTCCCTTGACAGTTGCTTTCCAAAGATGTCATCCATTTGGCTTTTCCTTGCATTTGTAAGGAAAAATCTTCCAATCAGTTACAATGTCCTATAACTATTAGATCTGGTGCTGAAAGGCAACTTAGAGAATCTCGTTTTTAATAGGAAGATAGCATCTGCCCTTAACTACCTTGTAGGGTTATACTGAGTCTCACATGGGATAGAAATCATCGAGCACTTTTCAGACTTTGAGGCTCTATGTCAATTTTTGCTATTGTAATTAGTCTATTTTATCAATAAAGAAATTGGAGGCTCAGGAGTCCAAGTGACTCATTCAGTGTGACATAGGAAGTAAATGAGAAAGTTAGGATTAGAATCCAGGTCTTTTGGCTCCAGCGTCAGTTCTTTCTCATATGATGCTGAGAAAATAAACTGGGCAAAGGCTTATTTAGAAGGAAGAGTAGGGAAAATATTGATAAACTTCCACCAAAATTGTGGCATCTCTCATCCCAGCTTTTTCTCATGTCATGCTTCTTTAGTATTCATCTTCTATGGGATAATCAGCAAATGGTTCAAGTGCATGGTTCTGATAGCCTTTGATGCTTCTTAATACATAGGACTGTAGTTGCAGAATGAAAATTCTTAGTAATTTAAAATGCTCACTGACCTTATCTATGTGATAAAAAAAGAGTCAGTCAATTCAATTTGAAAAAAAAATCAATTGGACCTATTATTTGACTCGGTTTTAATAGAGCAGTTGATTGATTGGATGATTTTAAAACTTTTTTCTAGCTTTTGTGATCTAAAGCTGTCTGTCTGGTGCAATAATGACAGATTACAAGATGAAAAAAAAATTAAACCAACTCCCTAAAATGGTTAGAAGTCATTTGAGACATTAGAACCAAAAAAAAAAAAATCTACCAGTCAACCGATTAAACCTTTTTTCTTTTTCTTTTTTCCCTGATTGCTTTCAGTCCAATCAGTCTGTGTGAGTACATTGTTATAAGATAAATGAGGGGAAGAAAATAATCATAAAAAAGTTGATTTTTTACTTCTAGGGAGAACTCTAACACTATTTATAGAAATCATGCCTAATATTGGAATGGGGTCAAAGAACTTATAGAAGTCAGCACTTACCAGTTTTATGTTGACTGAGAGTAAACATTGCTGATTCTTTTGACATGAATAAGTACCATTAGTCTAAAATTCCAAGTTTCATGAAATTTGTGTGAACTCCTAACTCAAAGGCATAATGGATTTGCAGTCCCCTGTGACGATGCAGAAAGCTTAGAATGACTCACAAACCTTCTTTGGGTCCTTTTTAATGGCTCATCAGAAGTTATCTAAGTACAAAAGGGCCCAACAAAAGGAGGACCAGAAAGAAAATGAGAGAATAGAAAAGATAGACTTTTGGCTAGCAATGTGCAATTTTATTTAGACTTTTAGGATCATTATTATATATTCTTTCAGTAAATTTCCTTAACTAATGTTTAAGAAAGCCTCAATAATGCTGTAAACTAAATAGTTTAAACACAGGGATATTTTCTAATATGGGTTAAAACACATGCAAATAAACACAATGCATAAAAAATAATATATCCACATATTATATATATAATACACACACACACCCCAAAAATATTGCCAATACACACATACGTATACAATACATACAAAGAAAATTAGCTTTTCTTTCCAATCTGTTCTCAGATTGGTTTGATGGATCATTATACTGAGATGCGCTTGCATTCTAAACACAGTGACTTCCATGAAGAAAATGCTCTTTTGCTATTGAGACTGGCTATTCTGGGTCAATAGCACCACCCAGAGTTTAAAATGGGAACTCCTTTCAAACTGCAACTTTTGAAAGCTTACCTTCCTTTCCTACAAACATAAAACTAGGTTTTCTTCCACACTAGCAATGTTTCATATAAAAAAAAAAAAAAAAAAAAAAAAAACCTTCATTTTTTTTACTTTTTTCTAACAAAGCCAAGATTATTGCTATGAACATAGTAACAGAACTTGCATTTTTATTATTCAGTGCCCTTGTTGACACAGCTAAACTTAGATAATTTACTATTATCTTTTCCACAATAACTTAAGAAGTAGTGTTGTTTAAAGAATTGATCTGCACTCAGAATCAAGGGTTTGAATCTCACTTCTCATATTAAATATATTTTGTGGGTCACTTAACCTTTGTGAGCCTCAGGAAACCTTCTCATACTGTGTGGTATAGATAGGGGGCTGGTGACACCAAGGAGAGGGCACTGGGCTTGGAGTCAAGAAAATTCATCTTCATGAGTTCCAAACCAGCCTCAGACACTTACTAGCTGTGTGATCCTGGACAAGTCACTTAACCCTGTTTGCCTGAGTTTCCTCATCTATAAAATGAGCTGGAGAAGGAAGTGGCAAACCAAACCACTTCAGGATCTTTACCAAGAAAATCCCAAATGAAAGCATAGAGAATTGGATATGACTGAAAGTGATTGAAATACATAGGTTATCAATCACCATTTATCAAGTTATTGAGGTTCCAGGCACTGTGCTAAGTCATGGGGATACAATGAAAGGCAAAAATTTGGTCCCTGCTTTCAAGAAGCTCACATTCTAATTCAGGAGACAACATGCAAGCAGCTATGTACATTCAGAATGTATGCAGTATAAATGGAAAGTAATCTCAAAGGGAGAACTATCAAAGGTGGGGGGATAAGGGAGAAGGGCTCCTGTAGAATTGAGGATTTGAATTTGGTCTTTTTATTTTTTGTGATTAATTTTTATTTTTTTCCCTCAATCACATGTAAACAACATTTTTAAACATATTTATAAAATTTTTGAATTCCAAAGTTTGAATCGATACTTAAAAGACACCAGGATAGTTAGGAGGTGGCTGTGAGAAGGAGGAGCATTCCAGGCTTAGGGAACATCAGTGCAAAATCAAGGAGGCTGGAGATGGAGGTTTACATGAGAAACAGCAAATAAATGAGTTTAGGGAAGTCATAGAATGTATGGATGGTCAGCTAGATGGAGCAGTGGATACAGCATTGGGCTTGGAATCAGAAGACTCATCTTTCTGAGTTCAAATCTAGACTCAGACACTTGCTAGCTATATAAAACTGGGCAAGACATTTATTCTTGTTTCCCTCAGTTTTCTCATCTGTAAAATAAGTTGTAGAAGGAAATGGCAAAGCACTCCATGTCTTTGCCAAAAAAACCCCAGATGAGGTCATAGTCAGACATTACTAAACAACAACAGAGTGCATGGACAAAGTGTGTGATTAGAAAGGTTATGATGATCTTTAAACATCTTCCCTTTTAAGATTGTTTTTCACCCAGTGGAAATGCACATCAGCTACGGGAAGGGTAGTGGTGGGGAGAGTTGGGGAGGAGGGAAAGAACATGAATCATGTAACCATGGAAAAATATTCTAAAAAATAAAAAAAATTTAAAAATAAAAAATTGTTTTTCATTTATACTATATATAGTTTTAGCTCTCTCTTTATATATATATATATATATTCTAGGAGCATAGGGCCACAACCAGTAGGCAATGGGTCACACAGTCGCTCAGGGTCACCCAGCTGGGAAGTATCTGAGCCCGGGTTTGAACCTAGGACCTTTTGTCTCTAGGCCTGGCTCTCAATCCACTGAGCTAGCCCAGCTGCCCCTACTTTAGGTTGCAGTTTCTTTAGCAGATGTAGTTTTTACAGGGTGGGGTTGCTAGCCCCACGCCCAACCCTCCTCCTTTTTCATAGGGGCTAGGGACCGTCCTTGGCCCAGGAGTGGTAAGATATATATATATATCTTGTGTGTATCATTTACATGCTGTCTCTTGAACTCTTTGAGGTTAGGAACCATATTTTGCTTTTCTTTGTATTTACAGTGCTTGGTACCCAGAAAATGCTTGAAAGATGCTGATTGACTGACAACTTGTCTAAATATGGGATTCCCAAAGTCTTAATGTAGTTTTGAGCTTTAGTATTTTAAAACTGAACTAAGATCTTTGGAATATCCTGTGTATTTGCTTCTAGATGTAATGGGAAGCCATTATACTTTATTAACATGGCTACTTTCCTGTAATGAAGAAAATAACAACTCCTTGATAACATATGACAACAAATATATTGTTAATAATGTTGCAGACTGGGAGTAGGGAACAACTCCAAATTTCTACTAGCTATTGAAATGCTAGAATTCCTAGACTCTTTTTATTTTGGCCTTAATATCAGTAAAGTTGAACTCACAATACAATTACATAGTTTTGTTCTAGGAAGATCAACATTTAATGAGATTCATTAGTATATATACTTTTATATATTATATATTCTACTATAATAGAATTCTTAGTTCAATGATGAACACACACACACACACACACACACACACACACACATATATATATATATATATATATATATATATATATGTATTTGGAATCTATCTATCTGGAATATCAAGCACCTAAAACATGGATCACAAAAGAAATCATTAACATCATACAAATATATGAATAATGAATTTTAGATGATTAAAATACAAATCCTTCAGAGAAATCCTAAGCAAAAAACATATAACTATTTCTATAAGGAAGATCATAGAATTGGACAGTTGTCATCTGTCTTAAGCCCAAAGGGAATCCTGACATATCTAGAAGGAGGAGAGGGAGAGAAAACTCTGTATGTGTGCACATGTGTGTGTGTGTGTGTGTATGTGTGTGTGTGTGTGTGAGAGAGAGAGAGAGAGAGAGAGAGAGAGAGACAGACAGACAGACAGACAGACAGACAGACAGACAGACAGATGGGGAGTTAGAGGCAAAGAGAAAGGAAAGAGTAGAAGGAAAACAGACAGAAACTGACAGACAGAAAGACCCAGAGAGAAAATATGGAGAGAAAGGGAGGAAGAAAAGGAGGAGAGGGAGATAAGAATTAGAAGTAGGAGCAGATTTGTCAGCCTTCTCCAGAAGCCCACAGGTAGGGGAAAAAAATCAACAGACTAGGTCACAGACTCAAACATCAGAGTCTCTGTTTCTTATTTCCAATCAAACTGTGTTCCATGCTGAGAGTCACATATGTCTCTTTTCAGCTCCATCTCTTCAGAGGTAATCCAGTATATAATCTCCTTGAAAGCTCAGTTTAAAAAGTGAACAAATTCATGTTTTGGGGTCCACAGTATTGAGTCAAGTGGATTCTACCCTAAGTTTTTCCAAATAGTAAGCCTTCCTTTCCATCCATGATCCATAGGGGAACAATGGACTGGCAAAAGGGAGGGAGAGGGATAGTCTCCACTAATTTCTTCATTCTCATTCAAACTACAAGATGTCATCTATCAACTGTGACATTACAAGGGATACTTTGTAAAAGTTTTCCTTTATGGGTTGACCCTGCTTATCATCATTCTAACACATTATCAAAAAATCAAAGGAACTGAAGATATCCATAACATCTACAAAGATATGTTTTATATTCTTAGTTGAAAAGGTCTGTATCTTATCCTGAAAAGAATAAATGAAGATTTTTTTTCTGAAGTGAGAGCAAACTACCAGAAAGTTAAAGTCAATTCCCATTACCATTTCAGGAGCACCAAATAGACTAAATCTAGCTGTTACATGTAAAACCCAGCGGAATTTTGCATTGGCTATGGGAGGGGAGTGAATAAACCTAGCTGTTAAGTTTCTATGACTGAAATCACAGATTTTTGATTTAGAAGAGACCTTAGATATTGAAGAATCAACCCAATCATTATATAGATATAGAAACTGAGGTCCTGTCTCTGTAAAAGTAACTTGGTCATGGTAGAAGAGCCAAGGATTAAACCTACTTCCATTGAGTTCAAATCCCAACACTCTGTATAAATAAAACAAAACAATATTTAATTGATTCCCCTTCACTGGATATTGTGAACCACCTGTAGATAGTGAGCATGACCTGAGGGGTACAAAGTGAAGTGGTTAACTGGGCCTATATAAAAAATTAAATTCATCCATTCCAATTACAGAAAAAAAATTTGAGACACAAATGGTTGTTTGTCTTCATAGAACCATATGACCAGAAACCTTGTTCTCTCTCACTTTGTCTATCATCGCAAAGACTTGACATTTAATATTTTTATAACATAAATTCCTTTTTCTAAGCAACAGAACTTTCACATATTATTTTTAAAAAATTCTACTACTACAGCTGTTAACTTCTTTCCACTATTTTATTTGTGCAGCTCATCCAGTAAACGTATTACCATCTACATTAACGACGTCGAAAGTAGCCTACTTTAAGAGAAAATATGCAGAAGAAGAAGATTTACATCAAGATTACAATGGGTATTTTCCAAAAGTAAGTTATTTTGTGCATTTGCTGAGCAGGTGCCCATCTGTCTTGGCTGGTAGGAGGAGTTTCTTCACTGGAATCTCCTTACAGTGATTAAATAATTGTTTCTTTCCTTCCCTTACCCTTTCCTTTCCTTTCCTTTCCTTTCCTTTCCTTTCCTTTCCTTTCCTTTCCTTTCCTTTCCTTTCCTTATTTATTTTATCCATGGTGAGAAAATCTGAGGAATCCTCCTTCTAATATAAAATTGTCTTGATTGTTTTCTCCTTGTAGCACCTGATATTACCAGAAGACCGGACCTGCATTCTAAAACTTTCCCTAGAAAAGCTCAGGTTTCTTGAAGACCCTGAAACCTACCTTCGAAGGTCTGTGTTGATCAACAATTTGCTGAGGAAGATCCACCTGGAGGCAGAGAAAGAGAGTTATGAATACTTTAAGGAAGCTCCCTGTTATAGGACTGCTTATTCTGATACAAGAAAACGGCTGAAGTTTATGGTACAAGAATGCTGCTCTCAATCACTCTATTATGAAGAGCTGCATTCGTACCATATTGTGCCTTATTCTGCAGAGAATGCCATTTATGGAATGGGCTATACTAGCAGCCACTTGGAGCAAAATTCTCAGTTGCTTATTTATAAAATGAATTAAAGCGACTGCTAGGTTGATTTCCCATTTTTGTTCAAAATGTCTGAACTGTTTCTAAATGAACAGGATGTACCAACTGCTCAGTGCATTTGGGATCAAGCTGAGATGCACTTTGAACTGAATGGAAGAGTACTTTGATGATTATTTAGCAGTCCTTAGTATCATAATATTGAATTAAAATTATGTCCATACATTCTAAACTTTGCAGATCTAGTGCTTTTGGAAACTGAGATCTTTTTTAAGATATGGTTTCTAATGTAAAGTTGTTCATGCAGATTTTTAGACATTTTCATCTTTATTTGTTATACCACCATGGTATTTAAAAAATGAAAAAAAGGAAGAGACTCACATGACAGTGTAGTCTCAATGAGGATGATGGGTGATTTGTAGTTGGCATCCTCTAAACAATGAGAAAGCGGTGCTTTGTGTTTTTCCGAGCATTAGTGTCAAAGCATTTGCTGGGCACTTTTCTCAGCCCCAAGAGTTAGAATTCAAAATGGGGCAGCAGATCCTGTAAAGTAAATTCAGAACAAAACAGAATTTTTTTTTGGAAAGAGATTTTAAATGGATCCACTAAATTGTGTTCTGTTTTACTCATCTCATGGCTTAGTAGCCTTTGTTGTTGAACAGTGAAATTTAGTGAACCCCATGTCTGGGTCTTGCCACCATTCACAATTTGTGGTGGGTCACTACATAATAGTAATAATTTTATTTAATTTATATAGTCATCTGTGTTGCAGGCTGTAGAGCCTGGGGAAAGGGTGGGTGGGTAAACTTTTCCACAAACTGATTTTTTTTTTCCTGTAGTTATCTTGAAGGCTGGAATAAGCTAGCGGATAACGTTAAGGCTTTCTTGCTTTACCAATTTCTAAGTGTGTTCAAGAACATGCAGTTTCAATTTTGCATTGTTCTTAGCATTACTGTCAAACACTAATTGAAACAGTTTCTGAGTGATATTGGCATAACAGTTTAGGTAGTCATATTTTGAAATGTGAAAGATGTTTATGTTTATTTAATATATTAGATAATTATTAAAATTGTTTGAGGTATTTTATATCATTTGGGATTTGAGTGTGATGTCCATCTTCAGTTTTTGGAGTTTTGTCTGATCAAGCATGTCATGTAAAAAAGATAATAAAGTGATCAAGCAGATTGGGAAAACTAGTTGCCAAAGGTATACCCAGAACAAACCAAAGACTAGTGTTACTGAGGCTGTGGCATTGAAAAGAAGAGTTGAAGGTAAGGATTGCTTAGTAATGAAGAGGAACACTACTGATGCTTCTGCAAACTTGGTGTTTACTATTGTGTTTCATGATCATTTTGGGACTTTTTACACAGAACAATAGAATAGTCAAAGGCCTGCTATAGGAGGGAGATCACAAACCTTCAATGATCATACTCCATCAATGGCAGAAAGTGGATGGTTTGTTGTCATGTGGTCCTGATGCTGAAAGTAGACTCTTCACTCAGAAAGTGATTTTTCTATTTGAGATATTTGTAGTTTCCAATTTTACTTGTGCTGTTTGTGACCTATTGTGAACTGTCACCATGCTGACCGTGGATGCATTTGGTATGAAGGATTTAAAAAATCTTAATTAGAATGCACGGCAGCAGATTGCAAAGATATAGCTGCAGACTTTGCCAGGTGTGTATTTAATGGTACTATTAAACCCAGGATAAAAAGCATTAGAGTGAAATGAAAAACCAGAATTGAGGTTAATGCCCTTGCAATGTAAGCTGAATGGAAAATCCTAATAGAGAGGAAAAAAAAAACAAAAACCTAAACATCTGGGAGCCAAATTTAGTCTAGAAGTTCAAAAAACTTTAAAACCTGCCCTTTGCCCCCATACCAAGAAAGAAGCTCTCACTTCCCATAATAACTTTTTTATCACTTAGGATTAATAAAGCATAATAATATGAATTACAAAGGCTGTGAATAGAAGAGGAGAAACAGAAAAAGGAAGTTTCCCAGCTAGAATTATTGGGGGATTTCAGATTTTTGCTGGAAGAGGTAATATAATTGGCTTAAGGACAAAGCTATATTAATTTGCCTTTAGGAGGAAACCTAATAATATTAGATAATGCATGCATCAAAGAATTTTTTTAAAAATCAAGGTAAAAATGAAGAATACACTTACCCTGGGAAAAATTAGCATAGAGAAGGTGAAGGGATTAAAGGAGCTTTTTGTATCAAATGTCAATGAATGAATTGCTGGTGAAATCAGCTACTTTATATGGCAGAGAAATAGCAAAATCTGTCTCAGTTGATCCCACATCATTTAAAGAGCTCGCTAATCTCTCAGTGTGTATGAAGAGGAGGACTGAAAATGAATAACTCCTTGAAAATATATTAAAATATTTCCTTAAAAACTGTGAAACAAATAAAAATGTAAAGGCTAAAGTACTAATTCATCTATTTAGGACATTTATACTTTTGTCATAAAAACTAATAACAGTTCATTGATAAGGAGCCTCCCATTAAGTTGGAGTTTTGTAGAAATATAGTACAACTATGAAATCTCTATTCTCCTGAGTTAAGAAACAAGATTAAGGCTATTTAACCAGAGTGGCATTAACTACACTTCCTGGGCTCCTCTTTAACTGTCTTGTTGTTCTCTTCCCCTCCTCTAACTTAGGTGAAATGAAACCTGTTGGAATTTTATAATAGAGGAAAATCCTAAATAAGCAAACATGAGTATCATTGATAGGGCTAAGTGATGCCAGTTGGTGTCGCTCGCAGGCTGAAGGTAGAAAGTAGGTTAAAAAAGGGAAGCAAGGAAAAAGCAAATAGAAAAGAGTAAGGGAAAATGAAATCCATAGTGGGAGAAAGGTTAGAGAAAGAAAAGAAAGAGGTGATTCTTTCTGGAATTGTTCAACTGCCACCAACAGCTGGCATCGGTGCCCTTGGCTGTCCACTCCATCTGGACAAAAAACCCCATTCATCTCCTAGGTTCATTAATTTGCATTCATCAAGGATGCTGAATTGTATTTAGTCCAAATTCAATTGAACAATTTATGTGCTAAATTTTTAAATCTTCCTCCCTCTAAATAGTCGGCTGGGAAATGAAAAGATATAATGAATAGGAGATTGTATTGATAGATTCAAGGAGCAGGCTTGGATATGGATGGGTCAGCCAAATACCTACATCAGTTCTCAAATCTCTTCCTAGAGTTTTGCAAAATGAGCCCCACTGTCCCAAGAAGTGAAACTGGGAGCATGTACTTTTCCCACTGTTCAATCCTGGAAATGCTTAACAGGTATGTGCCTCTGTACGCTGTGGTGAAGGAGAATACCAGACCCTAAAGAATCAGAAGCCCAGCACTGAGCCTCTTAGAAACTGTTCTTATAAATTGTAGTTAGGAAGTAATAGGTATAGAACCAGGGGGTAGGCAACTTGGGGGCCAATCACACTGTGCTCCTCTCTCCTCATCTTCCTCCAAAAGAGTTTCCTTTTTCTTTCATATTCCTATTTGTCTTGTTGAGGTAGCAGGGCTGTTGATGTTCAGAATATGAGTGTATTTATCACTTGCTGACAGTATGAGCTTCAGGCTTTTTTTTAAGTACCATCTAAATTTTTTTTCTCTTCTCTTCTCTTCTCTTCTCTTCTCTTCTCTTCTCTTCTCTTCTCTTCTCTTCTCTTCTCTTCTCTTCTCGTCTCTTCTCTTCTCTTCTCTTCTCTTCTCTTCTCTTCTCTTCTCTTCTCTTCTCTTCTCTTCTCTTCTCTTCTCTTCTCTTCTCTTCTCTTCTCTTCTCTTCTCTTCTCTTCTCTTCTCTTCTCTTCTCTTCTCTTCTCTTCTCTTCTCTTCTCTTCTCTTCTCTTCTCTTCTCTTCTCTTCTCTTCTCTTCTCTTCTCTTCTCTTCTCTTCTCTTCTCTTCTCTTCTCTTCTCTTCTCTTCTCTTCTCTTCTCTTCTCTTCTCTTCTCTTCTCTTCTCTTCTCTTCTCTTCTCTTCTCTTCTCTTCTCTTCTCTTCTCTTCTCTTCTCTTCTCTTCTCTTCTCTTCTCTTCTCTTCTCTTCTCTTCTCTTCTCTTCTCTTCTCTTCTCTTCTCTTCTCTTCTCTTCTCTTCTCTCCTCTCCTCTCCTCTCCTCTCCTCTCCTCTCCTCTCCTCTCCTCTCCTCTCCTCTCCTCTCCTCTCCTCTCCTCTCCTTTCCTTTCCTTTCCTTTCCTTTTCTCTTCTTTCCTTTCCTTTTCTCTTCTTTCCTTTCCTTTCCTTTTCTCTTCTTTTCTTTTGGCTGTACTTTAGGTTAAGCTGCAAGTTATTGTGGGAGGACAAAGGGAAGTGCTAGCTTAGCTGAACTTTCTCTGGCAAGAGGGCTTTTAGTATTGATTATTGGAATTTGGCCATTACTAAATTGATCTGTTGCTTATTGAAATAATAATTCTCTGTCTTCTTTAAATAATTTTATAAAACTATTAATTTCATTTTGGGACATAAGCTTACTTCAGTGCAACATGATACTTTGCAGTTATATCCCTTTTATTAAATGTTTAAGGGAAAGTTCTTGGGTTTGACAAAAGAGAAACTTTTGATGCTTTCAGAAAGTAGGATCTAATGCAAATAAGTGTTCTTAATTAACTGAAAATTTATGGTGTATATAGTTACATATGTGTCAATTTAAAAATTCCTTTTTTTCAAACTTCATTGATAGACATCAGGTAGATGATGAATTTCAGGTTGCTTGTTTCTTTTATTTGAGGGCCCTTTCAAAACTGCAGCTATGCTCCTGGAGTTGAAAACACTGGTCTGAGCTCTCATGTTACTATAATTCTCTTTCTGTGAGGATTGACATAGGTTGTGACTTTTAACCTAAGGAACCTTCCAAACAGAAATATACATAGCAAGATACTTTTTTCACTTGGAAAAATCTTTTCTTTGCAATGTGACTTTTTTCTACTCCTTAATAAAATATTCAATTTAAAAAACAACACCACAACCCTTACCTTTTGTCTTAGAATGGATACTTAGTTTCTGTTCCAAAGCAGAAAAGCAGTAAGGGCCAGATTCTTGGGGTTAAGTGACTTGCCCAGTCACACAACTATGTCTAAAACTAGATTAGAACCTAGGACCTCCTGTCTCCAGGCCTCACTCTCTGTCTACTTAAGGCACCCATCTGCTCCCAAAAGAAGATATTCAATTTAAACTGACAAGAAATTACCGTAAAGTAGTAAGAAGAGCACATAAAATACCATAATGCTAATTTTTCAAATTGACTGGAAATCCTCTCCTCTTTGAAGGTTGATGTAAATTTTATGTTATATGGGAAATGATGAAGTTACATTATGGAAAAATAATTTTAAGTTTATTTTTTATCAAGTATAAGAAAAGCATATCTATGTATATATGTCATATATATGGATATCACATTTTTAAAGTTTTAGAAATGGCCATGTTGCCATTTATATTTTTATTTTCTTCTCCTACCCCAAGGGACAGTCTCAGAGCTGGAAGGTCCATTAGGTAAGCACAAAGCAAGGTCGACAGTTGGCTAGAATTGGATACTTTCAGGCTTGGCTAGATCTGGGAAAGACTTGAAAGACATTAGACATTAAACGTAAATTTCTGACTTACTGTGAGGGCTGCACAATGCAGTAAACCCATATGTGAAATGATGAGGAAAGAAACTTTCTTGCCCCTTTTTGCAGTGAACTCTACAGTTTGTAGTCTTGATATAGATCTCTTGGGTCTACTCACTTGTAAAGGACTGTGCAAGCAGTGGAATGATTAGTGTAAATGAGAGAGTCACAAGCATTTTTAAATTCATGCATGCTAAGTGATTTCTTGTCAGGGTATCTCTAGGTTATACATAGTTGGTATAGCTATTGTGAAATATATCGTCATAAATTTGTCATAAACCATTAATGAAAGAACAAAGGCAGAACATTTACATTTATGGAAATGCACTCAAATGCTGAACAGATGGTGTTCTACAACATTTATTTGGAGAATATATACATTTGCTATATAATCAAAATATGCTTTTTCACATTTTAAAATATCTTGATTATGATTAACATTTTTATTGGATTGTTTTCTAAGTGGAGAGATAGAAAAAAGGTAAATGTATTTTAAAACATTTGACATAACGTTAATAAAATTTTATTTCTGGTGAAATACAGGTGCCTTTATTAAATTCTAAACAAAGCCATGAAGCAGGGGAAGTGGAATTGTGAACATTTAGTATTTCTCTTATGACTTCTGAATTTCAGTTTTCTTTGCTTAAAGGGCACCTAGATACAATGATTCCACATTTAATTTTTAACAAAGGAAAATTTGCTTAAGGATTTGGATGATCCTCCCCAGACTTCTGGAGGATTATCTCTTCTAAAACGACCCTTGAAATGGTTTTTAGGTTTTATCTAACATCACTACACATGCCAAGACATGATGCCATGATGTCAATAAGCTTCAGAATTAGAAAGTTTCTTCGCTAAAAGAAGAGCAGAATGAAGGCATTTTAACAAAACTTAGCACAGATTCTGACTATGGTTCAGTAGAAAGAGTATGGAATTTAGAGTTAGGTGATAGAATAAAGTCTTGGCTCTGTCCCTTCCTGCCTGTATGATCCTGTGCATGCTAATTCCCCTCTCTAATTCTCATTTTCTTTAGCAGTGAAACAAAGGCACTGGACTAGATGACTTCCAAAGCCCTTTGGCACTCTAGATCTATCATCAAAGGACCACAGGATCTAAGAATTCTAAAGATCATAATAGCTTCTGATCCCAAGGTGAACAAGTAAGCTCCTCACAGCATGATTAGGTTAAACTGGATCAGAAGATTAAACAGTGCAAGCAGCATACTCCTCTAGAGACAGTAACCTCATTATAGAATTTTTAAAAATCACAGTTGCAAGGGAATTAGCCAGTTATCTTTAAAAATAGAATGGATCATCAGTGTCCAGTATGTCAATAAAGGCAACACCTTTGACTAAGGAAAAAACCTGTAATTTTTACTTAAGTTATTGTGGAACAACTGAACCTTAAAAATAATAGAAGGTGTCATATACATATCATTAAAACCTTATACTACAGGGTTGAACTCTAATGGGAGAGGAGTCATTGGTCTTTTCTCCAGGCTAGCATGACAATCTCATATGTTGTATAAGTGCCTCATACAGTGTTTTGCTCATTCTTGGTACTCAATAAATAAATGTTGTTGACTGATCATTTTGTTTTTTTTTAATTCATTTTCATCTTTGGGTCTACTCTTCCTATATGGTGGTGCTAGGGTGTGTGGGTAGTGTTCATATATCAGGTGCTCTTTTAGCTTGAACTCATACTACTCAATTTTAACCTTTTCTACTGCCTTGGGACCCAAGAAGGAGGGACCACCATAAATACATTCAGAATATACTGATGACTTCCTTGATTAAAGCCCTCCTTTGATGCTTCATAACACTTTGGGGATAACTGTAGGTTCTTGATGATCATTCTAAGCAGTGGATGAAAATAAGAAAAGATAAATTCTCTACAATCTTTTTGGAACCTTTAAATGTTCCTATAAAACACTCCTGAAATACTAGAAGGAAAAGAAGGAGAGGTATTAGTGCTTTCAGAATAGAAAGACATAAAAAAATTTTTTTTCTGTAACCCTTTTGTCTAAGAGTTCCATAGCCTTAAGGATCTTGATATATTTTAGTTTTCTCACTTATCATGGCTTATATCCTATCACTCAGAAATCTTAGGAAAAATATACTATGGCAGACTTTTCACCTATAAGAACCCAATTTATAATATTACAGAAGAAAGTTTACTTTTTAAAGAGGAAATAAAAATGTATGAATGAATATTAGATCTAATGATGCTTGTAAATCTCCATAGTTCCAACTAATCGGAAGTAAATACTAAAAGTCACTTATAGTGTGAAATGTAATTGTTCTTCTCATGTTGAGCTTCCTAGAAGATTTTTCTGGGTGCTGCTCTTTACTTTTTCTAATGATTCCATTGTTATGGTTCTTTTTGCATTTTCTATTGCTCCCTGAAAATGTTGCCAAACAATGCTCTCACTCTCAATCATGCTTCCCCGTTGTAGATTCTGTTGCTGTTCTTCATTGCTCCCAGGAGCTGTCACTACTCAGAACTTCATTGATACAACTGGGGGACCCCCTTACGCACAAAAAAGGCAACTTAAGACTTTTTGTTTGGAAGGAAATATGGTTCTCTGTGCATACTTATCTTAGCAGAAAGACCACTAGACCTGGAGTCAGAAGACTTGGGTTTAATTTCCACCTCTTAGGATTACTACTTATGTAAGCTTTTGCAGTAATTTAATCTCAATGAATCTCAGTTTCCTTATCCATAAAATGAGAATATTGGATGAGATGGCTCTGAGCTTTCCTCTAACTCTTGATCTATGATTCTGTGGCCCTATGCTCTTACAATACTAGATCAATTGGGAACTTTACCATGTCATATGAAATCCTATACACATACACACATACAGAAATAGTAAATTCAGTTTTTCAGATCATAAAGCAATAAAAGTTATAAACAATAAGGCTTCATGGAAAGGCAAATTAAAAATTAATTGGAAACTAAATAATCTAATTCTTCAAAATGGGTAGGTTAAAGAACAAATCATAGAAACAATTACTGATTTCATTAAAGAGAATGCAAATGAGGAGACAACATATCAAAATTTATGGGATATAGCCAAAGCAGTACTCAGAGGAAAATTATATCCCTGAATGCTTATATCAATAAAATAGAGAAAGAACAGATAAATGGATTGGGCAAGGCACTAAAAAACTTTTATAAAAGCAAATTACAAATCTTGTTGAGAAGTGCTTCTGTTAGAAAGTTCAGTTTTAGATATGCTGACCCCCAAGTTGATATCCTTGCCCCATCTGCCATGTAGAAAGAATGCTTTCCATATAAGCAATACTTCTATCTATTCAGGCTTCACAAAGTACCCTGATTACTCTTCAAATAATTCTCTAAACACCCAAGAGGCATTAATATTTACTCAAAGCTGTCAACCATATCTTTCAAATACTGGGAGAAGTGGGAAATGTATACTGGGCATCCCCTGGGTAGGTTATCATTCTTCTGGGATAACTTAGTTGAAAAGTAGGAGGGTGGACCAAGAAATCCTAATACATATAATATTGAATATCCAGCCACATTTAAGGTTGTCAAACAGTTTTGATCTCTTTTTCTTCTTGCCATTTTCTGGTCTCTTTTATTTACTGTTGAATTGGCTAGAGTTGGAATTGACTGACAGGCATAGCAAACCTTACCATTGTTTAAATTTGCATCTCTCTAAAAGCTAAAGCCTAGTTTTTAAAAAAAAAAAGAAAAAAAATTAATGTTCACAGATCTCATTGTGGTACTGAGGTGTCCCTGAGTTCTTAAAAAAATATATCAATTGATTAATTATAACTCCAAATAACTTCTAGTAGGAAACCAGTGATGGGGACTATGTCATTGATTAAATAGAGACCAATTTATACAACTATAGGGGAATTGATATCTGACCATCATCAAGCCGAGATTATTTGGAATGTAATAAAAAAAGTATTAATGTGGTATTAAATCAACTATAGGGATGAACTATTCCCTCATATCTTTATAAGATGTGAATTTTTTTCTGCTTGATTTAAGAAGGTAAGAAGCTACATCCCTGAATGTTTTAAATATCTAATCCCTGGGGAGCTCTAGAAAGCTTTAAACCATGAGTCAGAATAGTAGGAAAAACAGAATGGTTCTCTCCCTTTGAGAAGGAAATACTCTTAGAGAGGAGAAAAGGGTTTTTCTTTTTTCTTTTCACAATCCTTATGTTATTTTCAGGTGGACCTATTCCATTGTTAGATACTGTATCCAGTAGGGATGCCTATTCTAGGCATACAGAGATACCCAGAGTGGCAGGAACTTGATAGAAGAAGTAGTTTTTTGAATCAAACCCCTATCAGCAGAGAAGGGAACCAGTTATTAAGCAAAAACCGCACCTAAGAAGCAATATGTGAGGATTCATAAAGAGAAGACCCCAAAATACTAAGATTTATGAGTTGTCTTGTCACACACATGTCTTATATGTGTTCCTAACTTGTTACCATTGTAACTCCAAAGTTGAACCCACTCTTCCCATGAAAGATTTTTTTTTGTAGAAGATGTTCCTCAGTTTGATGGGATCAATGCTTTGTGGCTATTGCTTTTAAAGTACCATCTTTGTAAATGCCTTTGCTAAGAGCCAATTGTATCAGCCTACTTAATGGGGAATATGCAAGTCAGGGTTTGTGAGCTATAGACACTCTCTGGGGAACCAATCTATGAGTATCGCTATATATGTTTGAAAAAAAAATTATCACCTACTGAACAGACTTCTAATAATAAACTAATGCAACTTAGGAAAACAGGTAACCAAAACCTAAAAAGTACCCATCTTTTTGGGCAATGCATTATGCTAGAGGATGATGGAATGGAAGACAATAGAAAAATAACGTTACTAAAGACAAAGTTCATCCCCTCCACAAGTTTCCAATCCAGCAGTGATAAGACATGAAGCTATAGTACAAATTAGATTATTCTATCAATAGATATATGAAATCCATATCAGATAAGGGAAATTTTTAGTTGAGAGGTATCAGAGAAGATTTCAGGGAGAAAATCTAAAGTTGTATGCAACTTTATACTTGGGGCAGCACAAACAGTGCCTTGGAAAGTGGCATAAAAATTAGCCCTAAATCTGGGGCATAGAACCATATGGTTCTATACTCCTAGATATCTTGAGGCTATTGCTGGGGGGAGTGGTTCTCAGGGATTGGGGAATTATACCAGAAATTTAGAAGCTCTCTGGGGTATGAGGAACACTGAAACAAAGCATATAATGGATTTCTATTTTAACCAATTATTCTTGTCAACTAGGTGCTAAGCACAGCTGTTTCTTTTGCTAAAAGAAACAAATATTTGTTAGCACCTTATAAATTCAGTGCCAGGTGTCATAGGCCCAATTGCCACACTCTAGTTATGACTCTGAGAGTTGGGTTTTGATATTGTGATATTAAGTCATGTATTATGATTTAAATGAAACTAAAATATGTGGTCATATAATGCCACTAATAATATTCATAAATACTCATAAAATGCCACTAATGTCCTGGGTAACTCTCTGAGACAATTGCTTTCTTTCAGTGTGAGAGTAAGTTCCTTCTTTAAGGGTTTACTACTAGTTCTACAAGAATTAAATAAGCCTTGTGCCTCTCCACTCCCACAAAAAATGAAAAATCATCCTCAGTGAGAAAGTGAAAGACTCAAGGCTTGTTTATGTTACTTGTTGGTAAAATAGGAGTTATTCCATTATTTAAGAAATTCACTTTCCATTCCTCCTTATGATGGAGTACAATTTTGATTTTTCCTATTTTGTAAAGGACACTCAACTTAAATTCTTATTAATGTTAAATTCCCTCCCCAAATATCTGCAATTAATTCAAAATAAGTAATACAGCTAAATAAATTGATCATTTTGCTTTTATCTAGTTTTCCAAATGAGATGATTATAAAAACTATTCATTTTCCTCTAGTTGATCCTTTCACTAAAGATCAGAGAAAAGGAATCAGTGACTTTTCTTTGAATTATGACCAAATTTGGGGAAGGAAAAGACAATTGTAGTAGATCATCTCTTTAAGATCCCCCTTAGCTAAAAAATTTTCTGAGCCTACCAGATTTAGGCTGGTTTATCTGATGCATCTTTTGCATGCAATATGGTATTTTGAGACATAGAATGCTCCCTGGACACATGCATTCATGTTGTGGGAAAACAAGATCTTGAGAATGCTACAATCTGGATAGTTTATCCAAATGTTCCAGAACCTTCAATATTTATCTCCATATTTAGAAGTGATGGGACTTTGGGCAAGAATCCAATACTTAGTGTTGTTGTTTTCCCTTCTTTTTGAATTTGGTCCCAGCGTGTATGTGATTGTGTTTCAAACAGATGGCATCCAGGGTTATTATTTTCATTAGGGTATTGTACAATTAATTAATTTTTGTTAGTTTGGTTTTTTTCTGAAGAGGTTTTGTTTATATTTTATTATTTACCAGTTTCTTTGTGCTGTTGGGCACCTAGGGGTGCAGTGATTAGAGCACTAAACTTGAAATCAGGAAGACTTATTGTTGTGAATTCAAATTCAGCCTCAGACATAGTGTGTGATCTAGGCAAATCACTTACCCCTATTTGCTTCAGTTTCTTCATCTGTAAAATGAGCTGGAGAAGTAAATGGCAGATACCATTCTGGTATCTCTCCCAAGTAAACTTCAAATGGAGCCAACGAGATTTGGACATGACTGAAACAACTCAGCAACAACAGCAACAAATCTTTATGCTTTAAGCGTCAATCCCTCACATCTGAACAGAGAATCTAGCAAATATATTGGTACCATTGCATGCATTTATACCATTTAGTAACATGATTCTTTTAATCTGGACCAGCCCACGACTTTCCAGACTATTTCTCTACCTCCATCCCAGGGTTCTTCTCATGCTAGCAATTCCCGTACCACTGTAGTCTTCTCTTCCAATTGGTGAATTTCTCCCTGGAACTTTCATTTGAGGAAATGTCCATGGAAGCAATGGTCAAACTTGGACCACCTATCAATATCTGAATTATTTCTCCTTAATGTTGTGTTCTCCACTATTTATTTTTAGCTCTCCTTTAAATGTTGTCTTTTTATATTAAAATGTAAATGCTTTGATGTCAGGGTCTATTTTTATTTTTGCTCCTATTTGGCATACCCAGAGATTAACACTATTTCTGTCTGACTAATTTTTAAAACTTAAAACGACACTAAGACTTTTGGAGTATTCTATATATACTTAGTCCAATCTGGGAGGTTTGTGATCTGTGTGAAGAGTGAATCAAACTCTCTTTGTCTATCAACCAGCAACTTTTAAGTTAATCAATCAAAACTTAAGAACCCCTACTTAGTACCTTACCAGTTACTAAGCATATGAGAGTTCACAAATCATTTGCTAGAGTGGTTGACAACTCCAGAGGCCAATGCCCCCCTCCCTTGGGCCGTGCTAGGCAAATTGAAAGACTGTGATTGGTTCCTGTAAAATGGGGGAGGGACAGGAAGTGACGTAGAAAAAACTGCTTTAAACAGCCCAGCTGGTGGATTCAGTCTGGGACTCTGCATTGGTAAGCCGAACTGGAAGAGGAGACTCTTTCTTTGGTGAGTGGAGTGATTCCTTCCTTGGTTCTTTGGTGAGGAGACCCTCTCTGCTCACTGGCGCTTTGGTGGGACACTTCCTTCAGCATGAGTTCTTGTGATGTTCTTGGTGGTCTTAGCCTCATGTGCACTGAAGGTTCTTAGGGGATTCTTTAGTGCCTTTTGACTCTTTGGATTTTGGCTTCCTAATTAGGACTTTGGATTCTGGTGAAATTTCATTTTCAGATTCACATTTGCAGTCTGGAGACATTAGGATTAAACTCAGGGTATTTGTAGCTAGGCAGTACTTTCTGTCTCTTTATCTACATTTTTCTACTTTCACTCTTTCCACCTCTTTGTAAATAAAGCTGCTAAAAATCATTTTGAATTAAACTGTAATATTTTTAACTCAGCAACCACAATGTTATTTTAGAATTTTCATATTTAGCATAAAAACTAAATTTAAATTCTTATATCTGTAAGAATAAATTTAATTAATTAACTTATAATCACTTTTTAGTTGATATAGTAAGCTGCAATTGTTTGATTTATATTAAAAGATAGCTCCAGTGATTAGCAGATTGAATAAAAATGTATAAGAGATAATAGTAAGTAAGAATAATCAAGCAATAATAATAGATAGTGTTCTGTGTCAGTAATTAAAGTGAGATTAATTCTCTGTACACTTAGAAAAAAACCCTTATCTTCTATCAAGACTGCGTATTGGTTCCCTGGCAGAAGAGTGGCTAGGCAATAAGGGTTAAATGACTTGCCCAGGGCCACACAGTTAGAAAACATCTAAGGTCAAATCAGAATCTAAGACCTCCTGCTTATAGTTCTGGTTCTCAATCCACTGAGCCATCTAGCTATTTCCCATATGAGTATTATTCTGAACTCTCAAAATTCTGTCACAGGGTAGGACAAGGCATGAGGAGCTCACCCATTAGTTTCCTGATCATTTAGTACCCAAAAGGGAGTCCCTTCAGTGGCCCCATAACTGAGAAAGGTTGGCATGAGACTTGTTCTTAGCACTGACTATCTTTATACTTATGTTTAAAAGAATCTGTGATTTTTTAATACCTAGAAGTTGGGACCTTAAATAATGCTGGTCTGTAGACCCTGGATTTTGGGACCTGCAGCTCTCACAACAAAACTAATTTTGCTCAGATCTTTGCCCATTCTTTTTCTTTTAACAGATGTTTTAGTCAAGCATGGTGTTTCCACAGTGCCTGATAGAGAAAACAGTTTGTCAAAATTGTTTTTGCAAATTGTTTCTGTTTTTCCTCCCCTGGAGAAATCATAACTTCAAAAGCCTCTCTCCTTTACATGCAAAGGAAAGAATGAAAAAGCTGATCTTAGCTAATTGCATGCGCCAGGTTGTCATATTGTCTGTCTGCTTTAATGTTTATTATTTCTTCCCTAAATCATATAAACATCAATTTCTAGATGTCAATGGATATAGAAGAAGAGTGTGTATATGGCAACAAAACTGATAGCAAGTAGAAGGCCAAGGCAGAAGTTTGGATGGGCCTGGGGTATGAAGCTATATATATATATATATATATATATATATATATATATATATATATATATATATATATATATATTTATATATTTATATATTTATATATTTATATATCCATATTTGATGACTAGTTGGCTCACCAAAGGAGATAGAGTAGAGGGGAAAGGAGGAATGAAGATGGCAGATGGAGGGAGTTATCAATAACTGTAGATTAACATACTGGAAATTGAATGTTCAAGCAGTCTAGGAATTATAGATCCAAGTAGAGCATATCATTTAAATGACTAATTATAATGTTAGGACTAAAGGGAAGAAAGTGAAGTCAGAATAAGAGTGATAAACTCAGAAAACAAAGAGAGGTTGAAAAGATCGTGATAAGGGCTAGCAACATGTTTAAGAGGAATTATACACAGGAGAGGACATCTTTAAATTCTAAATATTCCACAATTCCAAATGTAAAAAGATTAGTTTTTAATGATTAGTTTCTCATTATGTTTCTTTTTTATTCTTACCTTCCCTCTTAGAATCAATAAAGTTCCAAGGCAGAAAAGCAGCAGGAGCTAGGTAATGGAGGCTAAGTGACTTTCCCAGGAGTGCACAGTTAGTAAATATCTGAAGTCAAATTTGAACTCAGGACTTTCTGTTTCTAGGTCTGGCTCTCAATCCACTGAGCCACCTAGCTGCCTCCTCTTATTGTCTTTCAAATATTCAACTTTGATTCTTTACCAACTTGCGCAGATGAAGTTTATATTGTCCCCACCATAAGAACTTTATCTGCATGGATTAAAAGTTGGACAAGTCATCAGTGACCATACTACATTCCTACAAATTAGTGTAATCAGCCATCTGTTCCTTGAGGGTGTTTGAAAACACTTATGTCTAGACATGGGCTGTTGCAGAAGCTCAGTCTCAACAGCATCATGTTGCATACTCTCCATTGACTAAGCCATTCCCTGGGATAATGTTGAGTGAAAAAATATTGAATAAAACATTAGCAAAGAAGTTAAAAGAACATAATAAGAGATATGTTGGATTTATACCATGAAGGAGAGTTGGTTTAATATGAAAATTTTAAAACATAATAGAGTATAACAATAGAAAAATAGTATAATACTTTAAAGCATGCAGAACAATTTCTTTAAAAAAGGCATACACCAATAAACTCTTCTTTTATATTAAGTATCTATCTAAAATGAGGAGCCAGCAAAATATATATATTAGAGAAATTTTGGAGGCTATTATAATGAGAGTGGGAGGGTGTAAAGAAAGGATTGTTTAATATAATTTAGTAAATTATAACTATAGTAATAAAATAATAAAAGAAACTAAGGAAATAAACATAAGAAAGGGGAAGCAAAAGTATTTCTTATTTTGATGATCATCTAGTAAGAAAACCTTGGAAATTTAATTAAGATTATTTGAGATAATTTTAGCAAAATGGCAGTTATAAAATAAACCCACAAAATCATCAAGTTAAAAAAAAATTACTGATAATACATAGTAATAAGATATATAAAGAGAAGTTTCATTCAAAATAACTATAGGACATACAAAATAGCTGAACAGTTCATTATGAGCACATAGAAAGAAGTAGATGATTCCAGTATTTCACAGAAACAAAGATTTGATTGTAATGATATTGATTACTCATGCTTAGCTATGCCAATACAATGCAAATGACAATATTATTTCACCATACCAATCAAACTAACAAATGGTAACTATGTAGTGTTAGGGAAAAAAAAGAATTAAATTCTTCTGGAAGACCAAAATGTCAGGAATCTCAGAGCAAATTATGGAAAAAAATGAGAAGAAAAGGGCCTAGCAGTTCTAGATCTCAGACTATAATACAAAGCAATACTCACTAAATCTCTTTGATATTAGTTAACTATCTATCATTTCTATTTCTATGTCAATCTAGTTATAGATATATAGATATGTTAATCAGTGGAACAGATTAAGGACTTAAGATCCCAAATCAAATTAATGAGGTAGCATCATGATCAAACAAATTCCTTAATTATGGGATTAAACACATATTAAAAATTTTTTTCAAGTTTTAATTTTTCCCTACTTACTAATATTTTATTTTTCTCAATTACATTAAAAAACAATTCTAGCCTTTATTTTCTTTAATTTGGAGTCAAATTATCACCCTCTTTTCCTCCCTCCCTCCTTCCCTTTCCCTCTCCACAGGATGGAAAACAATCTGATATAGATTTTGCATGTGTAATAGTGTAAAACATCTTTCCATATTAGTCCTTTTATGAACAAGAACTCTAAAAAACAAAAGTGAAGAAAAAAGTGAAATATGATGTGTCTTAGTCTGCATTCTGCCTCCATCAATTCTTTATCTAGAGGTAGATGGTATTTTTCATCACGAGTCCTAGAAAATTTTCTTGGATCACTGAATTGCTGGAAATAGCTAAGAAGGACTTATTTAATAATAATCTGGGAAAACTATAAATGTCTGGCAAAAATTTGGTTTAGACCAACTATCTACTTCAATGAGTGTAAAATGATACATATTTGAGAAAATAAAATTCATAAAATAAGCAAAGTATAGGTTCAGAGGGAATGCTACTAATAGCTATAAATAGGGAAGGAGTTGTTGAACAACAAGGAATAGTGAGGATCACAGGAGATAAAATGAACAATTTGGATGTCTTAAAAGTGAAACCTTTCTGTATACACAAATTTGATACCATTAGGATTAGAAGGAAATCAGTTAGTTGAGGAAAAATCTTTAAAGGTCTGATATCAAAGATATATAGGGAACTGGTTCAAATATGTAAGAACAGATCAATTTCCCATGAAATAAATGATCAAAGTGTAGGAACAAATAGTTTCCAAGGAAAGAAATTAAAGATGTGAGCAACCATATATTTTTTAAAAAGTACTCCAAGCCACTTAAAATAAGAGAAATGCTCATTAAAAGACCTTTGATATTTCACCTGTCAGATGACAAAGATGACAAAACAGAAAAACAATTGTTAGAGGAAACTTGGGAGTTCAAGCACATTAATATATCTTTGATGAAGTTCTGTAATGCAGGGTTTTTGCATTGCAATATTAGCCTAGGCAAAGCTGTCAGTTGCCCTGGATGGAATGTTGCCAATGGCATGAGCCATGGGCCAGGTGCCAACTGGCAGTTGGGCTGAGACTATAAAAGCGCCTGAAAACCCAAGCCTGGGTTCTGTTTTCCCCAGACTTCACCCTGTCCACTCATTTACCCCTTTCCATGGGGCCCCAGGTTGAAGGGAGGTGAAGAGAGGAGGATTGTGGGTAGGAAATTAGAATAGCCTAGATATTAGGACCTTCTTTAAGAGCAACTCAACAATAACTATTTTTATTATCAACTAAAATAGGCAGAAGATCTGATTAATCTCTTGACCAGAGTCAGCTTAGCTCTGACCGAGGGAAGCCAGGTCTGGGCCTGCCAAGACCTTCTTAGGACCTTTGCCAGCATCGCCCAGTATGACCATAGCAAAAGCTTAGTAACACCAAGCCCTCTTACCTTGTCTATTCCTTCCCCAGTTTCAATAAATTCCTAGCCTTAACCTGAGAATCTTGTAGTTATTTTCTTTACCACTAAGGCTAGGGAGGATAGGGAAGAAGAGAGAATTCTGAGCAGTTTGAGGTTGAACCAAACCTCCATTGCTGGGACAGGAAGTTCAAGCTCCCACTTCATGCTGGTCTGCCACCATCCAATAAGAGGCAGTTACCTCAGCAGGGAGGGGCCGGCTGCCTGTCATCTTAAAGGAGCCTTGCAGTTAGCAGTGAAGGTTCACTGGGCACTTAGCTTTCAGGGTTTGGATTTGAAACCTGAACCAAGTCCATTCCCAGCTGTGTTTACCCATCCTTCATAACATCCAACTCAACCTCCTGCTAAACTGGTTACCAGCTCAAGGCCCATTAGTGACCATTACCACCCTCATAACAGTTGTAAATTGGTCTAGCTATTTTGAAAAACAACCATACTATGTCACTAAATTGTCATATCCTTTGACTTAGCAATATTATTACTAGATGTATTCCTCAAAAAGACCAAAGAAAGGAGGCATCTATGTTACATGCAAATATTTGTAGCAATTTATTTTTTGTAGCAAAGAACCAGAAACTAAAAATATGATCATCGAATCAGGAATGAGAGAACAAATTATCTAATACACATGTAATACAATTTTTTTGTACTGTAACAAAGTAAAAGGGAGAAATTTAGAAAAAAACAAGGAAGACTTGTATAAACTAATAATAAAGAGTGAAGAGTGCAGAAGAATCAGGACAACAATATGTACAATTATTACAGCATTGTAAAGAAAAATGACTTTTGAAAGACTTAAGAACTTGGATGAATAGAATTCATGACTCTGGAGGGTCCAATGATGATGAGGCATCCTATTCATTTCTTGACAGAGAAATGATGGATTCAGCATACAAAATAGTAAATCTCTGGGTGTGGTTATGGATGGATTAACTTTCTTTGATCCTATTTGTGTTAAAGGGAAAAGTTTTTTTTTCTTTTTATAATCTAATGGAGTTTGGGATAGGAGTGATGGATGCTAGTCCAGTGAAACAGCTCAGGCACTTGTCTTGCTCCTAGAAGTAGTTCTAACAAAAAGGGCAGTGAAGTGACAAGGTTAAGTATTGAACATAGACAACAGCTACTTCAGCATATGCATTCTCAAGGTATAGATCTAATAACAACTCAGCAGGGAGAGACTGATACAGACTGAAAAACTTATAGTCTTATAGTATGTTCTTATCCCCCAGAACAACTTCCAGAGAATATGGCGTCCAATTACTATCCCCATGAGGAATCTGATAATCAGATTAACAGACTTCCTCATATTGGAGGAGTGAAGATTATGAATGGAAATTGCTAGAATAATTGATGAATCATTAGTCATAGTCACTTGGCACCAATAAAATTTATACTATTAGCCTCTGCATAGTCTCTACCTTATTCATGATTGGTGCACTCAAAAGCCCCTGAAGCCTATTTCTTCTAGGTTATACATTTATAAAGGGTCATCTTTTAGCTAGTTCCCTGTGTTCTTTTCAGCAAAAAACAGAGAGGTCTCCAGTTTTTAGCTCCAGCCTTTCAGGCTAATCCGCATTGCCTCATTGATCAGACATATACTAGATCCTAGACAGATTCATGTGTCCTGTGCTATGATCCCAATTCAGGATAAACCAAGTAATTGTCACATGACATCATTGTATCATTTTAAAAACATCAATGAATTATAACTGTGTATGATCCCTTTGGATTAGAATACGGATTCATTAAATCAAAGTAAAGTACTAAAGTCACTTTTGGATTGGTCTAAGTATCTCAATAAATATTAATTTTTAATTGTTTCCACTCTACCATTACCTGTGTTCTAGGAAGCCACAATTTATGAACATGATGTTAGAAAATCCAGAATTTTGAACACTTGGTGGATCAGCCAACTTTGAAGGTCCTCCTGCAGATAATAAACTTCAAAAAAAATTCCAATTCTAATTATTACATTAAGTTTTTCCCAATTACATGTAAAATTTTGTTAAATAAAAATTGTGTTACTTAGAAACATTCAGAATGTCAACAAAACAGCAGCAACTTTTTTTTTTTTGTAATTACAGAGTGGTATTCAGTTAACAAAACAACAATTATTTCATATGTTCCATCAAAGGCAACTGAAGATGAAAATGATGATCCTTGTGGGTCCAGAGCAAAGCCAAGAATCCTAGTCTGGGCTTGGAGAGGACATAGTTCACACTCTAGGGTGAGGACACAGTTCATAAGTGCCCCTTCTCCCCTCATCTTGTTGCACAAAACTAAGGATGGAACTCCAGGACAGGGCAATCAAAGCTGTGCCTGATTGAATGAAGTACACAATGAGACCAAAAAATTGAGCCTAATCCTGGGGCTAGATCAAGTTCAGAGTGAGATCAATAGCTCAAGCCCAAGCCTGAGGCAAGTCCTTAAGCCATTAGCATTTCAATGTCAATTGAATCAGCAGGGGGGAGGGGACTTTCAGAACTCTCAGGCCTCAGACCATCACATCAGCCTCCAAAAACTGAAACTTGTAAAAACCCAGAAAATAAGCTAAAAATAGCATCAAGGAAGGGCTGAAGTTTAAGAGGGTACTCCAACTTCCCACAAAATGGAGTCTACCTATAATTAGATAGGAAAAATGAGCAAACAAAAAAACGCTTAACTAAATAATTTTTATGAAAACAAAGAGGACACAGACACAGAAGAGGACAGTGAAAGCAAAGGAAACACATGCAAAGTCCAAAAGAAAAATATAGATTGGAAACAAATTCTGGAAGAACTAAAAAAAGGCTTCAAAAACCAATTAAGAGAGGCAGAGGAAAAGTAGGGAAGAGAAATGAAATTGATACAACAATATGTGAAGTAAAAACATTGGAATTTTCAATTCTATCAGTGTATTTGCCCTACAAGTCCCAGTCTCGGATTATTCCCACTATCATGCTATCTTTGTTTTTACTAACATACTACTGACTGAAGTTGGAGAAAATCATGAAACTGTTCTGATAGGGTCCATTACAGGTCAGAATATAATCTAAATTAGACCCTCACTTTCGCAAGGAAATCCTTTACAATTCCCTAATTGATTCATTATCTAATTCATCACAGAGCTTCTTCCAAGCCTTTTATACATCTTCAGTCCTCTTATGGTTCTCTTTTTTGCCACCCCCTTAACTGGGAACCTTGTTGCATATTTCAATGGAAAAATTGAGGTCATTTGCTGAGAGCTCATTCTTCCTACTACCTTCTCATCTCATATCACTTAGATGACTTCTATTTTTATCTTCTTTTTCAGTCCACTTTACATTAAGAAATGATTCTTCTCTTTGCCAAAGCAAACCTCTTTACCCTAGCTAGTTCCAACCTGACTTCTACAACAGATTGCCTTCTCCCAATTAGCCTCTCTCAATTATTATCTCTCAGTTATCTTAAATCTCTCTATTTGTTGACTACTTCTCTACTGCCTATAAACATGCCAATGACTTCTTTTCTTCAAAAAAATCTTACTTGATCTGTCCATTTCTGTCACATATCATCTGATAGCTCCTCCCTTTTTTTTGAGGCTAAACTTTTAAGAAGGCAGTAGATCATAGATGCCTATGCTTCCCTTCCTTTCACTTTCTTAACTCTCTACAGTATGGCTTCTGGTTTTATCATTCAACTAAAATTTACTCTTTCCAAAATTACCAATAATCTCTTTATTGCCAAATGACCTTTTCCAAATGCTCATCCTTCTTGACTTCTCTACAATCTTTGATACTGCCTGTTTCTTTTCCTTAATAATATCATCTTTCAAGGTTTTGAGGACACTAGTTTCTCCTGATTTTCCTCCTACCTATCTGACCACAACTCAATCTCTTTTGCATGTCCTTATCTAGGTCACATATGCTAACTGTGGATGTCTCCCAAGGATCTGTCCTAAACTCTCTTTTCCTTTTATACTATTTCACTTGGTAAACTCATCTGCTCCCCATTATAATCTCTTTTCATATGATTCTCAAATCTATTTATCCAGTCCAAACCTCCCTATGGTCTTACATTTCCTGTTGACTACTGGGCGTCAAAAACAGGATTTACTGTAGACTTCTTAAACTTAACATGTCCATAATCAAGATTTTCATCTTTCCCTTCAAACCTTCCCCTTTTCCCAAATTTCCAATTACTTCAGGGGGTATCACCAATCTCTCATTTATCCAATTTTGTGACCTAGTTGCCATCCTAGATGCTTCAATCTATCTCACTGCCTTCCCCTTCCAATATATAATCAGTTCCCATGTCCTTCTGATTCCACATTCATAGCATCTGTCTATATGTCCTCTTTTCTTTTCTGACACTATAATACAGACCTCATCTCTTCATCCCTAGGCTACTGCAAAAATCTGCTGATTGTTTTTCCTGCTTCAAGTCTCTCTCCACTTCCAGAGATCATTCACTTAGGTATCAAACTTCAATTCCTAAAACATGTATGACCATCTCAGTCCCCTATTTGTTTAATTCCACTGGTTCCCTAGAGCAGCTAGTTGGCCCAATGGATAATTGTTAAGCCTGGAGTCAAAAAGACTCATCTTTGTGAGTTGAAATCTGGCCTATGACACTTATTAGTTTTATGACTTTGGGCAAGACACTTAACCCTGTTTGCCTCAGTTTCCTCACCTGTAAAATGAGCTAGAGAAGGAAATGGCAAACCACTCCAGTATTATTGCCAAGAAAACTTGGAATAGAGCCACAAAGAATTAGACACAACTGAAAAATTACTGAACAACAACAAAGTTTTTTTATATTCTTTCTAGTCTTCTTATACCTTACTCCTTTCCCCTATGATTCAGTGATACTGGACTCTTCCTTGCTCCTCACACAAGATATTCTAGCTCCAAGCTTTATGCATTTCACTGGCTGTTTCGAATTCTTGGAATTTTATCCTTCCTCCTTCCTACCTCTTGGTTTTTTTCAGGGTCAAGATAGAATCTCTCCTTCTACAAGCAGCCTTTCCTAATCTTTTTTAATCTCCAATTTGTTCTTTACACATGTTGCTTGTACATAATTATTTGCATGTTGTCTCTTGAATTAGACTATAAGCTCCTTGAGGATAGAGAATTTTTTTGCCCTTATTTGAATTGCCAGTACTTAAAAGATACCTGACACATAAAAAGCTTTAAAAAAAAACCTTTACCTTCTGTCTTAGATTTGATACTAAGTATTGATTCTAAAGCAGAAAAGTAGTAATGGCTAGGTGATTGGGGTTAAGTGACTAGCCTAGGGTCACACAACTAGGAAGTATCTGAAGTCATATTTGAACCCAGGATACTCCTGTCTTCAGACCTGGCTCTCTATCTACTGAACCACCTAGCTGTCCCCTGTCCCTCAATAAGATTTTTAATAAATAATTATTGTTCTCTTAATGACTGATTAATGTTAATCCTCCCAAAAGTGCAGGTTGACTACTTACCTACAATAGGGACACTGAAAGGGCAAGTAATTTGCTCATAGTGATATATTCAGTGTGTATCAAAGTCAGGACTTGAACCCAGGTCTCCTGGCTCCAAACCCTGTCTTATTTATTGTATTCTACTTTCTTCTTTTGAAGAAATTATGAGTTACTAATGATTGCTAAATTATAAATGAGTTGTTATGGTGAGTGTATGTTAATGTTTTGTTTGTGAATGTTTTTCCTGAATATGGAATAAAATTTGTTCCCTTTCTATGTACAATTAGTCAATGTAAAAAAATAGCGTTTTCCAACTATATAAGGTTGCTTCAACTCGGGAATAGTAGCTCAGTATATTTTGGATAAAGGTTAAAATTAATTAAATTTTATAAGAATATTTACTTAGCAATAGCAAAGGAAGGGTATTCATTGTTATCATATAGGAAAAAATATTGATTTACACAATATTGATTTGGGGACTGCTAGGTGATAGATTTGCCAGATGTGTATTTAGAAAGACTCATCTTCTGAAATCAGGCTTCAAACTCTTGCTAGCTGAGTGTTGGGCAAATCATTTAATCTTATTTGCCTTAGTTTCTTCATCCGTAAAATGAACCGGAGAAAGAAATGACAAACCATTCCACTGTCTTTACTAAGAAAATCCTAAATGGCATCATGAAGAGCCAGATTTGGTTGAAAAATTACTTAACAACAACAAAAAAAAGAGTACTGATTCGCTTGTGTGTTCCTTCACTGTTTCTGTATGCCCATGATGGCCAGAAGCCTGTAGGAAGGTTAGATTCATATTTCCTCATGCCCTGGAATTTTTGTACCTAAGTCGAAGACTAAGAAATAGCATCAGTTTTCCAAACCTTGGTCTCCTACTCTCCATCACTCAATCCAATTAAGTTTCATTGGCAGTTTTAATACCTTTATAGAAAATAAAACTAGCCCTGCCTACATTTGGGTAGGGTCCTAGGATATTGCTCCCACCACATATGTTATAGTGTTAAATGGTAGCAAAGTAGCTGTGAAGGCAATAAATATATCTTTTTGAAGAGTGATGTGAGAACACAACAATTGACTCAAATATCCATCACTAAAAGAATCTTAAGTCTTCAGATTTCTTATGTAGACAGAATGTTCTGACAAGGAAATGCTAGTTCAAACTAAAATCGGTTTAGCACAGATGCTTCCCAACCTGCTGTTTGTGAAAGAGTAGCTTTGGATATGTATCAAGAGTATATTCAGGACACATTTTGCTTCTACTATATTTATGCGCTCAGTTTTATATAAAATGTAGAGAGGAAAAATGTTTAGATTTGAGAATTTGGAAAGAAAATGGGTGCAAAATTCTATCTGACTGAATGAATTGCATAAGCTTGGCATGGGATGAGAATGTATGGCACTGAAAAGTGATCATATATATTTCCTGGGACATGGAAATAAAGATAAATAGTAAAACAAGACCTCTTCACCCGACTCACATGAAAAAGTGGCCCTTTTTCTTGCCAAAGGCAACCACTCTACATGCATAAGGCATTCCATTCTATCCTCTTTTCCAGCAAAGTGCCTTCTTTATCATCTCCTTTCACTTTTTAAAAATCTTCTCTTGTCTGCTTTTTATTAGCTATAAACATGTTTATATTTCTTCTAGTCTCAAAAGAACCTCACTTCATCTATATCTATTATCCCTTTTGTGGTTAAACTCCTTGAGAAGGTCATCTTCAATAGGTGTCTCTATTTCCTTTTCTTTCATTCTGTTTTTAACTCTCTAAACTATGCCTTCTCACTTTATCATTCAACTAAAACTGTATCTCTCCCAAGTTACTAATGATCTTATTGTCAAATCTATTGACCTTTTCTTAATCTTCATCCTTTTTGATCTCATTGCAGTCTTTGGCACTGAAGGTTGTTCACCTTCTTCTCCTTGATACTCTTTTCTCTTTAAGTTTTTGGGACACTATTCTCTTCTACTTCTCCTAAGTAGCTTGCCATTCCTTCTCAACCCTCTTTTGCCATGCTTCTTCTGCCATACCCACTAATTTTGTCTTCTCCATAGAAATCTTTACTGGACATTCTTTTTTTCCCCCTCTATACTATTTACTTGATGATCTCATCAGCTACCATGGATTTAATTATTACGTATATGTTGATGATTCTTAAATGTATTTATCTAGCCTTAACTTTTCTGCTGATTTCTAGTTTTACATCTTCAATTGCCAGCTGGACATTTGAACTAGATTGAATCCTAAAATCAACATGTCTATACCTGAGCCCGTTATTTTTATTCTCTTCCAAACTTCTCTATTACTGTCAAGAAAATTATCATCCTTCCAGTCCTTTAGACTCACAACCTAGATATCATCCGTGATTCTTCATTAACTCTTATCTTCCCTCCCCCCAGAACCAGTCTATTGTTAAGTCCAGTGGATCTTGATTTTACCTTTCTACTACCTATTGAATATGTTCCTTTCTCATATACCACTTATATGCCTCAATTTATCATATATGTATATAATATATATAAATAAATTCTTGTACATGGATGTTTACATGTAGTCTACTTCATTAGGTTGTGAGCTTCTTGACAGAAAAGACTGTTTTTTGTCTTTTGTTGTATCCCCAGAACTTAGCACAACGCTAATAGTGGGTGCTTAATTAACTCATTGATTTGACTTGACTTGTTGTTCCCTTTGTGCATAGTTAGGCTAAACACTTTTGAATGGGAATAGCTCTGAAACTCTTTTCAAGACACTTTTCAAGGGCAGGGCATTGATACAAATAGCATTAAGCAAACTCAAAACAGGAGTATTTGGAGGACCTTATCATCAGTACTGGATGAGAAAGGAGACATATGTATTTATTAATGTTGTCTTGATTGTCTCTTTAGGGATTAATAAAGTCTAATTTTTCCTCACACATTTAGTATGCTGTCTTTATTCATATTCCAAATGAAATGATCCATCAATGTTCTTATAATTGTATCACCTCTTACATGAATTTTCCATATAATTTTAATATTTATTTAAGCTCTAATTCTTGATTTGTTTAATACAAAACTATGTTATTTATGCTCTGTGATTCATGTATGTCTATTAATTTTGTATAGGGTAATTACAAGAGATGAAACCATTGAATAGCTTGTGGTATGGGCTGGTGAGAGGGGGAGAAAGAAAGGGGAAGAGAGAGAGAGAGAGACAGACAGATAGACAGACAGAGACAGAGAGACAGACAGAGAGGGAGAGGGATAGAGAGGGAGAGAGAGAGATGATCACTTTTCTTTAACAAACAATTCAATTTAAATAAATAGTTATTAAGCACCTACTATATGTCAGGCACTAGGCATAAGGCACTTTCCCTGTTGCAAGAAAACAATTATTTTCTTCCCAGACTCCAACTGTAAACTGAATGAAATAAAAGAAAATATTATGGTTTTGCTGTTGATAATGATTCATAAGCTCCTGCATAGAAATCAACTAAGTAACCAACATGATCAGGGACATTTTCCCTCCTGGGCTATAGATGATTACTGATGGTTAAGCAAAATTCTGGAAATATTTCATTGAAGTTTCTAATGAGAGTTGAAAGAGAGGTATGGATCAAGGGAATGTCTTATGGGTCACTAAGAAAGAAGAGGAAGTTGTGATTTGGGAAGGATGACTGTACTATAGGGCAGATATCACAGAATTTCTAATGGTTTCTCCTCTTTCCTATACAGCTAAACATTTCTCCATAGTGTTATTTGCTGGTTGTAAATGGAAGCTCATTCATGGGATATTTAAAAAAAATTGTTCTTTTACAATTTTCTCAACACTGATAATTAAGAGATTGTTTTTAAAATTTCTTTAAAAAGAGGAGTTCTTACATTAGTGCTTCATGCATTTAGTATACCTTTACTTCAAAACTAATTTTTTCCCTGAATTTTCCGTTTTATGCCAGTTCATTTTTCCTCTTTTTTGACTCAAATTTAAGGTTAAATATTGCTGAATGTTGACTACTTTTAAAGGGAAATTACTGAAATTTTTAATTGAATTTTGCACTTACCTGATGTTTCAATTTTGATGTAAAATTTCTCTTTGAAATACACTTTTTAAATTTCCTTTTATGATATTTTATTTGTTTCCTCATACTATTGAAATAAATTGGGTTTCATTTTAAGTATTATTTTGTCTGATTAATTTATTTTGGATTTTTATCTCTTATTATCTATATACTAAAATTCTCTTTGTTCAATTTATTGTACCTTTGTTTGCACCTGTACATCAACACTTATTATTTAATGGTGTCAAAGTAAATATTGTCATTTAAATGCTTGTTGATATTCAAGTGGAATGCTAATGTTTTAAAAGTTGTTTATTTGCATGTCTGCCTTGCTGATAGTTGTTGTAGCTGTTATTTATGATAATTTTCCTTACTTCTTTCTGATACTCTCTGAATATTTATTGTTTTGGAATTTGGCTCGCTGATTTCACCAATTAGTGAATAGCCCTCTGGTGATTGGATAAATATTGGCACTAGCATCCATACTGTGAAATATGCCTGTGGTAGATAGAAAATACTTTCATTTGAATGCTGATATTAAAAGGGAATAACAAGTAATGGGAATAGATCTTGTGTGTGAGATTAAATATATATATAAATCTTGAAACATAAAACCATGGAATGTAGAATAACTAGACAAAGTCAAAATAGATCACTAAGGATTAGCTCTGACGCTAAGCATAATTAACGATATTCCAATTAATGAACAGAACTTGGGAAATTGTTTTTCAATACTCTCTTGTTCATGGATGTATGAATATAGAAAAATGTAGAAAAACTGCAACAATACTAAATATAGAGGGTGATGATACAAAGGATGAAATCTGAATATACTTTTAATTTTTTCACCTGTTCAGGAAGCTGAGGAAAGATTTTTTTCATCAGAATCAGACTCCTTATTTGTGAATGAAATTCACTCATATTCTGTAGATTGGAAAGAGATAGATGACCTGTGCCAAGGTACATGATAGTTTCCTTAAGTCGTATTAAGATTGTTTTTGTTGTTGTTCAGTCATTTCAATCATGTCTAACTCTTTGTGATTGCATTTGGACTTTTCTTAGCCACCAGTGTAGTTTTGCTATTTCTTTCTTCAGGTCATTTTATATATGAGGAACTGAGGCAAAGAGGGTAAAGCGACTTCCCTAATTATTGCAATACCTAGATGCCCTATATCTTATGTCAACCAGGGTTAGAACCTCTGGATTTCAGACAAACCCTACTTGAGGATCGGATTAGATCTATATTATCATTTCAGAGAAATATCCCTTGCATAATTTAGGGATTTTCTTAAGAAAGGATTCATGTCTTCCTGGTGACTAACCATGATAAAGTTGGTTTACACATGCATCAGAGCCATTATGAAATTGGAAGGCACTTAAAATAGGAGAGAAGGTACACGAAAATTTCATTGAGGGGCAGCTGGGTAGTTCAGTGGATTGAGAGTCAGGCCTAGAGATGGGAGGTCCTAGGTTCAAACCTGGTCTCAGACACTGCCCAGACTTGTGACCCTGGGCAAGTCACTTGACCCCCATTGCCCACCCTTACCACTCTTCCACCTATAAGCCAATACACAGAAGTTAAGGGTTAAAAAAAAAAAAGAAAATTTAATTGGTTGTGCGGATCTTTGGTGTTGTAGACAAAGGATGTTTAGATACTGTTAGACTTTTTGCATTTAGAATCTCAATACATATAAAATGAGGATATGAACATATGATCAATAAGCAAACAAAAAGTACAGAGTAGCACATAATACAAAATAAAGCAATAAAGCATTTACTGAACCAATGAGAGCTCTTTGAGTGTTTCCTGCTTTTTGGAGTCCTCTGGACATAAGATCATTCTGAACGTAGAAATTCTAGGGAATATACAGTCTGAATTGGTTTAATCAGAGGATGTCATACTTTGTTGCCTATAAGTTTTCTTTTCAATTTAGATCTTTGAGCATAGTCTGAGGTGTTTTACTTACCTTCCCTGATATAGAATATACTATTAGCTCACATAAATCTAGTATTTTAAGTTTCACAAAATGTTTTCTTGATATACTTTCTTAGTCTGTCTACTTTTTTCCCACTATGCTGCATGGAGTAACTTTGAACCAGGAGGGAAATTTGTCTAGAAATGATTATAGGAAATAAGGAGAGATGCAGTTATGACAAGGGATGTGCCACATCTAAGGTTGAGGAAAAAGAGATGTCAGGATCAGCAATGGTGGCAGAGGACTTCTTACCAGAATAAGCCACTTATTCTGTTCCATAATAGACTACCAGTGATCAGATTATGTTTGAAATCTCTGCTAGGATAAGATAGCCAAGATAGAGAACTGTTATGGGAGCTTCAATTTTCCCTTGAGTTCACCCATTCCCTATATCCTGAATCCTAGGATCAGAGTGATAAAGGAATTTTTGACTTTTCATCTGGTGAAGCAAGTCTTCTTTTGCCCACTTAAAGCTAAGCAAGCACAAGTAGCATGTTTCCTAGACCTTCTGGGATCAGAGTGAGCCTTATTTTGGGAGATAGTTCTACAATGCTGGAAAGCAATGAACTCACATCAGCTCAATAGACATTTTATTGCTTTAGTACACATTATATAGGCAAGTAGGTATTGCTATGGATAGGGTACCAGTTGAGAATTCAGAAAAACAAATTTTCTTGTTCAAATGTGAGCTTCAGACACTTATTATCTGTATGAGCCTGGGCAAGTCATTTAACCACGTTTACTTCAGTTTCCTCACTTTTTAAATGAGCTGGTGAAGGAAATTGCAAATCATTCCAGTATTTCTTCCAAGAAAACTTCAAATGGGGTCAGAGTTGGACACAACTGAAAAATTACTGAACTGAATACATTATGTGCTAGTTATTACAGTATTTGCTTTTTGTTTGTCTCTCAATTATATGTAGAGGAAAAGCTAGAATATGTGTCTGAGTTAGTGGAGAACCAACTCTATTATGCCAAGGTCATGTGACTTAAACTCACTGAAATATAGCAGTCAAAAAAGAAAGTGACATCTGCTAGTGGGTAGAGAACCAAGAGCCAAGTTCTAATTGGGTAAACATTCAATTTACATATCCCTGGCAAGGACTTAGTGTAGTCCCACATAGAGAAGCAGAACTGAAGATAGAAGTTCACTGTCTCAGAATCACATAGAGAAAGGCATGGTTTGTGGAACCCAGAGGGCTAGAACTAAAATTCCTGACCTAACTACTGACTCTTGCCAAAGAGTTAGGATTAAAATTCCTGACCCTTGCATGATACTGTAGTAAAACAGGCTTATCTGCAAGAATTCCAACCCTTGTAGTTATCTGAACAGACATCTGTTTTCCAAGTCCCTGTTTCCTTGTACCCCTCCTTCTTAAATACTCAAACCCTAGATCAACTCAGAGTCCATGTTGCCTTTTTGGTGCGAGACCCTAGCTTAAGCTAGTCAACAAAGTCCCTTTGCATTTTGCATTGCTGGCTTCAGACTCATTGGGATGGGCTCCAGGCACTTCATATGGGGGCTCGTTCCAGGATCCCACAGGGATAATTAAAGTCTGACCAGCAGTGGGACCAAATGGGACTTCCCCTAGGATCCTTGCTGCCAAGGCTGCTCTGGTCCAGTGGGCTTCAATTCACGGCTTGCCCTGGGGATGAGGGAAGAGGTCTTGAAGGTTCATGGTGTAAGGCTAAGTGGCTGGCTGGCCTCTCTGACCCCGGGGTTTATACGGGGAAGCCTATTGCCAAACCAGAACCTTGATAGACCCTCTGAACACACTCCCAGTAAAACTGAAGGGAGAGAGGAGCTCTGCAGGGCATGGGTGTCTCGACCAGGGGAGTCCTACAATTCCAGAGAATTAAAGGTAACTTGGGGGTTGGATTCCCCACTACAAGGGTTAGAGGTTCTTGCCTGGGGTTAGAGTTTGGTTCAGTAGGTTAGAATTCCCTGGCAACTTGAGATAGTACCAGGGGATGCACTGGAAGAGAAGGAAGAAGTCCAGGCAGGAACCCTGCCACTTCACTCTATTTCAGTGACTTCTTTGGGTTCCAAGGAGTATGAATGTGTGAGAGAGTGTGTCCTGTAGATTTCTGTTGAGTCTGTGTTGTTTTTCTGTGACTAGCTATAATATTAAACAAAGGAAGGGGCAAAAGAAGTTTAAGATGTAGCTTCACAAAGGGAATTTCTTTCATAATGGCAGCTCTGTACTCCCTCCACCTACATTTTAAACCTCCCAGACTTTAGCACTGGAGAGGCTGTGCCTGCTCTGGCAGCAGATTTAAAATCTGAGTAGGAAGGGGGGAGGGGATTTAAAAGTTCTTTCCTTAAGAAACCCAGTCAGCCTTATGAACAGCTCTCACTTCCAACCCCCACTGGGAACAGAAAGCAGTTTTGTCTAAGTGGTACAAGAGCATTTTGTTAGAAATCATAACCAAAAAGAGAGACAGGTTAGCTCTATCAGCATGTAGGTCACAGGTAAAGTTAGGAGACAAGGAAGTCAGCTCAGCCAATCAGATGGCTGATTGCAATACCTTACCTCAGCACAGTTTCCTCAGCTAAAGGGGTAGTATGCTGAAATTATTTTAATGAATTTTCTCCCTGCAAATATTTCTTTTTAAGGATGGATCCTAAAGCCCTAATTTTTTTTCCATTTAAAGCATGCTTGTCATAAAGTTGTATGTTTCTGTCTATTGTTGTCTTTGTCACAGTCTCATTTCTATGTTTTCTTAAATTGGACATTTACAAAAAGGAAAAAAAGAAAAAAGGGGGGAGTTGGAAGATTGAACTTCCCACTGTCAAAAATCCTCAGCAGAGGACAAAAGCAAAATCTGTTCAATGATTTTTTCTCTTTCTTCCTTTGGATGGGCCGCCAAATGAGTGAAAAAGAGAAAAATTCATAGCACAAAAGGGAGATTTTTATTCCACACTTACAGGCAATTTTCACTTAAGATTTAATTTTAAAGGTTGACGTATGCAACTTTGGAGGATTGCTGATGATTTTGATAAGGTACAATATAATTTTATTCATTGTAGTAACTGTTTGTCAGTTAAATGTGAAATATTTACCAGATTTTATTGAGCAAAAAAACTCATGGTTAGAATAATAGCCAGTCTGACACAGAGAGGGAAGGTTTATTCTACAAGGACAGAAATTGTACTGGCTACTTTGTAAATGTAAAAGTCATTCAGAAAAGTTGTAATGTTGGTGTGGAGAACTTATTTTAGAATTTAAATTTGGGATTTTCAAATGAGATGTTCTTTTAGTGTATGTGCTGTCAGAACTAGCAACAAGTAATCATATGACACACAAGAATTTTTTAAAGTGGTTAATCTGCACATGGGTTTTAATAATACAGGTACTAAGAATTTGACATTTTGCAAAAAATGGAATTTCTAAACAGTGTTGTATTTGACTTGGGTTGTATGAATTGTTTTTTAAAAATGAGTACAATGTATAAGAAGGAATTTGTGATCTAGAGATTAACATGTATTCAGACACAAATTGCTAGAAAGTAATTGATGAATGAACACAAAATATGTATGCATTTAGATTATAAAGAAGAATTAAGTTTTCCACCTGAATAGGTGAAGGATATATGCTATGCAAACTGTATGCAATTAACAAGAAAATTTGACCAGCCCAGATATCTAATAGGGTTTGATATAAGGATCACATGCAATTAAATTTAGTACCTTTCCTATTTTTGCAATAATGGTAAAGGAGGAGAAGCCAGAGGAAATAAGAGTAATGGATAAAGAAATAATAGGTGTGAATTCTAGTGCAAAATAATGGTAAATCAGAATAATATTGATGGAATTTAATCAGTTATGTAGCAAATTTAATCAGTTATGTAGCAATGTTTTGAGGTAAAAGGAAACTAAATTGAAGGTTCTATTTTATTTTAAACAGGAGTTTGAAAGGAATAAGAGTAAATGCTTTGAAATTCAGTGGTTTACATTCTGAAATATTACTAAGGGACTTAAAGTTATTTGGAAGTTGTGGAGTTCAAACTAAAGTTTGTTGAAAATAATTTATTATGAAGATTTTGATGCATGCAAAATTTTAAATTGTGGTGATCTCATTAGTTAAAGAGGAATAAGAGACAAAGTTCTTAGGAAATAAAAACCTAAATCAAGCCAGGCAGCCTTAGGATAATTTGCTCACAAACAATTAACCTCTTCCTTGCACACAGGAAGGAGAAAGAAGTACTTATAATTGTTTCACATTGATACTTAGGGATTGATTTAGCAACACAGTACATAAGTATGATCTTAAAGAGTTTTAAGATGAGTATATTTTAATTGTATACTTCAGAGGTTTTAAGGAGATGTTCAAGAAAGTAAAAGTTGATAGAAAAGTCATGGATCAGTTTTGTAAAACAGGTTTTTATTTTTTTAACAGTACAGTCTGAAGAACATTGCTTTCCATCCTTATCTATCTTTCCATTATAAGAGGTTTTAAAAAATAGTTTTAAGTGTTTAAACTGACCAAAAATGGTTTTTTTGTTTAAAATTATTAAAAATAGTTTTCATATCAGTGTATTAAAGTTGACTAACTTTATTATTACATTTGACTTCCTGGTCTTGAAAATAGATAAGCAGTCTTCTTGTCAAAAGGCTTGCTTTAAGGTTTACAGTGCTTAAAAGGTTTTAAATCTTGTAATTGGAAATAGACCCTGTAATACTTCATGCTTTATGATATTCCTTTTAAGTATGACTTTTATGTGAATTGTTGCTAAAACATGTGCTTTAAGTATTGTTTGAATGTAAGCAAAAGCTAATTGTAAACCTGACTGTACCATAGATTTTGTTCAATCCTCAGTGGTTACCTCAGTTTATCAATTTGTATTATGAACTGAAACTTATAATTGATGAGCACTGTGCTAAAGGTACAGTGTCTCAGTTCTTTGGAGTTATTGATTAGCACTTAAGGGATACCAAATGGTATGTTTATTTTTATGATGGTAACAGAGAGTCAGAGAAAGTGAAGAGGTATGTTGTGCTTGAATACAGAAGAAAGCGAGACTTGATCTAAAGTCTTGATTATGCAGATTTGTGATGGGTGAATGGAAGTTATGTTATTACTTTTAAGCAGAGGGTTTTGACAGGAAAAGAGAGAGGGAGAAGAGAAAAGGAGAGGTGAAAGAGAACAGATAGGGAGGTGAAAGAGAATAGATAGATGCTCTACTCTTATAATTGGATTCTTGACCTAGGGATAATTTCTAAAATTAATGTATATGGTGTTGGAAAAATCACAAATGATTCCAAAATTTCTCTGGAAAGTTACCCTGAAAAGATTCCTGTATGGCCTTGTCTTAGTCCTTCAGATGGCCTAGGTCTAGGAGATGATACAGCCCTGATTTATATTTACTATGGAGCTACTCAATCCAGCACTTCTGTTCCTTAATTTAAGTTTTGTGACTAAAGTATGATATGTTAATTATTGCCAAAAAATGTAAGAATAACTGAGTGATCAGCCTTGTAGGGATGTGAAAGGCTTTTTTGAGGTTATGGAAATTGTTTCTAGATTGCTGCTTAGCAGAATTTCTGAGCTGTAATGGGTAAGACTTGCCTTTTAAGGATTGTTGTGAGGAAGATGATTTAGTTTTAGTTACATATAGTTTATATGGACCTAGCAGGAAGGGCTGGAGGATTCCAAGATGGAATGAAGGAGCAGGAAGTAGAGTTTGTGCTCTGAGACTCCATTAGTGGTTGGCACAAACTGTTGCTACCCCTGGGAGATCTCAGAGTTAAGGATACCCTGCATCCTGATTCCCTGAGATCCTGAGTGGAGGTGGCTTTCAGCAAGTAGACAATACCTGCAGAACTGCACCAAGTGGAGGAGGGGTTTGGGATCTGGTGGACAGCATCTCAAGCACACTCTCTACACTTGGGTACCTTGGACCACCTTGGCTCTGATCATCTTTGGATTACCGTGAGAACCCTCAAAGCCACCCTCAGGCCCTTTAACTGTGCTGGTCAAACCTGGCTGGAACCAGGTTTGAAGCAGCCTTCCCAGTGACTCCAGAACTGCTTCTTTGAGCCCTGCCTGGCCTAGGTCAATTAGAGTTAGAGTAGACAAGTCCTCCCTTTGCCCCTGTGATTTGCCCTTTAGGGTTTTTAAGTATAGAACCCCCTATCCCACCTTTATTAGTAAATCATAATTAAAACTGTTAAAACCCTTTATCTTGCCTGCTGGTTCCAAAGACCCTGGCCTAGGGTGAGCAGAGTGATAGTTGGGGCTAACTGCCATTCTTGATTCTTGGTCTCCCTATCCTGTCTGGTCCTGTCTCTCTTTCAACCCAGTGTGTGTACCCACAAACCATTAGGACACATTTACATCCCTGGTGCCCCACTCTTTTTACAGGAAGGAGAAGGCTTCTGGCATCCAATGGTGATGTAGTATGCAAAAGACAGAGAATGTTCTGTAATGGTTAGAGAGGCAATTCTAGGGCTCAACTGGACTGGACCTCTTCTGACCATCTAGGCTACTAATCCTTGAGTGACACAATGATGGGCATGAGCCAGTGACAGCTTTGGCCTGTACATGGGACCCCTCACTATGTGTCCCTTGGGACATAAGGAAATGTTTTCCCTCTCTTCCTTCCCTCTTGGAGCAAATTCCCATAATCAGAACTTAATGCAAATTATAAAATTAATGTTTCTATCTCCCCAAATAACCTATTAGGTTATTAATTGAAAATTATCAAATTGTTAGGGAACGTACTTTGAGAAGCAGGTGAAGTTTAGTAATAAATGACTTGTATCTGGAGCCTTAATTTACCACAACTAAAGTTTGGATCTTGAGCTTGGAAATATAACCCAAAGCTTTCTGGCTTTCCTCCAGAATCTGGGATAAAGAAATTTATTTGTAAAATATTGTTATTCAAGTATTTATAGATGCCATATTAATGTGAGCTTTGCAAAAGGATATTATTTAACCAAAATATCACAAACCATCTCTGCAAACAACTTAGGAATCAAATTTCCTAAAAGGATCAATTCCTGCCAGAGGATAATTTCTGGAGATGAAATCTTTTGGCTAAGATACCCAAATGTTAATGTTTAATATAAGTTTCTATTGTGCTAATTTTCTCTCTTTATATCTGATGTTCTAGTTTTTGCCCCAATCCTGGGTTCTATACTTTTGCCTTAGGGATTGATGCTCCCCCTTGTGACCTGTCTGCCAGTCTAGGGAAACCGTCTCTGGACACATTTCCTTCAAGTCTCCCAGCCTTCGTGACCCTGGCATTCTCTACAGAGATGCCTCTGAGGACCCTGTGCCCACAGCTCCTCCTCCTCCTCTCAGAGATTCTATGCCCCTTATCAGCTTGAAGAAGCCTCAGAAGATTGAAACCATCAGTCCTCTTCCCTTAGATATTTGGAGGAGGGGGGAGACGTCATGGGACATTGTGGGATATTGTACCCCAGAAATAGCATAGAACATTGTACCCCCATATTGAAAAAGTTTTTCAGGCAAACTATAGGCAGGAAAATTCCTTTACTCCCACTATGTACCCTTACCTGACACCAAGTCAAAGGTTTGACTCAGTTACTAGTAGAGGGGGAATTGAGGTGGAACAATGAGGCCCTAATTTCCACTGTGCTGGGGCCCTTGGTGACCCTTCTTCCCCTTCTTACTATTTGCCCCTGCATCCTAAATAGACCTTTGTCAAAGATTGTATCAACACTGTACAACTTATGGTCCTTTGGCAACAATACTGGACCATTCCCCTTGCACCTTCTGTCTATGATGACACAGATATTTAAGAAAGATCTCTTATGATCCAACTCTAGAAGTGGGGAATGTGGAACCCAGAGGTCTAGAACTAAAATTCCTGACCTAACTACTGACCCTTGCCAGAGAGTTAGAATTCAAATTCCTGACCCTTGCATGATACTGTAGTAAAACAGGCTTATCTGCAGGAATTCCAACCCTTGCAAGTATATGAACAGACACCTGTTTTCCAAGTCCCTGTTTCCTTGTACCCCTCCTGCTTAAATACTCAATCTCTAGACCAACTCAGTGTCCATGTTAGCTTTTCTGCATGAGACCCTAGCTTAAGCTAGCCAATAAAATCCCTTTGCATTTTGCATTGCTGGCCTCAGACTCATTATTGGAATTGGCTCCAGGCACTTCAGGTTGAATAGAGAGATGTGGGAGTCAGAAAGAATAGATTAAAATCCTGTCTCAGATTCTTACTATCTGTGATTCTGGGCAAGTGGCTTCACCTCAGGTTTCCTAAATTATAAAATGAAAGAGTTGGATTCTATGGCTTCTAAGGTTTATTCTAGTTCAAAATTTATTATCTCATCCTATGTTTGATGATATAAGAAATTTCTGTATCATTAAAATGGATCTATTATAATAGATCTTTGGAAGAAGGAGGAGGAGAAGGGTACATCTTATTTGAGTGCCACATTGGGGTATACACAAACTATTAGGGGGAAGTAAGACTCCAAGGGATATGGCCCTTTTGACAAACAGGATTAGATGTGTAATTGTCAACATCAATTGCTGATAAATCCCATAGGAATCTGGGGATATATGGAGTACAAGAATGATTATTCCAATTTTTCAAGTGAGGAAATGGACTCAGAAGATGTATCATTTGCTTAGACTCACATCTTTGTTATGAATCATCAATTGAACTCTAACCCTAGACCCTGACTCTAATTTCAGTGTCCTTTCTCCTACATAAGACTACCCTTTCTCTCCCATTTAGTTGGTAAGGAATATTAATGGGGAAAAATGATTTTAAGAAAGCTTCCAGGGGGCTTCCTGGTTAAGATGGCAGCAGAGTAAAAAGCAGCTCTTAACCTCTCCTAACCGAAACATACAGGACTCCTCAAGGAGACATAAAAACAAATCCAGATGAATGGAGGGACCCCACAACAGGGCGCAGCATGGAAGGTATGTGGAATCAGGGCATTTTCATGGTATAAAGGGGTGAAACAGCTCTCACTAAATCGCGGGCTGAGCAACCCTGCCCACCACACACACACACACCACCTACAATGCCAAAGCCAGCTCAAAAGAAATAGAGCAAGTTTGGGGCACCCATTGAGTCATTGGCAGCTCCAGGGCCTGTTCCTGAGAGCAGCAAGACTTAGGACCCCAAAAGGCTAAAGAACGCACACAGACTTTGAGCAAGGACACAGAGCGCAGGCAAGGGTGGAGGCGGACACAGGCACGAACAACAGCTCTGAAACCCTGAGTAGGGAACCAGTGAAGATGGGTATAAGACTGTGGAAGCAGCACCCTGAGTCTTGTAAAGGAACCTCCAGCAGAGGATCAAGCAAGGGGGTCCACCAGGGGGCTTGACATTGAGAACAACCAGACCTGAGACCTCAGGAGCCTAAAGACCGCAGACAGATCCTGAGCGGGAGGATAAAGCTGAGAAGGGGCTGGGCTAACAATGGCAACCCAGAATGAGGAAGCCCAGAAGAGAAAGATTAACAACAACAAGAAGAAATCTTTAACACTCGACAACTTTTACACAGAGAAAATCCAGACAACCGAGCAAACAGAAGAGGAGAACAAACAAGCAATCACATCCAGACCCTCCCAAAATAATGAAAACTGGTCACCAGCTCTTGAAGAGTTCAAATCTGAGATGACGAGAAAGTTGGAAAAGATTTGGCTAGAGAAATGGGAAATAGCTCAAAAGGAAATCAGGCAAGAAAATAACAGTTTAAAAGGCAGAATTTTGCAATTTCCTCACTGGAAAGTGAGGCTCAGAAATCAAATGAACTGATAAGCAAATTGTACACCAGAAATGACCAGATTGAAAAGGAAAACCAGTCACTGAAGGCTAGAATAGAGCAATTAGAAGCTAATGATCTCTCAAGACAGCAAGAACAAATAAAATAAAGTCAAAAGATTGAAAAAATATAAGGAAACATGAAATATCTCAATGAGAAAGTGACAGACCAGGAAAACTGGTCTAGAAGAGACAAATTGAAAATCTAAAAAAACAGAAATTAATAGAAATTTGGACTCCATACTAAAAGAAATTATTCAGCAAAATTGCCCTGAAGTTCTACAACTAAAGGGCAATATAGACATTGAAAGGATCCATAAATCACCCTCTACACTAGACCCAGAAAAGACAATGCCCAGAAATATAATAGCCAAATTCAAGAGCTTCCAAGTAAAAGAAAAAAATCTTACAAGAAGCCAGAAAGAGACAATTCAAATATCAAGGAGTACCAATCAGGATCACACAGGATCTGGCAGCCTCCACGCTAAAAGACTGCAAGGCTTGGAATATGATATTCAGAAAGGCAAGAGAGCTGGACCTTCAACCACGAATCAACTACCCATCAAAATTGACTATATACTTCCAGGGGATAGTATGGGCATTCAACAAAGTTGAAAATTTCCAAGTATTTGCACAGAAAAGACCAGGACTGAATGGAAAGTTTGATATCCAACCACAAAAATCAAGAGAAACATGAAAAGGTAAATAAGAAACAGAGGGGAAAGAAAGAAAACTCATAATTTTTAAATTTGCCTTTTTAAGGGCCTCAGTAAGATCTAATTATCTGTATTCCTATGTGGAGAAATGCTATGTACAATTCTCTGTAGTGAACTCTATTCACTATTATAGCATTCACTATTATAGTAATAAGAAGAATAATTCATAGGGAGAGGGTGGAATACTAAATGGTCTGAGATGATATGGGGGGTTGCGAAAGAGGGGGGTAAATAGAAGGGGACACCAAGAGAAACTTGAGAGAATAAGAAAAATAGGATATTCTATTACACACAAAGAGAGCATAGGAATTGGAGGGGACAAATACTGTTATAAGAAGGAGAGGAAGAGAGCATTAAGAGGTAACATTTAAAACTTACTCTCAGTGTAATCAACCCGGAGAGGGAAGAGTAGCTATATTATCCATTGGGATATAAAACTCTTTCTAACCCTACTGAGAAAGTCAGAAGGGATAAACCAAGGGGAGCAGGGGAGTGGGGAGGTCAAAAAAGGGAGGGGAGAAGAAGGGGCAGGGAATTCATTAGGCCTTTGAAAATAAAAAGAGGGGAATAATAAGGGAGGGGGTAGAAAGGGAAGTTAATCAAGGGAGGGGATAAGGGATACTGGCTTAAAGCAAACCACTGGTTTAAAAGGAAATAGTTTAAGAAGAAGGGGTAGGAATAGGGGTGGATATGAAAATGTCAGTGAAAGCACAACTGATAATTGTAACTCTGAATGGGAATGGGATGAACTCGCTCATAAAATGGAAGCAAATAGCAGAGTGGATCAGAAACCAAAATCCTACCATATGTTGTCTACAAGAAACACATATGAGGCGGGTAGACACATACAAGTTCAAGGTTAAGGGTATGAGCAAAATCTTTTGGGCATCAAATGAGAAAAAGAAGGCAGGAGTGGCTATTATGGTCTCTGACAAAGCCAAAGTAAAAATAAATATGATTAAAAAAGACAGAGAAGGTCATTACATCCTGATTAAAGGCAGTATAAACAATGAGGAAATAACACTGCTCAATATATATGCACCAAGTGGAATAGCAACCAAATTCATAAAGGAGAAACTGGCAGAGCTCAAGAAGGAAATAGATAGTAAAACCACAATAGTGGGAGATCTAAATATTCCTCTTTCAGATTTAGATAAATCAAACCAAAAAATAAATAAGAAAGAGGTAAGAGAGGTGAATGAAGTCCTAGAAAAATTAGATTTAATTGATATGTGGAGAAAAATAAATAGGGACAAAAAGGAATACACCTTCTTTTCAGTTGCACATGGTACATTTACAAAGATTGACCATGTAATAGGGCATAGAATCATTGCAAACAAATGCAAAAGAGCAGAAATAATAAATGTAACCTTCTCAGATCATAATGCAATAAAAATAATAATTAGTAAGGGCAGCTGGACAGGCAAACCAAAAACTATTTGGAAATTAAACAATATGATTCTCCAAAACCAATTAGTCAAAGGAGAAATCATAGAAACAATCAACAATTTATTTCAGTGAAAAGAATGACAATGATGAGACATCCTACCAAATTCTGTGGGATGCAGCCAAGGCAGTACTCAGGGGGAAATTTATGTCCTTGAGTGCATAAATTAACAAATTAAGATGGGCAGAGATTAATGAATTGGGCATGCAACTCAAAAAACTCGAAAGCGAGCAAATTAAAAATCCCCAGATGAAAACTAAATTAGAAATACTAAAAATCAAGGGAGAAATTAATAAAATCAAAAGTAAAATAACTATTGAATTAATGAATAAGACTAGAAGCTGGTATTTTGAAAAAACAGATAAAATAGACAAAGTACTGGTCAATCTAATAAAAAAAAGGAAAGAAGAAAACCAAATTGACAGTATCAAAAATGAAAAGGGAGACCTCACCTCTAATGAAGGGGAAATTAAGGCAATCATTAAAAACTATTTCACCCAATTATATGGCAACAAATATAACAATTTAGGAGATATGGACGAATATTTACAAAAATATAAATTGCCTAGATTAACAGCAGAAGAAATAGAATACCTAAATAATCCCATATCAGAAAAAGAAATTGAACAAGCCATATAAGAACTCCCTAAGAAAAAATCGCCAGGACCTGATGGATTCACAGGTGAATTCTATCAGACATTCAAAGAGCAACTAATCCCAATACTATACATATTATTTGATATGATAAGCAAAGAAGGAGTCCTACCAAATTCCTTTTATGACACAAATATGGTACTTTTTCCAAAGCCAGGGAGATCAAAAACAGAGAAAGAAAACTACACACCAATCTCCCTAATGAACATAGATGCAAAAATCTTAAATAGAATACTAGCAAAGTGACTCCAGCAAGTAATTAAGAAGATTATCCACCATGATCAGGTGGGATTTACACCAGGAATGCAAGGATGGTTCAACATTAGGAAAACCATCCACGTAATTGACCATATCAACAGTCTAACAAACAAAAATCACATGATTATCTCAATAGATGCTGAAAAAGCCTTTGACAAAATACAGCATCCATTCCTATTGAAAACACTGAAAAGTATAGGAATAAAAGGACCTTTCCTAAAAATAATAAACAGTATATACCTAAAACCATCAACAAACATCATATGCAATGGGGATAAATTATAAGCCTTCCCAATAAGATCAGGAGTAAAACAAGGATGCTCATTTTCACCTCTATTATTCAACATAGTACTAGAAACACTAGCTGTAGCAATTAGAGAAGAAAAAGAAATTGAAGGTATCAAAATAGGCAATGAGGAGACTAAGCTATCACTCTTTGCAGATGATATGGTGGTCTACTTAAAAAATCCTAGAGAATCAACTAAGAAGTTGGTAGAAATAATCAACAACTTTAGCAAAATTGCAGGATATAAAATAAATGCACATAAATCATCAACATTTCTATATATTTCCAACACATCACAACAGCAAGAGGTAGAAAGAGAAACACCATTTAAAATCACCCTAGACAATATAAAATACTTGGGAATCTATCTACCAAAACAAACACAGCAATTATATGAAAACAACTACAAAACACTTTCCAAACAAATAAAACTGGATCTCAACAATTGGAAAGCCATTGATTGCTCATGGCTAGGACAAGCTAACATAATAAAAATGACCATTCTACCCAAATTAATTTACCTATTTAGCACCATACCTATCAAACTACCAAAAAACTTCTTTACTGAATTAGGAAAAACTATAACAAATTTCATTTGGAATAACAAAAGATCAAGAATATCAAGGAAAATAATGAAAAAAATGTGAAGGAAGGGGGCCTAGCAGTGCCAGATATTAAAATATACTATAAAGCAGCAGTCATCAAAACAATATGGTACTGGCTAAGAGACAGAAGGGAGGATCAGTGGAATAGGCTTGGGGTAAGTGACATCAGCAAGACAGTGTATGATAAACCCAAAGAGCCCAACTTTTGGGTCAAAAATCCACTATTTGACAAAAACTGCTGGGAAATTTGGAAAACAATATGGGAGAGATTAGGTTTAGATCAACATCTCACACCCTACACCAAGATAAATTCAGAATGGGTAAATGACTTGAATATAAAGAGGGAAACTACAAATAAGTTAAGTGAACACAGAATAGTATACTTGTCAGATCTCTGGGAAAGGAAAATTTTAAAACCATGCAAAAGTTAGAGAAAATTACAAATTGTAAATTAAATGGTTTTGATTATATTAAATTAAAAAGCTTTTGTACAAACAAAAACCATGTAGTCAAAATCAGAAGGGAAACAACAATTTGGGAAAAAATCTTTATAACAAAAAACTCTGACAGGGGTCTAATTACTCAAATATACAAGGAGTTAAATCAATTGTATAAAAAATCAAGCCATTCCCCAATTGATTAATGGGCAAGAGATATGAATAGGCAATTTTCAGGTAAAGAAATCAAAAGTATCAATAAGCACATGAGAAAGTGTTCTAAATCTCTAATAATTAGAGAAATGCAAATCAAAACTACTCTGAGGTATCACCTCACGCCTAGCAGATTGGCTAAAATGACAGCAGGGGAGAGTAATGAATGCTGGAGGGGATGTGGCAAAATTGGGACATTAATGCATTGCTGGTGGAGTTGTGAACTGATCCAAACATTCTGGCTGGCAATTTGGAACTATGATCAAAGGGCATTGTTGGGTTTGTACCCCAAAGAGATTATAAATAAACAGACTTGTATGAAAATATTTATAGTTGAGCTTTTTGTGGTGGCAAAAAATTGGAAAATGAGGGTATGTCCTTCAATTGGGGAATGGCTGAACAAGTTGTGGCATATGCTGATGATGGAATACTATTGTGCTCAAAGGAATAATAAACTAGAGGAATTCCAGGTGAACTGGAAAGACCTCCAGGAACTGATGCAGAGTGAAAGGAGCAGAGCCAGAAGAACATTGTACACAGAGACAGATATACTGTGGTAAAATCGAAGGTAATGGACTTCTGTACCAGCAGCAATGCAATGACACAGGACAGCTCTGAGGGATTTATGGTAAAGAATGCTACCCACATTCAGAGGAAGAACTGCAGGAGAGGAAATATATAAGAAAAACAACTGCTTGAACACTTGGGTTGGGGTGGACATGATTGGGGATGTAGACTCGAAACTACCACACCAATGCAACTATCAACAATTTGGAAATGTCTTGATCAATGATACATGTTAAAACCAGTGGAAATGTGTGTTGGCCATGGGTGGGTGGGTGGGGGAATTGCGGGAGTTGAAGGGGAAAGTAGGAGCATGAATCATGTAACCATGTTAAAAACAAATATTAATAAATGTTTAAAAATAAAATAAAACTTCAAATAGAAAAAAATTTTTAAAAAGCATCCTCTGCATATGCTTCTAAGATCAGATTACTCATTTTAGATACTTTTCCTAAAATGGGATGACAACACCTAATTTTACAAAATACCTGTTGAATGACCTGTTTGCCTACTTCTTGTTACATTCAGGAAAGGTTGTTGCTGGTCAATCATTTTAATTGTGTCTAACTCTTTGGTGTTCCATTTGGGGCTTTCTTAGCAAAGATATTGGAGTGGTTTGTCATTTACTTCTCCAGTTCATTTTACAGATGAGGAACTGAAGCAAAAAAGGGTTAAGTCACTTACCCAGGATCACATAGTTAGTAAATACCTGAAGACAGATTTGAACTCTGGTCTTCCTGACCTCAAGCCCAGTGAACCTCCTAGCTGACCTTAGAAAGGAGGTACTACTGTAAAGTAAAGGATATCAGATAAATAGTCATTTTACTTTGTTTCTATCTTTATAACATCAAGAGACCTAGAGGTTTACAGGATGATGGATGGATCTATTGAGGAGCATTTATTTACTTTTTTGAGAAATACTTTTTAATGGTTTTTTAAAATTTTAATATATTTTTCCATGTTTAGATAATTAATTTTTTCTCTCTCCCTTCTTACCTCCCCCCTCCCGGAGTTGACAATCAATTGCACTGGATTATACATGTTATCACTTGACAACTATTTCCATATTATTAATTTTTTTAATAGAGTAATCTTTTAAAACCAAAACCCCAAATCATATGCCCATATAAACAAATGGTAAAAGAATATGTTTTGTTTGGATACATCAAACCATTTTTTCTGATCCTTCTTTTCCACTTAAAAAAAATCCTAAAAAGTTACGTCCTGTAGGAGATTTAGAGGCAAAAACTAATGAGTATTATACAAGGTCAAAAGAGGAAGGAGGGGACGATCTGCACTTCTATTTGGATGGATCCACTTTATACATTGTAGCATTTGCAAAACTACAGGGATTTGAAACTCAGGTTCTTCTTTTAAGCTTGGCAAATGTAGCACCATCAATGGTCCTCTAGATGGTAGTATTTCATCATATTAGGTGGTACCAAAAATGCATATGAGTTAGCTATGCATTAAAAATTTATCTTCTTGTTTTTATTATAGTTTATAGAAGTTGTGATAAAAGAAAACAATGATACTTAAATGAAATATACTCTTCTCTTTTCTACTCTATCCAATTGCTCTTAGCTTTAAATGATCTTCTATAATATATTATACCAGGAATTTTAATGATGTCATCTTTTATATCATCATATATGGGATGATGAAATCATATTTTTAAGCTACAATAAAACTTGGAAGCCATACAGTTTGGGAAATCCAAGGCACTGTAAGTTAAGGGAGTTAGTCAGGGCCACACGTCTGAGGTAGGATTTAATCTTTCCAAATCTAACACAAGATGTTCTCTACTGAAATCAACCAAATTTTTTCTAAAATGGCATCAAGAATTTTCTAATTCTTTTGGTCCCCAATTTTCCATAATACAATACGATTTAAATTGGAAGACCTATTTTCTAGGCTAAATCTAACTCATTTTTATGTTAAGTTACTGGTTTTCATTACATTAAAAAAAATAACATGCAAAATCTCACCTAGAAAGAAAAGCATTTCGGAAACCACAAATTGCTATACAAATGCAAATTATTATTATTGTTTTTATTAGTGATCTCTTACATATTTATGTCCTGATGGAAATGAAGGAATATTAATAGGGATAAAATTATGCCTTTGCAAACTGAGATGGTTTCATGGAAAATTTTTCCTGACCTCATATTCAAAATAATGGGCAAACTTGAAATCTTAGCAATCTCAGATTAAATGTACAGTTAACATCACCATGGTAGTATTCCCTTCTGGCTATTTGGTAAGTCAGGTAGTCAGGGTTTACCTTTCAGTCCACAAAATATCTAATAGGATAGTGTCTCTGATGCTTTGTTCTAGGTGTTAAGCTTCAGAGGATAGAAACTGACTTTTTATCTCTAATTCTACAATGCCTTCCATACATATAAAGAATTAGGCACTTAATTTTAAAAAAATAATGTGGCCACTAAACTAATTAGCTATCTTTGCATTTGAATTTTTTGTCACCTAAAAAAATATGTATTCTGGACTATGTTGGTTGTCATAAATTAGTTGAGAATATTGTGCTAAATATTTCTCACCCTGACTTTGAAAAAAAGCCATACTGTGATGTGGCACTGAATGACAAGAGACACCATGATTCTGAAGAGCAGCACTAATTGATGTACATAATACTTTTTATGCCAAACAAAAACTCCCATTTCCTTACATATTCTTTTTAAAATGTCCATTTCTTCACTTAATGGAAAAAGAAAAATAATGGTTTGCATTCACTCTTCTATGAATGCTAGAATGAGCCACAAATAGACTATATAGCATTTCACAACAGTGAGGTGTTAAGGAGTTATCTTCTGAATTTGATTTGAAATGCTGAAAATACACGCTTTTCCATGAGAATTCTAGGCATTTCATTACCAGGCAATTCAAGAAATTAATCTTGGCAATTATATTTTTTCCATCTTTATATTTTTGACTTGGCTTTATTTTCTACCTGAAATTCTCTCCCTCATTCTCTTTTTTTAGAATTCCTTGTTTGCTTCAAGGTTTAGCTCAAATGTTACCTTCTTTAGTAGGCTTTTCCTAGCGCACCAGCTGCTATTGCCTTCCCCTGAAACTAAATAAATTCTCAGCTAAGTCCAAGAAAGAGGAGAATCTCACCATGGGGATACATACAACCTACATAGACAACAATATAGACTTTAGACATATAATACCCCCAACTACTGTGGTTAAATGGAGACCTGAAGGATAGGCTGTTCTGCATGTGTATAAGGGGACATGACCCCTGATTGACTGAGAGTACACTGATTTCTAATTGCCTGTATGAGGGGAAATGGATTTTTTAAATAAGCATTTGGAGAGTCAAGACATGCACATTTAAATGGCTATCAAGAGCCATAGTTTTCAACCCTAGGTATTGTTGAAAGTTGATTTCATTTTGGTGAGGTTCTTACTTCTCTAGGTTTTAACTAGATCTTATTTAGTCCCAAGCTAAAGAATCAGTTTACTCTTGTGTATTTTTTGTCCAGTTTGATCTGTATTAATTTTCCTAATTTTTGCTTATATTTTATTTTGATAAAGGGATGCACTACCTATTTGTGATGGTATTTAGTATAATAATTTAGGAAAAGGAACTAAGCTGGAAAGTATTATCTAAATATTCCCATTCTGCTAAGATCAGTCAAGGAAAGCAGCATTGCTCCTTCTTCTCTAAGTATTATACCCCTACTCAACCAATTTTTGAGGTATGGTAAGCAAATATAATTCTGGACCAATACATCACTTGAGCTAAGAGAAGGAAGAAAAAAGCATCCAGTTACAGTCCTCTTGTTCTCAAAAGAGGCTGAAATCTATCTCTTTTTTGAGAGGGATAGACTAAATCCTAAGTTAGATGTGCCATTTGTGAGTTGTTTGTATATTTAGCCAGCAATTCTACACATATATCCTTCATGTTTATATGTTACAGTGTCTCTTAGAATGCAAGCTCTTTGTGGATATAGATAGTGTTTTTGCCTTTAAATACTTACTGCTTTGTGGGCAGAAACAATTTTTTTCTTTTTCTTTGTATCTCCAATTTTTAATATAGTATCTATCATGTAATAAGTACTTGATACAGGTTTATTGATTGATTGACAAGTTCTTTCCTGACAGACATCAGTGGTATTTAATAGATTGCAGATTCCTTTGTGTTAAAATTTCATGCTCACTTTACCTATTACACATCTTCTATGCATTGGTTTTTGGATGCCTAGAATGATACGCATTGTTTCAGAGCCTGTAATTTTCTACTGAGAGTTATGAACATTTACCAATTATTTAAATTCATTTGTGTGAATTTGAGAAAAAAAAATTTCACTCTGACATTATTATGAACATGCACATTTTGTATTCTTTTCCTTGCCTCTAAAAACCCAGTCATATGAGCTATTTTTTCAGTTAAATAGAACAATGAAGTAGAGAAATTTATTGTATTCAAGAGAAATCACATATATAGGTCAATAGCACATCTTTTCACTTGCTATGTAATGATATTTGCATACTAATAAGAAAATGTCGTAAAATGAGAAAGTAATTTAGCTAAAGCAAAGATTAAAAAAATTCCCATGCTCATATCTGTTGTGATTTTATCACAGCCACCTATGCCCATGTATTTCTCTCTCAAACAAAGAAGAATTGCTGCTATTATAAAAGTTTTCAGATAATATATTGAAAGTGGTTTTATTATATCAGTGAATTGTGCTTGAGTTACAGATTGATTTACAGGTGCAATTTTAATGTGTTCTGTAAGAAAAAGAGAAACCAAAGAGAATACTTTGTATTACCTATATGAGGAGAAATGGATTTTTCATATGATTGGTGGATTTTGAGAGAAGCAATCTTTTGAACTGTCACCATTGACAGTTAGATGATGTCAAGTCTTCAAAACAGAAGCACTGGATATTATTATGTTATGACTCTTTGTTGTTAATTTTTTTTTACTTTTAAGGACTCCTATAGGATGACAGCATAGATCAATTTGTTACCTATATCCTGTATTGGAGTCATTCTTGATCATGATTAAGAAAATACTTGTAGTGTAAGTACAATAAGCTGCAAAATTCCTCTTATATCCATTGAGAGAATTAAGTCCTCCAAAGAACTTTCTGAAGAAAGACTCATCTTTAGATGGAGGACCTAAGAGTTATAAAGATGGATGGAAATTCCAGACAAAATTCTCCCAAACTATTTCCTAAACATAGTTCTTCATTATTTTCTCAAAACTCTTTGAGAAGTAACATTCTTAGTAAAATATTCTCCATTATCTAATAACTGATAACCATTAATTTCTACCTCATTCACTGTTGCCATTTAAATTTAGCTCAATTATCTTTCATTGTGGATCAAAGCAGCTCCCTATTAACCATAGACTATCTATTTATATTTTAGAAATTAATTTTGTCTCACTTTTTTTTGTTACTGGGATTAATTCAGAATTAATTTTCCTTTCATCCTTTTAAAAAACAAATTCACTTGATGTTTTTAACCTTTTGTTCTTCCAATGAGTGCCACTATTTTTTCTAGTTTTAGGAAATAATTTTTGGTAGTTTGATTGGTATGACACTGAATAGGTAAATTAATATATGTATGATTTCCATTTTTTATTACTTTGATTTGACTTATCAATGAGCAGTTAAATTTTTTCCGGTTGTTTATGTCTGACTTTATTTCCATGAAAAATGTTTTGCAATAGTTTTCATATAGTTTATGGGTTTGTTTTGGAAGGTATACCCTTAGGTATTTTAAATTTCCTACAATTATTTTAAATGAAACTTCCTTTTCTATGTCTTGGTGGATTTTGTTGGTAGTAAATAGAAATGTTGATGATTTATATGAGTTTGTATCCTACACCTTTGCTAAAGCTAATTGTTTCTATTTTTTATTGTTGTTGCTAATTCTCTGGGGTTCTATATGTATATCATTGTATCTGTAAAGAGTGATAATTGTTTCCTCATTATGTATTCTGATTCCTTCAATTTCTTTTTCTGCTCTTCCTGCTATAGTTAGCATTTCTAGGACAATATTAAATAGCAGTCATGATAAAAGGGATACTTGTTTCACTCCTAATATTATTGGGAAGAGTTCTAGTTAATTTTCTAGTTACAGATAAACATTATATATAAAATATATAAACATATGAAGAATATATATACATATATATTGGAAAATATTGGAATAAATCACGCATTCCTTAAAATGATAAATTGTATCTATCTAACATCAATGATACAAATGATATAATTTATCATTTTAAGGAATTCTCAATTTATCCCAATATTTTCTAATGTTTATATATATGCACATATATATATATAATATTTTGCCAAAGACTGTTTTTGCATCTATTGAAATAAGCATGCATCTTCTATTGTTTTTTATTGATATGGTCAATTGTGCTATTAGTTTTCCTAATATTGAAACCATCCCTATATTCCTAGTAAAAAAACCCCACTGGTCATGGTATATGATCCTTATAATATAATGCTGTAAACTCCTGTAATATAGGATTAATAACTGTGCCATGTTGGCGTGGGGCAACCTGTCAGTTACCCTGGTTGGAATGTTGACAGTGGCATGAGACATAAGGCAAAGCACCAACTGCCAGTTGGGCAAAGAGTATATAAAGCCCTGGAGACCCAGGACTGGGTTCTTCTCTTCCCTGACTTCTCCCCTGATCACTCACTTATCCCTTACCCCCCTAGGGCCTGGGTGGCAGGAGTGAGAATGGTGGGTAGCTTAGACCTAGAATAGAGTAGGGTTTAAACCAATCCTGCAGAACAATTTACCAATACTATTAGCACAACTGGAAAATCCTTAGTCATTAATCAACTTTATTTATCATCCAGAGACCACATCACTCTGACCCAGGGCTGTCTGCCCTAGGTCAGCACCTTGAGACAAGATCTACTGGCAACCTTAGTCAGATATACTTTACATCCTTAGATCTCAGTACTTCCTAACCCTCTTTCCATTGCCTTGTTCCCTTTACTCTGTTAACAATAAACCCCTTAGGCTTAACCCGAGAACTCTGTAGTTATTCGCCTACCATCTAAGGCCAACGAGGAAGAGGCAACAGGAAGGGTTCTGAGCAGTTTCAGCTGGAACAAACTCTATTGCTGAAGGGCAGGAAGTTTAACACCCAGTTCCTGTCAGCTTACCATTTCACCAATAGGAAGCTGCTTCCTCAGCAGGGAAGGGGCTGGTAACCTGATATCTTAAAGGAGCCTGGTGTCTAGTAGTGAAAGTTTCACTTGACAACTAGTTTCCTGGGTTGGTTCCTCATTACATCTTAAACAAATTTCAAGCCCAGCCCAGGTACAGTTCATTCCATCCTTTCAACTAGCACCATCTTCCTGCTAGCCTTATTACCAGCATAAGGCCCTTGACCCTTCTTATTACACTCCTTACTAGCATTTTATTTAAAAAAATTTTTTTTGAATCAATGCTCATTAGGGAGATTAGGTATCAGTACCATGTTTATGTCATAAAAGGAATTTGGAAGAATTCTTTCTATCCCTATTTTTCCCAATAGTTAATGCACTATTCTTAGAGAATCCTTTGATGGTTTACCTTTTTATGTTTCTTTATTTGCTCATTGAACTTTCTTTTCAGCTATTTTTTTTATCAGATGTACCTAGAAGTCTTCTTTTTGATAAAATGTCAGTCACTTTTTTCCCTGGAGCATTATGCTTAATTTTACTGAGTATGTTATTCTGGGTTATAGGCTTGGATCCTTTGCCTTTTGAAATACCATATTGGACTTCCAGGTTAAGATGGTTGCAGAGTAGAAGCAGGGGGCTTAGTTCACCGCCGACCCATACATGATATCTCAAAAAGACAAAAAATCAAATCCAGATGAATGAAAGAACCCCACAATAGGGCACTGCATCAAAGGTATGTGGGATTTAGGCATTTCCACTCTACAAGGGGGTGAAATCGCTCCCACCAAAACATGAGCTGATCAACCCACCCCACCTACGGTATCAGAGTCAGAGCCAGTGTGCCAGAATTAGAGCAAGTGTGGGGCAATCTCTGGGTTCTTGGCAGCTAATTGGGACCAACAGGGGCTTTCTGTGGCTCCATGATATCTGAATTACTTCCTTTTGATAGTTTGGAGTACATTTTTTTTGGTTTTGGAATTTTAAAATTTTGTCATAATAGTCTTGGGATGTTTTTATTTCAGGGTCTCTTTCAAGAAGTGATCAATAGATTCTTTCAATTTCTATATCCCCCTCTTGTTTGATTATATCAGGGCAGTTTCCCCTGAAGATTTCTTGTAATATTGTGCCCAGGATCTTTTTTTTTTAAATCACAGTTTACAGGTATTTCAATGATTCTTACATTGCCTTTCCTGGATCTATTTTCCAGGTCAATTGTTTCTCCAGTGAGATATTTCTCATTTTATTCCATTTTTTCATTCTTTTGATTTTTTTCTTCTTGATTCCTGTTGCCTTATAGAGTCATTAGCTTCCTCTAATTTTAGGGAGTTATTTTATTCCTTCAACTTTTTTGTGTCCTTTTCCATTTAGCCCACTCTAGTCTTTGGAGATTTGTTTTCTTTGGTGGGTTTTTAGTCTCCATGGTCATTTGGCCCATTCTAGTTTTTATTGAGTTATTGTCTTCAGTGAATTTTCTCAAATTGTTGAGTCATTTTTATAATTTCTTTTATTATTTGGTTTTTAAATTTCTTTTCAAGTTCTTCTAAGAGTTCTTTTGTGGTCTCTTATTCTTTCTTACTTTCTATTAGGGCTTTACATTTTTCCTTTTTTTGCCATGGTTGTCTTCTTCTGAGTTTATGTTTTCATCTTTCCTGTCACTAGAGTAACTTTCTAAGGTTAGGCTTTTTTGTCTTTTGCTCATTTTTCTACCTATTATCCCCCCTCCCCATTATCTTATTTATCAAATGAAGTTCTGCTCTACTCATGGTGCAGAGGGAACACTGTTTTAAGCTTATACTGTAGCCTTCTCTGGTGCTTAGGGTAGGTCAAGCTGTCTTTGGATCCCTCAGTATGCACTTCAAGGGCATGGCCCAATTGGCTTTTTATGAGGAAGTTGTAAGCTGTTTTTTCCAGCTATATTTCACTACCCCTCCTATCAACTCCATTGTTGTCTCCTGTGCTGAGCTGTTCCCCAGTCTGCCAGTTCAATTCCTCAGGCAGCCTGAGCTACTCCCCTCTGTGTTCTTTTGTTATTTCAGACCATGTTGAAGTACAGTCTGACATTTCATTGCCTCAAGCCATTTGGCAGCCTCACGATTACTCCTTTATCTGCTGTTTTGCTGCCTCAGGTCACTTGGAAGCTCAAAGGACTGCTCCCAACTCTGTTGTTTTATTGCTTCAGGCCATGTGGAAGTTCATAAGGCTAACATTTGTCTGTTTTTCTGTATGTTACATCATTCTACCTCTAATGTTGTATGTATGTAATCAAACTATGATCTTTAAGTACCAATGTTGCTTCATCAAGTTGCAGTACAAAATAGGACAATGACTTGATCACAAAGGTATTCAGAAATGGGGCAATTATTCTTTCCAACTATATTACGGGCATAAGTAAATATTTGAATCTGTATTGTATATGATTCACCAAGTTCTGTTCTAACCATGTCAATAGCTGCTAGTGTCATAAAATTTTGTACTAACAAATTAAGCTTTTTTTTTACTTAGCAATTCTCAAAGCAACTTTATAAAATGCAAGTAATACTTTTGATGTCACATCTGGTTATTGAAAATTTTATTTGTTGTTTATTAAAGGTGTCTAATTTTCTCTGGAAAAAAATATTACCTCTTTTTTCAGTATTTTCTACATGTATGCATTTATAACCAGAAATTTGGCCTTGAAGCTAAGCAGACTTAGGTTCAAATTATATAATGCCTACTGAATGAATAACATTGGATAACTTGTTTAACTTCTCAATACTTTAGCCAGCTCTTCAAAATCTAAGTTAAAGATAAGTTATTGATAAGCATTTGTACAGGGAATTTCTTTATCTGGGAGATCTCAATACGAGTGAAAGTTCTCAACAGATCCAATTCTTAATCTATCCTCCTAAGAGTTACATGCTGTTGAAACTCCTATTAGGGAAGACTTGTTTCTTCAAAACCCCAGAGATGATAATACTAAATCAAGAGAAAATTTTAGTAAAATTGATAAATTTTTAAATAAAAATTATATGATTCAGGAGAATTGTATTTTGTTTTGTGATTGAGCTTAATTGGTGTCAGGATGAGAGAAAGGACTACAAATTTTTTGTAAAGAATGCAAATCATTTTTTATTTTGACATATTGATAACATAAAAGTCATTTTCTTTTTTGATATTCAAATTAGCAACTACTTGAATTTTTCAAGTTGTAAAAATAGTTATCAATTTTATATTAAGACACAAAACCCAAATAAAAAGAAGACTCTCCAAAATTGTGTGATGACAGGAAGGTACAACATAGGGTATTCTGAATAAATGATTAAAAACATTAAATAAAGTGCTTACATCATGATAAATCTTGGGTTATGTACTAGGGACAAAATGCAAAAGCATGTTTGTGTTATTGCACCTATTATCTTCCAACTATTTTCTGACATGAGAACTAGAAATAATTTATTAACTAAATATGCAGACACATCAACATATATGTGTGTGTGAATTTAACATGATCTTTGTTATATGTTTAAGAATTATTTGTCATAAAATTAGGATATTAATTTTACAAGAAAATTAATTATGAATGTTATTTAATAAAAAGAGAGGAAGTGTAATGATTGTTTTGTAAAATGGAGGGGGTATTCATATTTAGATTTTGGGAAAACACTGAAGTGTTAGGAGAAATAGGAAGAAGAAAATTAAAGCAATCTATTTGGACTCCCAATTGTATCAAACTTTACTCAACAGAAGAAAATGAATTATTATTCTTTTACATTGATACCAAAATTTGATTCCCTTCCTTATGATCCCTTTTTCTATTATTTTTAGTCTGTCATAACTCTAGGGAGATTGTTGAATAAAGGCATTTTGCTTGAGATGTGAAGAAATGTTATAACTCAAGTCCTGATACATGTCAAGGAGAAAAGAAGTCGTGGTGTTTTGAGGATAGTTTATCTATTATCTTAATTTTGCATATAAAAACAATGCATGAAGGTGGGGGAGATGCTTTGATCACTCTGTGTTAAGAAAAAATCTCCACTGTGATTGTGATATCAAAAATTTTCACTAATTAATTGACTTGCTTAATCATATTTTCTTAGTAAATTTTTTTTGACCTGTGAGAGTGTCTTATCACTCTCAGGTGGTACTTTCTTTTGGAGCTTGATCCAAAAAGGATTTTATCAGATGAACATCTGTTTTGTACAGCACAAATGAATCTCTCAGAAATTTCTTTCAGCATCTATAAAGCAAAGGGTAAAGTTATACATGTGGCCCAGTGATTATGGGTCATGTGGTGAGTTTTTTTCTTTATTTTTGATGGCTGGGGCCTTAAAAAGGGGGACTTCATAAAGACACTGGCTCTTTTCTTAGTGAACACAGAGCATATAAGATGGAAGAAACACTTTTCACCTAAGTGAAATGGAGAATATCTCAAAAAAAAATCCCTTTTTATTTTTGTCAATAATAATCCCTGCTGCTCAAGTATCCTATGTTAGCTGCAATTCTGAAAGTGAAGCCAAACTGATTATAAAGGAATTGATGTATTCTCATTCTTTTAGTTCCTTGAGATCCACCAAATAAATCCAATTTTATTTGTAAAAAGCTTTATTGATGCCTTTTAAAAAATATATCACAGTCATTCCCTGACATATTCTTTCCAAAATTCCTTCACAAGCAAATAATTTAGTCTTTATCAGTTTAATTTCTTTATCTGTAAAATGAGGGAGTTGGACTAGATAAACTATACTTAATTTCCTGTTTTCCTTTTGACAAAGAAAAACAGTTAAGTAAAATTGACCAATAAAACCCAATATCTGACAGTGTTTATAGCATTTTATTTTCCTAGCTCTCTCCTATCTGTTGAGGAGACATTACTTTAATCAGAGTTATTGTCTTCAAATATTATTTTCTCTTACATGATTTTTGGTCATCTTTTACATAGTTCTGATTTTAATTATTTGGGGAGGGAAGCATCAATTCAAGTAAGTCTTCCCATTTTTAAAATTCCAAATTCTTTACATTCATCATTTCTTTGAGCTTAATAGTATTCTATGACAGCCAGCTACCAAAATATATAAAGCTATTCCCCAATTAGTGGACAATTGTTTGTTTCTAGGTTTGTTTTGCCTTTTCTTTGCTAAGACAAAAAGTGCTACAAAGAATATTTTGGTATATATGTTCAGAATGGTGGTAGCAAAATCTAGTTTTTTGAATGACTATTTTAGTATAATTGGGGTGCTAGCTAAATCTATGCTGTCAAACTCAAAAAGAGTCTTTTGAAATTCAAAACTTGGATTATACAACTACAAAAAGCAGTAATTTATTCACCTAGGTAGTAGTCATGGAATATTAAACACAAAAGAAGAGCAATAATTTTGGGACACATGATTAACAAGAAATGTGTACTGATTTTCTCCAATTCCCACTAAGTCAAAAAATCACCCTAAAGAGGAATTATGTGCCAGATTAGAGTAATTATAGTTCCTTCCATATATTAAGATATCAAAAAGCTCAAAATGGTAACATTCTTATGAATTAACAGTAAAGAATGACAAATTTCAATATATTCCTCTCCTATTACGTTCAACTCTTTCATAGGTTCATGCTTTGTGGCCCATATCTAGGGATTTTCTTCTTGCTTTAGTCGCTGTCAACATACCACATCCCTGCTCTCCCCCTCATAATCTCAGTGGAATTGTCCAGATCTATGAGGTAAAAGGGGGAGATAAGGATATGTGTGTACATGTGCACACACACAAGTGTTTGGAGCCGTTTGTTTTTGTTTTGTGTTATATATCCTCCTTAGTTTCTGGTGCCAGAGGTGGTCTTCACTGAACTTCGGAATTCCACTTATGATGACTTTTGGAGCTAGGATATAGGCAGAATGGTACAGTCTGCCAGCTGACATGGAACCCTGAGAAGAAAGGGTGCTTCATCCTTGACCTCTTGACTTGAAACTGAGCCTGTGCTTGAGAAACTAACCTAAATTGTGAACCTAAATCCTCTTCCCTCTTCAGAGAATAAGGTTATGTAAAGGGAAGAGAGTAATAAATTCCACATGGGAGGGTGTATTGTGTGTTTGTGATTTTGTTTTACGAAATTAATAATTCTGTGTAAAAGTTAATCTGATTGTTGATTGTTGGCCTTCATCCTTGAAGAGGATCATAATGGCATCATCGATATCTTTTGACTTGCACATGAATTGGATTTAAGTGAGTTAGAGTTGCATAGAGTTGTCAGCCTCACTTTCCCTGTTATCCAAATTTAGTGGCAAAACAAAAGTCAAGATGACTGGTGATGGCTCAGATTGCATCCTGTGGATGACATTGGCTTCTTTGATGTCACACCAAACTTTATGCATTCTACAGCACCTGCTTCTACTGTCTTGATGGCTGCTGGAACAAATTATTTTCATCTGCCCATTCTGAAGAGAGTAGTTTTCACATGCCTGGAGTAGACATCCCTGTACCCAATTTATTGACCATCCGATTGTTAGAGGCTAAATGGAAAAGGGGTACAAGTGACCACTCTCTATAAGAGAGAGACCACCATCGATGGGGGCTGGAGCCACTAGATACCAGAAAACACTGGAGGAAGAGTAAGATATAACTTATACTTATAGGCAGTGAGAGCCAGAGTAGACTGTGTTACATTTATTTTTGTTTCTATTTGGCTTACTGCTTTTTAAAACCATCTCTATTGCCTTTGCTTTCCTTTAAGCTTACATTCAAAAGGAGAGATAATATGTATGCATATTTTCAAAACAAAATTTTAACAACTGGGTATTTTTACCTAATAAAATTACATATACTCACAACAAAATTAATTTGAAGGAATAAAAGTCTAGAATATCAAGGAAAATAATGAAAACCAAGTAGGAATGAAAAAGTAACATTTAAAGGTTTCAAATTAAGTTATAAAAAGAGTGATCATTTAATATTGTATACTACAATGAGTTATAAATGGATATATGATCTGAATATTAAAGGTTACAAAATTTAAAAAAAAGTTTAAAGTACAAAGTCTAGTACCTTTTACAGCTCCCAGAATTTTTAACTAAGAAAGAGAATTACAAAAAATAGAATATACAAAAAGTATCATTTTAATTACAAGAAACTGAAATTTTTTTCCACTAACAAAGTCAGTCTCTAAAATAAGGATGAAAGCTATCAATCAGAAAACAAATCTTTACCTCAATCAGATGTGTCAGCTATAAAAAAAATCAAGGAAACTTACGCAAAAATATAATACCAAGAGCCATTCCTCAATGTTTAAGCAGCCAAAGGCAATTAAAAATAATTATTCAAAGAACTACTAGTTATTAACAATTTTATGAAAGGCAGAAACTATTTCATTTATATATACTTTTTTTTTTGCCTAGTGGCTAGCACAGTGCTAGACATGTAGTAGGTGCTTAATAAATGCTTTTTGATTTTTTGGTTGATTAAATGCTCAACATTGTATTTCTTTCTTTTTCTTTTAAATTACAAATTTCTTAGTAATACTCAATAACACTAATTTTTTCTAGGTTGTAATACTCACTTTTCCTCTGTTTATTTTGGGAAACTGAGTTTTGGTTAAAAATGCATGTGTAGGGGGCAGCTGGGAAGCTCAGTGGATTGAGAGCCAGGCCTAGAGATAGGAGGTCCTAGGTTCAGATCCAGCCTCAGACACTTCCCAGCTGTGTGACCCTAGGCAAGTCACTTGACCCCCATTGCCTACCCTTACCATTCTTCCACCTAGGAGCCAGTACACAGAAGTTAAGGGTTGAAAAAAAAACATAATAAAAATGCATGTGTATATATAAATACTTTTAAAAATTAAACTAAAATTGGATTTGTCCTGAGAAATCTGAACATCTTGTGGCCTCCTTTAAGATTCAGGATGCCCCAAACTTATACATGGGTTGGAAGGCCAAAGTTCCTTTGTAAACCTGTTATTTGCAACTCATTTTCCCATCCTATGTAAAACATGTCCTTTTAGAGACCAATAATTATTGCCATGGAATTTCACATAGCAGTAGAAAGGAACTTAAGTCCACTTAAGTCAACAAAGTCCAACCTACATATATGTACAGGACACCTCCTACACACAATAATCTTTGCTTGAAGACCTCCATAGACATCACTGAATTTTCAGATAACAACAACAATAACTAACATTTATATAATGTTTTAATATTTGTGAAGATTGTTTTACTTACATTACCTCAATTTGATTCTCACAACAACTCTGTGAGGTAGGTGCTATTATTACTCTCTTTTTTTTTTCAGATGAGGAAATTGAGGCTGAGAGGTTAATTACTTGCCATGAATTAAGTATATAGGGCAGGATTTGAACAAAAGTTCTCTTGGTTCTAAGTCTAATACTTTCTCCACTGTGTCACCCAGCTGTCCTGACACTAAGAGGTATTCCCCTTATTATCATGCCTGAATCTGCCTACTTGCCATTTCCAACTACTGCTCCTATTTGCCTAAAGTCAAGAAGGAAAAAAAGATTAATCTCATTTCTTCATGATAGCTCTAAAAATACCTAACTAAAACTGTTGTTTTCTTTTCTCTAGGCTAAATGTTCTATCTTTCAAATGAACCCCACACAGCATGATTTCTAGTCCTCTCCTCAGATTATCTCTTTTCTGCTACTTACAAGCTTCTCAAATTTCTTCCCTATAACGTGACAGCCAAAAATGGGACACCAAAAAATGAACACCAATATGATCAGATCAGGGCAAAACATAGTGGGATGATTACAGAAATTCATAGTATCTTGTACAATGTTTTACAGAGACACTCAACAAATGTTTATTTCTTTGTTTTTATTTCCCAAGGCTACCACCTAAGGTAAATTCCCTAGGAAATACACAGAAGCCTTCATAACTCAAAGTATACCTAATGCAGGACTGAAATTTTCTGGAAAAAAATGAGCCCTGAACTAAAACTTAGAATTTGTCATTCTTAGTACATACTCCCCTCCTCACAACCTCCAGATACCCACATTACTTGCAGCCATGGAAACACTGCAGGGAAGAAAGGAAATCCTCCTTCCCTATTTGGAGTCCCTCCTGTGATAGCCAGAACTCTAGGGAAAGGGAATGTAGAAATATTTTTCTGTCTCTGAGTCTCCAGGGGGAGCTCTTCCTCTATCTGAGGCAAGTCTAGGACTTGCCATTTTTGCTCATTTCTACAGGATGCTCCTGAGTCAGAAGTAGGTAAATTGTTATTATTCACTAGTAATGCCTCATCTTTGTCATCAGGTGGCAGTAAATCTTAGATTATTTTATTATTTTCACCAATCTATTCTAATTTCAATTAAAATCAACAAATCTAGCTATCTAGGAACATCCAGGAAATTGGGATTTTCCCTCAAACCAAGAATTGTCCTTAAGCAATCTTGCTTCATCCTTTTGCTATAAATTCCTGTTCCTTGTTCACTAAGTGATCCACCTTAGCAGAACTGCAGAATTTAGTTGGAAGGGTCTGAGCCCTTACCTGGAAAAAGGAATCTATTTAAATCATTTCCAGATTATCAGCCAGCCTTCACTTGAAGAGTTTTGGTGATGATAAACTCATGATCTCCTGTTCCTAATCATGAGGAGGTTTTTCTTTGTTTTGAGCTAAAATATGACACTAATTTCTACTCATTGATTGAAATGAATAATAATAAAAATAAAAATGCACACATAGTAGTTTCATGTTTGCAAAGTGCTTTATCTCATTTGATCCTCACAAATGAACTGTAAAGATCTTGTTATTATCATTCTTATTTGACAGGAGAAGAAACAGCCTTGGAGATGTTAAATGATTTTAGATGATTGAAGTGACATTTGAACCTAGATTTTCCTAGAATGAAGTCTAGCACTCTATTCAGTACTCTATCCACAATACCACCCCAAATCTTTTGGTTCTGATTCTATAGACCAAAAGGGAAAATAAATCTAATGATTCTTTCCCTTGGAAACCAAGCCACATTTGATTCCTCCAAAGTTTAAAAAATTCTCACTAGCACAATTCCTTCCTCCGATTTTTGGGTGGCATGCTTTTGAGTATATTTACTAGGATATTTAGCTAGGATAGCTACCCTCCTTCAGACATGCTTCAGTTTACCAATGCCTTTATTAAGGTATAGCTCCCTAAACTGAACTCAGTATTCCAAATAACAGGGCAAAAGATGGTGGAATATCATGCCCCTTTTTCTAAATACTATACTTCTATTAACTCAGCATAAGATCACATTAGCTTTTTCTGGCTGCCATGTCACACTGCTGATTCATTTTGAGCATGCCATCCATTAAAATCCAAGGTTCTTTCTATATGAACTGGTGTCCTGCCATTTCTTCCATCTTGTACTTGTGTTATTGATTTTTTAAAAATCCAAGTCTAGTTCTCTTCAAAGAACACTTTCAAGAGAAACTTTTTTTTATTTAGTTGCAAAAGTTGGTCATGCACCAGATAGGATCAACTTATTTCGCCAATAGTCACTATTGTATGACCCTGAAGGAGTGAAGGAATGTCACCTTGGAGGAACTCTTTGAAAAGGAATTATATCAATAGATAAAAGAGGAGAGATCTCTTTAAATATCACAGATATTAGAAATATTCATCAATTTTGAAGAGGGAGATTCTTTTGGTAGTTAATGAAAAGAACTGCTTTTCAAAGAACAAAAGTGGGTCATGTAGACCATTCACCTTTCAAACCTTGAAGGCAGATTTGTGTCAGGTATTCTCTCTGATTTGCTTGAGAAGGGATTCAAAGAATCTAGTGTAGGACTGAAAATGATGATGCAGGCTACTTGTGTATTGGGGTATAACTGAGGTCTGGACTATGGAAGGCAATAGGAATAGAATTGGAAAAAAAAGAAAGATCTTTGAGTGATTAGAGAATTCACTTAATTTCTTGGAACTTTGTTGGAGTTTCTGTTATCTACTTCCCCCACTCCCCGCAGAAAGAGTAGAGTTTGGTTTTTAGCAAAACCAAGAATCATACAAAGATTATTTATTGTCTGTTACATCTCCTTATTCATTTCTTGGTCACTTTAGGCAATAGTGCCAAACCTCCTGAGGGAGGAGACTATTTTTTATCTCTTTTAATTTCCATTCTCCTTAATAGATGCTTATTAATGTTAAATGAATTAAATTGAACTCAAATAGAAATGGATTCCTGCAGCCCCACATTGACTTAGAAAACCATATCTTATCATCTGTGTTGTACTGTACCTTTATTTGTTTTGTAAACATTTCCAAGTTACATCTTAATCTGATTAGCATCCTAGAGAGCTGAATGTTTGACACCTCTGGTTTTAGGGCATATGACCCCACTGTTTTATTTGTAGTCACTTTAATATTTCAAGAGAATATTTCAAGAGATCATTATTTCATTGATGTATATTCTTCTTTTATATATACTGACTGAAACCTTTCTGTAACTCAGGAGATGATTTTTAAAAGTTCCTGGGGTTAAAAAAATAAACTCATGCTCAATTTTCTAGTGATGAATTTCAGTGACTTACTAAACTAGTCCCATGATAATAGACAGGGTATCTATAGGTGGTCTGTACTTAGACAGCAGATTTTTCTTCTGCCAGGGATCTCTTTTACTGATATAGACTCTAAGAAAGTAGGGACACCTCCATTCTAACAATGAGGAACAGGAAGATAGTTGTAATAATCTTACTCTTTCTTAACCATTCCCCCCAAAATAATCCTTCAAAATGTCTCCCTGCTATATGTTTTAGTCGAATGGATCCAGTATAGGTATTTTGAGTAGCAAACTCATAGGTCAAACTTGTGTATTAGGAAGATTACTCTGAAAGGAAAATGAAGTGAATTGGAAGGAGAGAGAATAATTCAAGGTAGAAGACTATGTAGAAAGTTATTACTTTAGTCCATATAGGCAGTAATAAATTTTTGAACCAAGATGGTAGCCACTACAAGTATAAATAAAGGGAATACATCTAAAGAATGTACCTAACAACACCTATCTATACTTAAACAAAAATATCCTTTTTAATCTGAAACTCACAATTCATTTCTTTTCTTTATACAGGTCTGGTTTGTTAGCATACATATTATTTTCCCCTACAATGCTAAGAAATAAACAAAGACCCATTTTCTGCTCTTTGAGGGCGATGAAACAAAAAGCATTTGCTCTAGACACCAGGTGTTTAGTGCAAACAGATTTGATAGGCAAACTGCTAAATAACAGGGCTAATATTGTTCAGTCATTTGAAGTTGTGTCTGGCTCTTTATGACCCCATTTGGGATTTTCTTCACAAAAATACTGGAATATTATACTACTTCCTTCTCCAGATCATTTTAAAGATGAGGAAATTGAGGCAAATAGGATTAAGTGGCTTATCCAATCTCACACAGCTAATATGTGTCTGAGGCTAAATTTGAACTCAAAAAGATGAATCTTTCTGATATCAGGAAGATATCTCTATTTGCTGTGCCACCTAGTTGGCTCAACAGAGCTATACTTCATTGTAAATTACATCTAGGGTATTCAGGTAAGGTAGTATCTCTATAATTTAACAAAATATAATGGCATAATCAGCTGTATTTAATCATTATTTAATAAACTGTAAATAATACTATTTAATAATTTATATTTAATAATGTAAAGTGCTAAATTAGTTTAAAAGAGGACACTGTGGATATTAATTGGTTCTTCCATAGGATATTTAAATTTTGTTATCATTGCTCAGCCATTTTCAGTTGTGTCAGACTCTTTGTGACCCCATTTGAGATTTTTCTAGGTGAAGATAATGGAATGTTTTGTTATTTACTTCTCCACCTTATTTTATAGATCAGGAACTGAAGCAAATAGGGTTAAGTGACTTGCCCAGAGTCACACAGACAATGTCTGAGGTCAAATTTGAGCTCAGGAAAAGGAATCTTCCTGACTCAAGGCCCAGCCTTTCTCCACTGGACCATTTGACTTCCTGGAATATTTAATAGAGACTATTAATTTACTTAAAAGTTGGAATTGACTTCAAAGTTTGTTGATTGGTTATTTAATTCATTTTTTTATTTCCCTCATCCGCTATCACAAAGCCCTGCCAATTCTCCCTTTTCAGAATCTCTCATATATAAAATATACCAAAAGTCTTTGTGCTTTAATAGATATTAGAACTTTAAAAGCTTTATAGCTTTTACATAGCTTTTAAAATAGCTCATTAATATGTTAAAACTAAAAACTATGCTTGGACTTTTAGTACACTTTGTATATCTTTTCCTTTTCATTCTTACTGCTGTCACCTTAGTTCAGGTCTTCATTACTTCATGTATGGACCACTCTAATTCACAACTCTTTATCTAGCCTTCCTGACTCCAGTTTCTCTCACATACAATTCGTCATGCCAGATTTAATTGCCAAAAATACTGCTTTGATCACATCACTTCATTCTCTGGCTCTAGAAACTTGAGTGGTTTCCTTTTCTGGGCAGTATAAAGTCACAGAATAATAGAATTTAGAGTTTTAAGGAATACCAGACATCATCTAATACAACCACACACCTAGTATAGAAATCCTCTCTTGGAATCACTGATGAATTGTTATTCAGTTTCTCCTTAAACTACCTTGAAAGTTAGCCCATTTTCATTGTTGGATAGTTTTAATTGTTTGAAATCTCATTTTCATTACAAGTACAAATTCATTATTCTGGCATTCATGTCCCAACATCAATCTGACATCAATTTATATTTCTCTCCCAAATAACCACTTCTGTAGGTACAGGAAGAATTACTGCTAAAACATATATCATGGGAAGGGAATAATATTAAGAAAGTGTTTAGATTGGGTTAGAGCCTGGTTAATCTAAAATGGACAAAACTGGGTTTACTATCATTATCATTAATGTCAATAATCATATATAATAAAATAATAATAAAGAGTTAAGTGAGCAACCAAAATAACTACTTTTTAAAATGAGCAAATATATTACCCTATAATTATTAATAGGACTTGTGTTGACTTCTTAGGTACAGAAGAGACAATAAGATTTTCTATACCTAAGCAGACTAGTTCGCAAAATATAGCTTTCCTCTGGAAACAGAAAGCTATAAACACTTCAGAGGAAAATGAGATTCTTCCCAATGGGGTTTTTAAAGAAAGGAATCACTGAGAAGTTCTGCTTAGTTAAGACTCTTTAAATTTGTTTTCTCCATGAAAATAAATTAATCAAATTGAACATTTATTGACTACTGTAAATAGTTTTGCAAGAAACCATCTTGTGCAAACTGTTGCAGGATGGGAGTTCAGATTTTGGAATCCCCAGAGCTGGCATGAGCTGGCATGAGACTGGGAAAGACTGTTGGAGCACCCCTATAAATAAGAGGCCAACCCTAAGCTCAGGGACTCAGTTGTGAGTTAAGGCAGGTAGAAGGGTGGAAAAGGGAAAAGCTCTCCAGACAAACCCAGAAGCTGCATCATAGGCCAGTGTTAGTTGATTCACTTTAGGGTCTGTTATTCAAGTCCATCATCCTTATATCCTGCTGTCAGCAATTGCCTACCATCATTAACAAGATTAATTAACAACATCATCAAGAAAAGCATCACAGAAGATCTACAATCATTTAATAATCAGCCAAGTTTGACTTACATCCAACAACTTGAGCTAGGCTTAAGGTTGCCAAGCCAACCAGTTTGGCAGAATTCCGCTTGTGGTTTTTCCCCTTGGGAACTGTCTGAAGATTTATTCAACTAGTTATTTTAGTCCAGTTTATCCTTAGACCTTTCTCCTATACCCATCTTCCCTTAATCCTTAAACCATCCCTAAGTTGTTCCTGTTATCATCAATTAAATTAGTTAACTGATATTCAAGATTTGTTTACTGACCTGATTCATCAGCTTCAAAAGGTCTTCATAGTGAAGTGTGTCAGTTAAAGTGGTTCCTTGACTGGGAAGGTCTTTACAGACTAAACATCAACCCCTGTCTGTGATTAATTCCCAATCTTATTAAGATCCTTTGGTTTCTTAGCAGTCAGATTGTCATAACCAGTTTTTATCAAGAAGACACAGAGTTATATACCATTAAGAGATAAAGATCATATCGTGTTTGTCAGTTGAGAATTGTCAGTGCCTGCTTATTGGCCCAGTAAGGACTAGAGCTGTCCACTTGCTGAAAACAGAGCAGCCTGGTGCTTTCTAGTCTCCTTACACTACCTAAATAAACTATTAGAGATGCAGTGTGACTTAGTGGACTGGACTACCTCTGACTCATGATGCTAGGCAAGTCAGTTAACCTTTCATTCCTCTAGGTCAGAGATGTCAAACTTGCCCAAACCTCAATGTGGCAGGAGTCAGATTAAATTGTAATTGGGAAATATTTAATCAAATAAGTAAAATAAATTAACATATATATTAAAATTAAATCAATATGTAGTCTGCAGAGATCTCTATGCACAATTTAGTAGCCCTTATTTCTTTCTGAGTTTGATACCACTTTTTTAGGTCATTCTCTAAATCTAGGGGTTAAAAGTGACTCAATAGTCACTTCCCTGAGAAATGACCACTTTCAAGGAAATCATAGGTCTAAGTCATTATCATTTAACCTAAACTACTTTGTTCAGTGCTGTGTAAATAGAATTAGCTCGATCCCATTAATAGTCAAAAATCTACTCAACCCAGGCGTGCTAATGACGTCACTCTCACCTCCCTTAGTGGGGAGGGGAGACGAGTTACCCACACGTGACAATAAGTAACAAATCAAGAATAAGGGACTGCCCTTTGGGCAGTCCAAATCAATGTAGAAACTGCCATTTGTCCATTTGAATTAGAGGTGGACCACAGGAAGTGATGAAAGACACTATCTCTTTAAGTAAGTGAGTGAACTTCCTGTGGGGGCAGTTGCTGTCTCGAACTGGAAGAAGAAGCATCTCCTGAGACCACAGACAGACTACACTCTATATTGTCACGTGGGTAAGTTAGGCTGACTTCCTTGGCCTAGCTGGGCCAATTCTAACCTCTGCCTATCTGGCTGTTGGGCCTTGTGGCTTACAGCTTCATTTATTTAGCCTTTTAACCTTCTCCCTCCATCCAGGCCTTTGGCCTGGACTAGCCTCTACTTTTCTCTTTATTCCTACTTTTACCTACCGATTGTAAATAAACTCTTCAACCCTATGCTGACTTGGGTCTGATTTAATTACGGAATCAACCTAAATTGTTGATTCCTGGCGGCCACATATTTTTAATATATATCTATAAATACCTAAATTTTCCCTCTTACAGTGCATAGAGTCTTGAGTTTGGTGGAAGGAAGACTTGAATCCTAATCCCATCTCTGATACCTAGCATGAGTCTAAGAAAGGTAGGTGATTTCTTTATGTCCTAGACAACTCTCTAGGACTTTTTTCACCAGGTTCACAAGATAGTGAAAGGAATTCTCTGTGGATAATATCATTTGGATTTTTTTAATGGTATGACTCTTTTCCAAATCCATTTTTTTACCAAACTACATTCTAATTTTCATAGTTGCACTTGTTTAATAAGTATCTTGTTTAGTCATTTGGGGTTCTTGGATTTAGTCAGTTTTAGACTACTATGTGTAGACTAGACTTTAATGAATACTATATTTCTATAGTCTTTTGTTCTTGTTGCTGTTCAATTGTTTTCAGTCCTTATCTGACTCTTTGTGACTATTTTTGAGGTACTGAATGGTTTGTCATTTCCATCTCCAGCTCATTTAATAATAGATGAGAAACTGAGGCAAACAGAGTTAAATGACTTGCCCTGGGTCACCCAACTAGTAAGTGTCTAAAGCCAGATTTGAACTCAGAAAGTTCAGTCTTCCTGCCTCCAGGACTGGCATTCTATCAATTGTGCCATCTAGGTCTCACCTATCTAGTTTATTGCACTGATCCTTTTAATTTTTTCCCAGTACAGATCATTTTGATAAAACCTATTTTGATAAAACCTATTTTGTAATATAAATTGTAAAGATAACTATTGACCTTATCTATTCGTCTATCTCTATCTTTCACAGACACTGCAAGCAAACAGATGAATTAGGCCCAGAATTGAATAGGGGGAGAAAAGATTGTATTATTTGGGAGGAAATATTTTTAATGACCCAGTGCTAAGGATATGATGAAAAAGGTGAAACAGACCTTAACCTCAGGAAACATGTTCTAATGGGAGAGAAAACATGCTGTAAATAAAGAATATGTATGTATGCAAATATACATTTGTAGTGAATATTATAGGTATCAAAAGAGAATGATGCATATATAAACATAGATACTATAAATCTATATATAGAGGTAGAAATTAAAATAGAATTTATTTTTATTTATGTAAATATAAAATTATATTTCACTAATAAATGTATAAGCATATATTGATTATATAGTAGATCTGATACATAAATATATAAAAAGCTATGTATATAGAAGACATCAATTATATTTATATTCATATACAATTTAATGTTATATAGAACATATCCAACTATATTATATATAAATACATGTCCTGTGGCATTCATTATATAAATATATAGAATTATTTATAGTATTTATGTCTTATTGTGTATATATATGTATATATATATTATTCTCTCTGTATAAATATATTTTCTTGGCCTTAATTATATAGATATATATTTTCTTTCCCATTAGAATGTAAACTTCCTGAGGGCAGGAAGTATTTTAAGTTTATCATGTTCTCAGCACTTAGCATGCTCTATGTCATATAATAAGTGCATAATTAATTCTTATTGACTCATTCATTAATAAATTGATACTTTTCCCTTCTTATTTCTTTTTTGTAATGTGTTACAACCTGTTTATATCTACTCTGTGTCTCTCCCTTGTATATGTATATACATATGTATATACATGTTTATAGAATACTATAACTATATATTTAATATAATAATTATATAATAATTAATACTTAATAGTAGCATACTTAATGTATATAATACTATATTACATATATTTGTGAGATATATAATGTAATATCTATTACATTTCTTTGAAGAATCCTTTGCAACTCTTCCCTTCTACTTGAAAGCTATCATTATCTATCCCTTAGCTGCTAAGTTATTTCCACATATAAAGATATATACATACATACATGAATATATACTATGTATATAGAGATGATGCTATATATGTATATACATAGAGAATTCTATAAATATATTTATGTAAAGAATATAATAAAATTCATATTATGTATATTAAATATACTCAATGTATTTTAGGAGGTCAGTAGTAGCTTAGCAGCTGTAGGAGAAAGATAGCCTTCATGTAGAAGGGAGAAGAATTGTAAAGAATGTCATCAAAGAAATGTAATGGAAGCTGGAGAATCATGTGTAAAGAGCAAATAATAATGAATGAATAGTTTACATACTCCTTGAATATCACTGTGATACTATGATAACCTGAAGAGTGCTAGCATTATATTGATTGGATTTTTTGTGATGGATTTATAGGAGGAATGCCACATGATGGGAAGAGATGAATAACATACAGTGCTGTAGGGAATACCCAAATCTTAGAGCTTTCAGACCAATGGAATATTTGACTATAATATGGTTAGAGATTTTTGTAGCACCATTTTCCCTCCTCCTCCTATTTTATTATATTTCTTTATATTTTTCAACATTTGTTCTTTCAAATGGATTTTCTTATTATGTTTCTTTACCCTATGAAATTTCCCTTTGGCAATTTGATTTGTATAGCACAAAATATGTAGAGTAATTACGATAGTATTACAATTTTCACTTCATTTGGTGCAGCCCAGTCACAGGAATGAAATATCCCTTCAATTGATTCAGCATATTACCATGAAAATGGTTTGTAGCCGTTTTTATATGTTAGTCCTATGTGGCAGGCTTGGTAAGTTAAATTTCAGATATTTTGTGCATTTTAATGTTATCTTAAATGGAATTTTTCTCTCTTTTCCTCCTGGACTTCATTAGTAGTATACATAAAAGCTAATGACTTTTGCAAATTCATTTTTATCTTTCTAATTTACTGAAGTAATTAATTGTTTCAATGATTTTTAGGTTGGTTATGTAGGGTATCATATACTCATCACATGATCTTCCCAATTCAGCAATTTTGTCCTACCTTTGTCTCTGTATATTCCTTCAATTTATTTTTCTTGTTTCATTCTTATAATGACCATTTTGAAGATATTGCCAAATAATATTGAAGACAATGATAATCCTTAATTTTCTTCTAATCTTATAGGAAAGGCTTCTAGGCATTTTTCATTATAAATAATGCTACTTTTTTATGCATGCATACATACATATGCTAACATGAACACTTTGCTCATTTTAGAGAAAGGTGTTTTTTGGTACTGTTTAGTAAGTGCTATATTTTGCTAAAAGTTCTTTCTGTATCTAATGCAGAAAATATAATCATTTGATTCAATTACTTTTAAATTAAAATTCAGTTCAATTAAATAGTCAATTATTGAGTACTGACTATGACACAAAGATTAAAAAAAAAACTGAAGCCCTCAAGGAGCTTCCAGTCTACTATACAAAAAAAATGTCAAAATTATATATAGAAAAAGAAAGTGCTAATTATTGGATGGGATGTGGCAAAATTGGGACACTAATGCATTGTTCGTGGAGTTGTGAACTGATCCAACCATTCTGGAGGGCAATTTGGAATTATACCCAAAGGACTGCAAAACTGTGCATAACATTTGATCTGGTAATACCACTACTGGGTCTGTATCCCAAAGAGATAATAAAGAAGGAGAAAGGACCTACTTATACAAAAATATTTATAACTGCTTTTTTTTGTGGTGGCAAAGAAACTGGAAATTGAGGGTATGTCCATCAATTGAGGAATGGCCGAACAAATTGTGGTACATGTTGGTGATGGAATTGTGCTATAAGAAATGATAAGAAGGATGATTTCAGAAAAAGCTGGAAAGATCTACGGGAACTGATGTAGAGAGAAATGAACAGAACTGGGAGAACATTGTAAACGGTAACAGCAATATTGGGTGATGATTATCTATGAAAACTTGGCTACTCTCAGCAAAGCGCTGATCTGGGATAATCCCGAAAAACTCATGATGGGAAATGCTATCCACCTCCAGAGAAAGAACTGTTGGAGTCATATTTCACATCAGTGCATTTATGTTTCATTTTGGGGTTTTGATTATGTATGAGTATGCTCTTATAATAATGATCAATGTGGAAGTGTGTTTTGTATTACAATAAAAAATAAAAATAAAAAGTATATACAGAGTAAATGAAAAACAGAATGACATAGTAGACAGAGAACCAGGTTTGATGCTATGAAGACTTGTTTTATGTATCATCTCTAAGATTATGTGAAATAGTGAAAGTTACTTAAGCTCTTACTCTCTCAATTAACTACATTTTGTAAAGAATCTGCCCAATGAAATTAATAAAAGAATTTTCTTCACTGAGTACTCCTTTCATTGATGAAATCATGGTTCTCAATCAAAATTTTACATACATACATACGTGTGTATGTAAATGAAGGGGGAGAGGAGAGAGAGAGATAGAGAGAAAGAGAGAGAGACCAAGACAGAGTCACAGAGACACAGAGAGATAGACACAGAGAGAGAATTAGAATTAATAAAGGATTGGGATTGAGGAGCAGTGGTAGCATTAAAAGTTGAATTAGTCATAAAGTGTCTTTTACATGAAGTGGCATGTCAAGTGTGCTGAAGACAGGTAGAGAGGGAGATTATTCCAGGAATGGGAGAAAGTCTGGGTAAAGGAATGGAACTGGGACAAAGAATATTGTGTATTGTGAACACTACATTTGGTTGGAACACTGACTAGCAATATTCATAGTAGTCTTGAAAGAGAGTTTGATACTGTGAATAATTATATCAGTAGCTTCATCAATATTCTATACCTGGCATAAATTCAACCAGGTAACAGTGAATTCTTAAATATGTTGTAATGACTTCATTGATAATATTTAATAATTTTCATTAATATTTATTAATTATACTTATCAATAGTTTTTTCTATCTGCTTTATCTCTCTTTGATTTAGGTGTGTGGATTATATATTTTTAAAACAGGAATTTAGCAAGGTACTTTATTTTTTATTTTTGTGAAGTTTGTTTAGCAGAGCAATAATATCTTTTCTAAATATACTCCTTAAGTTTTCCATTTAGTAATCATCAGAGTCTTATTATATTTAATATTTCCCACATTCTCTTTGAACACCAGCCTGTTTTCTTGTGTAACTTTCTGTTAGATTTTTTCTAAGTCCAAAAGAGAGGGATTTATCTCCTTGTAAGCTCTGGCACTTTTATACATCTATAGACAGCTACCTCAGAATTAAAAGAGTCAAATAATACTAAGTTATACACCTGAAACAAATAAAGTTTACAAGGAAGTTTCCATTCAAATATTTGTTTTATTTATATGAGCACTTTGATACTCCCTCCTATCTCATTATGTAGTTATTAGAAGGTCAAGAAAACACTGATTTCAAGGGACTGGAAAGGCCATGAAGAAGACTCCTAATCCAAATAAGACTTTGCATTTAAAATCATATATTATAAATTGTCGTTTTTTTCAGGGGTGGGGGAAGCATGAGATGGTCTGTATCTCACACTCCAGTATCTGATCTCTTTTCTTCTCAAATTCCATGATCTCACTGAACTTTTCCCACCCTCCTAACTACCTAGATTCAGGGCCATTGTTTCCATGGTAACTAATGTACTTTGAAAAGAAGGAAAACAAGAGGAGACTAAATAAAAACAGCTAAGAGCCAACTAACAAATATGAACTAATTATGAGTATGAATACAGGGGTGTCAAACAAAGGATATGATTGTGGAATGGGGAATTCAGTGCTCATAGTCTTTTTTGAATGATGCATCATTGTTTTGTTCCTTTTACATGGCTGTTGCCCAAACTCATCACAGCTGTGGATATTTTATTGTCCCTACTCTTCCACTCCCTTGTTTATTACTTGGTCCCATTCTACATTAGGCTTGAAAATCTAAGGAGAAAGAGAACCCCACTTTGCTATAGAACAAATCTTGTATCAGATGAATTTTCCCATGGGTGGTGTTTTTTCAAATATGCTGATACTTAGTTTTTTTTCCTATCAGTATATGGAATTTATTATCTCCAAAGCTTTGTTTGTTGGACATTTAGGTCATAACCATTTTATTTTGCATGTTAGAGTATAATTAACTTCATATTCAGTTCTTCCAGTTTCTGTCTTATTTTTGAGAATGAACATTTGAAAAGTCCTTTCTAATCATTTTTAAACTATTACACCAAATAATCCTGGTAGCTTCTAGAGGGTAAAACTCATATCTTTCCTTCTAGGAAGCTGTTAAGCTTCCTCTTCCATCAATTTAAACATTAAACTCAAACATGAATATGAATCATGTAAGAATAGTTGCCATGGGACAAAGAGATAGGGAGAAAAAATATTGGCTGAGGTAGTCTGAGCTCCCAATGTAAATTGCATTCTATATTCCAATAAATCTCACCACAGTACCCTTCATGAAAAGCAGACCTATTTACCAACTTATTCTCTTAATCCCAAAATAAAGGTGAATCAGGCCTGTATATCAGAAAAACAAACAAAGAGCAGATTCAATTCAATTAGACAAACACAGTGTATCTTGAATGCCCATCTAATTTAAACATTATATCATTATATGTTGTTCCATCCTGTCCTATCAGCAAACTCAATTTGTATATTTTATTAGTCCTCTCAAATAATTTGGTGTACAGAGCTTAGCATACCATTGACAAAAGATTTATACATTAGGAAATTCTGAGGGGTAGAGAATGAAATTAAAGGTTCATGTATCTAGATGCTTCAATGAACCTTAAAAGTCACTGAGTCTAGCCCACCTCCCAATTTGTAAAATGAGGAAACTGAAGTTAAATGATTTGCCCAGGGTCTCATAGCTAGTAAGTATCAGTGGAGAGATTTAAAAACAGGTATTCTCAACTTTAAGTCTAATACTCTATCCACTAGACCAGTGATGGGCAAACTATGGTCCGTGGGCCAGATGTGGACCCCTGAAATGTTCTCTGTGGCTGTGAGACATTATTCCTAATCTCACAAATACAATGAGTAGGATAACAATACAATGAAATTTTGAAAGAGTTGCCTTAGAAGCAGACTGATAGATGAGCATTTCCTTTCCTTTGGCCCCCTCTTTAAAAAAGTTTGCCCATCACTGCACTAGACCATGCAGGCTCACTTGACCAGATTTCAGTAGAAGAACTGAGATGTGAATCCAAGTACTTTGACTTAAATCCTATGTTCTCTTGGCTTTCTGCTTTAACTGGCTCATCCCAGTCTCCATCTCACCACTCAGGTATTGCTTTTTACTCTTCCTTTCCCCTCTAAATGACTTCCTTCTAGTTAGCCCAGGCTATGGCTGTGTTTTTTTTTTCCATCTGTGATTACCCCATTGAGATCTATTTGATTTGGCCAAATAAAGAGGATCAAAGGGAAGTATATCTAGGTGGCATTAGGTCCATGACTTATTTGTTTGATTCTCCACAAAGAACTGCTGATATATCTGAGAAATGATTATTTTTTTCCAGGCAGACCTAGACTTTGTTGAGTTCAATATCCAGCTATCACCTTCATCTCACTCTGAGCCCTAGCTATTTATATTCTTTCCTTGCTGACTCAGATTTTAAAAAGAATAATCCATTAGATGCAGTAGGTAAACACCATCAGATCTATGAACAAACTCCATGGTTGAGGTATAATTACTAAGCTCTATCTCTATTCACACTGTGCTTACAAAAGAACTAATTATGATTCACAGTTTAATATAGTTTTTATCTGAATGGGTTGATTGATTAGCTTTCATAAATGGTTTTGCAGATCAAATGTTTTTATGCCTCAATAGCTATAGCTAATTATACTCAAAATAATTTTGTCCAGTTTTCATGTAGTCATATATGTATGTTTGTGTATATACATACACATACATATTGTGACTTTAGATAATTTTTGAATAGGTGACAATGGTGTGGGTTCTGTATTCATTTAGTGGATATCCCAAGTGTTACTGGAAGTACTTTAGTAATGTGAGGAATGCTTATATTCATATAAATTATACATAATTTATATATATTATATATTATATTAAAATTATATAGGGTGGCAGGAGATGGAATGTCAAGTTCAGGTACTGGTAAGTCATTCAATCTGTCAAGAATGTAAAATTTGTGAAGGGCAATATTCTGAAATATCTGGAAAATCAGAGTGGAAGCAGAATGCCAGGGGTCTTAAAGCCAGGCTGAGGATTTTGTATTTTATCCTAGAACCAATGAGGAGTGAATATGGCTCATGAAAAGGGAAGCAATAAGATCAGGTCTATCTCTTATGAAATTTATTTTAGCAGCTCTGCGGACATGGATTAGAGAGGTGAAATGATGAAAGCAAGGAAACCATTTAGGATTTTATTACAATAGTCCAGTTAATAGGAAGGATCTGAATTAGAAAGTGTTTTGTGAAAATAAAGGTAAGGGCAATTTGAAAAGATGCTATGAAGGCATAATCTACAAACTGATTGATTGTAGGAAGGAGAGAGAGAGAATAGAGAATTGATTCTAAGATTATGTAGTACACCCCCTTAACTATTCTTTATTGGGACTTGTACTTAGAGGTTGGATCCTATGGGAGACAACCCTAAATATAAGATACTGTTTTGGTCTATATTCTCAAAACTATAGAAAGCAAGCCTCTACAGCTCTACTTACCTTCAATAGAGGGCATGATTAGCTCAAAGCAAAGACATTTACTAAATTGACACTAGCTACTGTGTCATTGAAATTGCAGAGTGGAATTCCACTCTGCAATTTCAATGACACACAACAACAACAAAACAAAAAAAAAACCTCCCACCTGTAAAACTTAGGTGCATTCTACCTACACACAAACACATATGTCAATGGGAAGAATGGGCGCACACATAAGAGTGAGTTTAAGAGCAGAGGGAGTATATGCCTAAGGTTCATATATTCAGGGTTACTCACACCTCTCATATTTTAGGACCCCAATGTCTTTTTCTTCTGATTGTATTCTCATGCTTCATCTTTGTTTCCTAGAAAGGTAGCTCTATGTACTTGATTCTCTCCAAAGCTCAATTACTGGTTTCCAGAAATGGCTTTCTATTCGGAATTTCCTTTTTCTCTTCCTTTCCTTTGTTCCTTCCTTCATTCTTTCCATCCTTCCATAAATGGTACTTATTAATAATAGTTCTTATTGTATTTTATATATTATTATAATATATAATAATGTGATAATATAATATATAATATTTTAATATTATATAAGAGTACTTGTTGCACAGGATTGTTGTGAGTTAATATTTGTAAAGCACTTGGCAAATCTTAATACACCATATAAATGTCAGCTATTGTTATTATTGTTCATTATAACTACTGGCATTATAAGCTAGTGTTTTTGCCATAGAGTAAGGATTCTAAAGCTCCAGAATGTTTTTTGCTACAGCAAAAATAGTTTCTGTTCACATGTTTAAAAGAGAAAGTATGGGAAGAGTTAAATTTAGGCACGAGAACGGAAAGTATAGCATTTAAGAGTAATTCAGGTCTTGGATAATATCCTATTCTCGGAGTAAGATAATTTGTGAAAATTGCCTCATGAGGGTTCATACAGTGAAAACATCACAGCCAATCTTCATTCCTTTACCTTTACCATCCCAAGAGTCTGTTAATCACCTGAAAAGATTTACTGGAGAGAGAGCAACTTACGACATTATTGAGAGTTTTCTAATCTTTTATTCCATTCCATTCCACTCCATTCCACTGTATTCTGTTCTACAAGTACTGATTTTGAGCAAGGTTAGAGAAAGACAAATACAAAAATTTTCTTACTTTTGTGGAACTGACATTCTACAGGGAAAATATGACACATACCCAGATAAGCAAATAGAATGCTACAATAACAACTAAGTAATCAGGAAGAATCTTGTGCAGGAGCTAACACCCATGCTGAACTTGGGAGAGAAGGGAAAATTTAAAAATCAACTTTGGTTTACTGAGTTTTAGCATAGATTTCCATAAGTAACAATCAATACAAATCAAGAAAGTATCATTAAGTACAGAAAGAAAAACAAGGAATAGGATATAAGAGTAGTCATCATGAATTTTTAACACATCAGTAGATGAGAAGTACTGAAGATCAATAAGCAGATAATGTTCCAATTCTGAATAGTTATTATACAGAAGAGAACACTCTTCATGCAAACAGTTATCTAATAATCAATGAAAAAGAAATCATAATTGAACCTTAATAACTAGCTGAACCTATACTAAGTAAAAAGACTTTCATCTTTCTTGGGGGGGGGAAGTACTTGATAAACCATAAACTGCTACCTAATTGCTAACTTTTGTTATTTTTATGGTGGCTTTTGATATTTTACATATTTTGGTCCTAATAGAAATGAAGAAATAGAAAAAAATGATAAAATTATGTTAGTACATAATATGAGCCACCTTCACTGGGGATTTTTCCTGATGTTATGATCAGTGGAATGGACAAATCAAAATCTTGATTCATGTTTTAAGAATATAGTTAATATTACCATTAATGATATAGTTTTCTGGCAGTTAGGCTTGGGTTGGGAGATGGATTCAACTTTTAGTCCACAAACTATCTTATAGCTCAATGCTTCTGTTGCTTAATTTTGGATGTTAAACTTGAAAGAGAAGAAAGTCTCCATTTTGTTCAGTGTCTAGAATTCTTGACTCCAGCTCCAGCATTATATCCATTAAAACCTTAGAGAGGAGCTAATTTGAAATCATAAGAAATAATTGGTCCATCTATTCTAAGATGGATAAATTACAACAATACAAGATTTCCACCAAAAGTATTGCTTTTAAAAGCAATGTTTTATAAATAGATCACAAGGCAATCATAGGATTAGAATAAAGATAGAATCCTTAGGATTCTAGGGAGCTAGTTTGGCCTTAAAGGGACTTGTGTTACCCAAAGAGACCCTGGATCCACAAAGTCATAGCTTCATTTTCTTCAATCCATGAATCATGGTTCCATGAAACATGGAAGGCAATGCCATATCCTCAGAGTAAGTCTTCAAGGTGGTTATTGTCAAATTTGTCTCTGGTTAGGATAACAGATTTTTGTGTAGTATCCAACATTGAGTCCTCAAAGAAAAATGGCATTTATAGGTAAGCTCTAGTGAATTGAATGCAATGGATAACTTGATTCATTTCTATATAATTTAGTTCCCTTGTGAATTGCTCAGTTTTTCTCCCAGAATTACTGAGGGTAAATTTGCTTTTCTTCAGTATTTGGAAATCTTCCTTCATGCTACTTTGACTTGAAATCAACACAAGTATTTCCTAACATCAGTGGTTCTCCTGTTTGACTCAATATCAAGAATGAGAGACTGAGAGGTTGCCATAGAAACGAATAAGACCCTTGAAACCTTTTGATTGTCAGAATGGTCTGGAGTTTTGTATAATTCTTGGATGTCAAGGATTATTTTTCTCTACTTTGAGCAAGATATTCCAAGAGTTATTTAATAAAAATAAATGGTTTATATGCAATAAAATCTCCTGATTCAGAATAATGTTGATCCCTGCTTTTATATATGTGACTGAAATTAATGACTAAAAACTTGCAGCCATTCACACTTTTTGTATGTATTTCTTTCCCAGACACCACTGAAAAAGAAATTAAATAAGAGCTACAACTTTTAAAAGAAGAACAAGAAAAGGAAAAAAAAAACATTTTTTTCTCATTTGGTCACTGAAATAAATTTTCTGACCCAAGCACTAAATTTAGTCTTTCACTGACAACTTTAAATTTATGAGGAATTTATCATGTCAGCAAAATGCATCCATCCTTCTCCACTGGATGCACAGTTAACATCTCCTTTTGGAGATCAATATTCCACCAAACATTTAAAATTAAGAGCTACCTGCGCCAGTGCTTATTTTAATATTGGAAGAATCTGTGTTTTGTTTGCATGGGAACTCTTGCCCATAATATAGATCATAAGCCCTTTACAACATGACAAATGGCATATAAAGGTTTCCATGGCCCCCAAATTCATCACCCTGAAGTGATGAAATTCTCTGAGTCTAGCTCTGTTGGCTCAGATATTATCATCAACCTGGCCTGTATTTGAATCTCCACAGGCATAGCCTTCAAGAATGCAGGGTAACCTCTACACCAGGATGGGGCAGTGAAGAAAAATTTGACTGCAGGGACTAGTTCATTGTTTTAGCATATGAGTTAAAATCAAAATGTACTTTAACTATGCTTAAATACACTGAACTTTCATCATATCCTTACTTAAAGGCACTCAAATTTTAGAGTACATAATAGTCAATCTATTTGTTAACAACCATTTCTTAAGAACTCAGTATGTGCCAGGCACTGTGCTAAGCACTAGGGCAGTGATGGGCAACCTTTTGAGCTTGGTGTGTCAAAATTCCCCAAAAAACCAAGCATAACTCGGGTGGTGTGTCACTTCGAGAAAAAAAAAACATAGGTTTGCAATATTTATAGTTTAAATAACAAAAATGTATAATTGTAATATATAACTGTATTTAAGAAGAATCATCATCTATAGTGCACAGAGTACACTACACTACAGAAAATGTTTCATCCTTGGCATGAAGTCTCATACTTCTCTGTACATGGCTGCATGCAGCTGTGTGTCATCAAAAATGGCTATGCATCTCAGTGCTGACATGTGTGTCATAGGTTTGCCATCACCACACTAGAGATTCAAAAAAGACAAAAACGTGGTTTCTACCTAGGAGGAGTGTAATATAGAAAATGGCAGGGCGGAATTCCTGCAAGATACAGGGTTGAGCCTCACCCAGAATTCCAGGGGACCTCCCCCCCCCCCGGAGAACTCTGGGTGAGGGGACAGTTGGAAAGGAGTTAAACAGTTGATTCCTAGGGGTTGAGGTGAGCAGGTCACTCTGCTTGCTTTTCCCAGTTTGGGGTTTATCTTGGTGGTCATAGTGGCAAAAGCCATTATGGTTTCTACTCAGGAGTTTGCCTGTCTAGCGGGATTAGACCTTTCTAGCAACAGCATAATAGTTATTTAGTTATTTTAGATATTAGAAGTGATTTTTATAAGCTTTGAGTGCCAGCTAGATATAAAGGGCTTCCCTGATCATATCCAAATCCTTAATACTCCCTCCTTGCCTATCCCTTCTTTCTTTTATCAATATATAAATTACATCTTTTAATAGTTGTGCCTGACTATTATTGAGGGCATACTCACAGCTACTATAAGTTTGGATCCTATCTGTTGCCAGCAAGGAAGTCAGATCCTCCTCAGTTCTTGATAACAAATTATCAGCTTCTCCTTTGTCCTTCAATCCAACCTGTGAGGAATATAAGTGGAGAAAGTAAACATCATTAGAGATTTGCTTTGCTGAGCCTTGGCAGAAATCATTGCCCTGTCTCCATTTTTAATTTAAAAACCAACTGCTGGGTGGGAGGGGTTTGAGAGCAAGGAGCACTTACCCCTCTCCATTCACTCAAGCCTGTGTGTGTGTGTGTGTGTGTGTGTGTGTGTGTGTGTGTGTGTGTGGTGAGTGTCCTCCAGGCTCCTAGCCCAGGCCAGTCCATCAGCTTCCCAACATCCCTGTTATTATAAACATTACAGGAGTTTATATGCTATTGGAGAAGATAATGTGAAAATAAATATGTAAATGCATTATACATTGATGGCTACATGTATGCATATATATTTATGTAAAAATATATAATTATAAATACACATCTATATGTGCATATAGACATATAGACATATGTGTCTATATAGTGTAAAAAATCAAACTAATATATAATGATAACTTTAAAAATATTATAGTTTTTATAAGATTTATTAGTAATCACTAGAAAATAAAGCCATGTGCCATGCTAGCTTAGGCTGCTAAAAAATCCCGCTGTTCCCTGATACCACCATGATGCCATAGGAAACCAGCCAGCAGCTTCAGGGGTATGGTTTAGGTGAGAAAGAACAAAGCAGAAACTGGGAACCACCAGTCTAACACGTTAGCTCATGACTGCTCCAAGAGACCCAAGCTTGTGTTTTATTTTATACATTTTTCCAAGAACAGTTTTTTCTACAAACTACATTTGAAATCAAAAGCTGTATAGAGACACTCAAAGTTATAAGAATTACATCACAGTTGTCAGATAACAAACAAATTTTTTCTCATCTAGATTATACCTGGACGAGACAGTGTTCAAGGTTAAAAAATGAGTCTTACTTTATCTAAGTTTTATTTTAGTAAAAGTTTCCATACTTCAAAAGGTATGTTAAAGAATGAGCCTTTAAAATTGTGGGGTACAGCTCAGCGTGGGAAGTTACTAAAGTGAGAATGGAATTTGCTTGGACCTGCCATGTTTTGGGACATCTGAAGCAGAAAGAAAAGATACAAACAACTTCTTCTATTTTCTGCTATTCTTGGCTAAGGGAAAGGGCTGTTAACAATAAATGATAGTTTACTATAGAGTACTTAGGGGTTTTCTATGGGACTTGAGTCTATCCTAAAAAATTGGATTATAATGCTTTCAATAATAAAAAGAGTTGATCAGAAGGGAGTTACAGAGAGGGGTCAGATTTTTAGATAAGCCATCCATCCTATGGCCTGATTTTTCAGGCCACCAGAATCAGTACAGGGCTTTGACAGCTGTATTGACCTTGATGGGATCCAGATAAAAGACCCTATTAAAGACCCTATTTCTCGGAGTGGCTCCCAGCACCAAAAGAACTGGGAATGCCAGCCCCTCAATTTTATTCTCCTGTCTATGTCAGCACATAATGACAGGAAGTTAGCGGACTCATGGGAAATGTAGTTCAAAGATCCCAAAATTTCCAATAACACATTCCCCACTGAGATCCATGGAAGACTGGTCTCTCTGATGGATCTTATAAACATAATCAACTTTTAAATTACAGTAATTTGGGGATAAAAAGAAAAAAGGACAAAACCAATGATCCAATGATTGATAGGCACATTTACAAAAAGACAATTAGGGGGCAATCCCCTTTGGCATAAGAGTATATATTCAAGATAAATGCATTCAATCCCCCACAGTCAATCAACTGGACCCCAAAATTCATTTTGGATCTTCTTGGTGCAGTGTAGGTTTCTGCAAGTCTCTTCGTGGTGGCTTTTTCAAATAGTTTACTTTCTGGATTTGGGGAGGTAGCAAATTTCTTATCCTAAAATTACTCTCAAAAGAATTTGTTATAGGATAATAATACAATAGATATATAGATAGATGTATAGAGATATAAAAAAGGCAAAAACCAGTTTTTGCCTTCAAGGGGCTCATAGTCTAATGGGGGAAGCAATATATAAACAGTTATATACAAACTATATACAAGATAAAAGAGAAATAATAAACATTAATAAAGTGAATAGAGAAATGCTTCTTGTAGAAAGTAGAACATTAGTTGGGAATTAAAGGAAGCCAGGAAAACCAAAAGATAGAGATAAGGTAGTAGAGTATTCCACACTTTGGGGACAGATAGAGAAAATATCTAGAGGCAGAAAATGGAATGTTTTGTTTGGGAAACAACAAGAAGGGCAATGGTTACTAGTATGAAAAATATAGTGTGGGGTATAAATGTGTAAGAATACTGAGAGGATGAGGGGATGATTTGGTGATGAAGGACTTGGAACACCAAAGAGAGAATTTAATATTTGATCCTTGATGTGGTAGGGAATTAGAAGTTTATTGAGGAGGAGGTGTGGGGTGACATGTATCTATATTGTAGGAAAATCAAACTGATAGTTGAATGGAGGAGGACATGGAGTAAGTAGAGACTTATGGCAAGCAGGTCAATGAGCAGACTATTGCAAAAGAAATGAAGAAATGAGGTATCTATATCAAGGTAGTGGGAACATCAGAGGAGAAAATAAGGCATATTCTAGAGATCATTGTGAAGTGTAGTGATTGTTGTGATTAAATTGATAGGCTATAGCAGTGATGGGCAAACTTTTTAAAGAGGGGGCCAAAGTAAAGGAAATGCTCGTCTATCAGTCTGTTTCTAAGGCAATTCTTTAGAAGTTTCATTTTATTGTATCCTACTCATTGTATTCATCAGATCAGTAATAATGTTGCTAGGCCTATAATACATTTCAGGGGGCCACATCTGGCCTGCCAGCCATAGTTTGCCCATCACTGGGTTATGGCAATAGATTGGATATAGGGAGATGAGAAATAGTGATTAGTTAAGAATGACACCTAGGAAGTGAAACTGGGATACTGGGAGAATAGTGATGTCCTTGAAAATAATAAGAAAGTTTGGAAGAGGGAAAAATATCTTAGGGAAAGATAATGAGTTCAGTTTTGGAAATGCTGTTTAAGATTTCTACTACACATTCAGTTTGAGATATCTAATTAACAGTTGAAATTTTGAATAGGAGTTCAGCAAAGAGGTAAATAGATAAGTAGATTTGAGAATCATCAGCTTAGAAATAATAATTCACTCCAAGGGAGCTGATGAGATCACCAACCTAAATAATATGTATAGAGAAGAGGGTTCAGAACAGAACTTCACAATTAGCGGGAGTAAATTGGATAAAGATCTAGAAAACAAAACCAAGGAGCAGTCTGATAGATAGGATAAAGAATCAGGAGAGGATAGTTGCATTAAAATATAGAGAGGGTTTGAGATCCAGGAGTGTTTAGCCCCCTCCTTTCCTCAATGAAGCCTGTCAATCTGTGGCTCTTGACTTGAAGCTTTATTTGGCCCTGACACATTTATCAGCTTCTCCAAATTATCTGTTATTATCATCATAACAGTTTTGGCCAGCCAGCCAGCCTAGGATTTTTACTATAGAACCTAGTGGAGAAGAGATATATGGCCAGCATGATAGAGCAATTATTACCTTGGGGTGCTCTGGAGTTTTAATGTATGGGATTTGGCAAACTTGTGCCACATTTTGGTTTGTCACAGTTTCCCAATTTTTTAAGACAATGATAGAGTTTTATGACACTTACCTGTGGCTGACGATTACAGTAGAGGAGGCTTATGTTCCATCAGGGATAGCCATCACTGCCACTTGCTATGGGACCCTAATGATTTTGAGGAAGGTACTGGCTTTCACATTTGGAAAGGCTGAAGTTACTGACCCAGTTATGGAACAGATGTTGGAATATATTAAGACACTAATAGAGATTAACAAACAAATTAGAGAAGGGAAGGAATTAGATGCCAGGACAATTATGCAGCTGGAAATAATAGAAAACACGGTCACAACAAAGAAGGGGGGTGAAATACAACAAGAGATTAAACATGACAACACAGAGAAGCAAGAAGTTGCAGGGGCAGAGGCAGCTCCTGTAACAATACTTCCCATTACAGGCAGGACAATAGTACAACCGGATGCTGGGATCATACACGTCAAGGGCTACAAACCATTTACTGGAGGGGATCTAGAAATTTTAAAAAGGAGGTTCCCCCAGTTTTTCATAAATCCACATAAGGCAATAAAAGAATTTAAACGGGCAGTCAGGCTGTACAATCCGAATTTTGAAGACATTGAACTCTTAGTGTCAGAACTATTTACTCCAAGTGAGAAAGCTAAATTTATTGCAGAAACAAGGACCAATCCCAATCTAGCACCGTGGCCAGAGAACCATCAAGATCTGGAGCTGTCATCCCATGCAAACATGACATATCTTAGGAGATGCAGGGAGGACTTGTTAGAGGCGATGAGACTTCATGCCAAAAGATCAAATGCATGGGGCTCATTTGAAAAGTTGAAGTGGGGGAGGAGAAACACCCAAGCATATACCTAGACAGACTTCTGGAAGCTGGGGAGACTATCCTAGGGTTTAGGGACATGATTGCTGAGGACAACATTCAGCATGTCAGGAGGCAATTTGTGAAAGGCAGTCAGAACTATATTCAGACATATTTTAGACTACATTGCCCACAGTGGGAGACCATGCCCATTGAAGAATTGAGGAAGACAATGGCTTATGTCCATGACTCGAAGGATAGTGAATCTAAACCATCTAGAACCTCTGAAAAAGATTGAGAGATTGCTGAGCTAAAAAAGCAATTGAGGGAAGCTCAGAAGGCCAGGGAGGTGGAAGAAATAAAAAATATGGTTCTGATGTCCACCAATCAGAGGAGCCAAAGCAGGCCTAGACAATCTAGTGGCAGTGCTAACAACAAAATTAAGAGATGTTTCCTATGTTCAAAAATTGGCCACGTGGTACAGGATTGTAGATTTAAGTCCCAGATTAACTGTGGAAACAGGAATAATAACAATAACAACAGGAGGAATACATACTATAATTCCAGATGCAATAGTAACACCAATAATAATAACAACAGGGACAACAATAGTAGATACACTGATAAGGTGAAGGCCAGATGTTGTGACCATGACTGTGCCAAGTTTAGTAGATCCCCAAGCTTGTCAAAAATGGAAGAATATCTGTCCCAAGGTGCTAGACCTCATACCTTATGAACCGAGAAAGCAGTTGTTGCAAGAAAAAAGAAAGGCAGTGATAATGATGTAGCAAAGGAATGTGAGAAGAACAAAATGGGTGCAGAAGATATTATGAGTTATGGGTTGGAGGAGGTAACACAAAGTTACAAAGATATGGCTGAGGAGGAGTTGCAAATGGAGGAGGATATAATAGAAATTAAGGAGAGAATTTATGGGAAAGGAAACAGTGATATGGGGTACACTGACAGAAAACCAGGCACATCTGCACGAGTTCTTGATAAAAGCTTGAAGAAAGTAGCATTCCTTGATTCTCACTATGGGGGGACAGAAACAATCTGTAGTAAGACTGTGGATCATTTACATATACAGCAAGGCCAAACAGCAAGGGCAATGATTATAGACAGCTGTTCTAATGGGGATCTCTTGGAAATAGACAGTGTCAACAAGGGAGATGGGCTCCTGCAGACCATTGGGAAGGAAAGTGCTGAATTCTCAGACACAAGCACTACCTCTTCTTTATCACCAACTAGGGAAGCTGGAAAGGAAAGTGAAAAGTCTAGTAGCTACAATACTAGAGGAATTTTAAAGCTAGATCCTGGAGCTAGGGAATTTGTACCAAGCCTACTTCAGGGTCAAGTGCATGATGATGTAGCACACTTTCAAGCCTGTGATACTCCAAAGAGAGCTGTCTTTGGAGTAGATTCTAAGTTAATGCATTTAAAGGAATTCAATTTCATAAATGTCAGTAGCCAAGAGAGGAACAAAATGGCATCAATAGGGACAAAGGAATAATCTACAACACTGACTTTGTTTCCTATGCAAAATACATCTAGAGTTCAGTTTCCTGTTACTGACATGGAGTCTAGGGAGCAAATACAAGAAGAAAGCATAGACTTACAGGATTGAGATGTAATCATGAACCAAAAACACATTCCCAATTCTGTAGAATTTCCTTTAATGCAGAGAAATACCTCTCCTGAATCTAACTTTGCTAAAGTCAAGCAAAGCATGTTCAGTGAAGAGAAGGACACTCTACTTTACTCATTGTCTGGGAAATCTGAGATACACTTTGACACTGATAGGCCCATGAACAGTCCAGGGATGCCAATTCAGGCATCGGCAGTCCAACAAGCCATTTTTGAAGGAGACTTACCATCATTACACTCACAGAATCCTGAGCCAACACAGACAGAAGTCCTAGAATAAGATCAATGGGATTTGGGGGACATTGAGATAGAAACACCTTTGGTACCTGTTGATCAGACAGCTAAAGATAGGGAACCTTTGGTTATGGTGACAATAGGAGATCAAATCTATTCTGCTCTTATTGATACCGGAGCAACCCGATCTGTGTTGACATCAGCACCAGAAAATTGTGCACTAATGGGGTCTGTGAGAGTAAAAGGAGCCACTGGGCAAATGGAGTTGGTGCCCAAGCTAAGATCTAAGATGGTGAAAATAGGCCCAATGACTTTAGATCATTCTTTTTTTGTTGATACCTGGTTGTCCATCCAATCTCCTGGGGAGGGATGTTCTTTGTAAATTAGGTGCCACTATCCAGTGTGATAGGTCAGGACAGATATGCCTGCACTTACCCAAACAGTCACTCAAACACCATCCCTTGCTATTCCTAGGGCAAGTGGAGGGTGATGAGGAGGAACCACAAATGGGGAGTATCTTTGAAATACCAGAAGATATCCCAGAGGCAGTTTGGGTTAAGTATTCAACTGATGTGGGGATTTTAAAATCTGCCACCCCAGTTAAGATCGAGGTGAAAGAGAGCACTCTACCTAGAATCCCTCAGTATAAGTTGAGCAAAGAGGTCACAGAGGGTATCAGGCCCATTATCCAAAGTCTCCTGGAACAAGGCATTTTGGTCTACACTATATCTGAGTACAACACACCTATTTTACCCAGTAAGAAGCCAAAGAAAGATCCAAATGGCAAGACACAATGGTGTTTTGTGCAGGATCTGAGAGCAGTGAATAATTTTGTTAAGAAGGGACATGCAGTGGTACCTAGCCTGGCAAATATCATTGCCGAAATTCCAAGTAATGAGGCCTGGTTCACGGTCATGGACCTGTGCTGTGCATATTTTACTGGACCCCTGCATGAGTCCAGTCAGAAGATTTTTGCATTTTCCTGGGAGGGAAAACAATTCTGCTGGACAAGAATTCCACAAGGTTTCTCAGAAAGTGTGAATATCTTTTGCCAAATCCTGCAAAGAGATCTTGAGTCCATCATATTCACTGAGAACAAGCTAGTACATTATGTGGATGACCTTTTGCTTATGTCACCAAGTACTCGAGTCTATCAAAGGGACAGCAAATATTTGTTGCAAGAGCTATGCAAAAGGGGACACAAAATTTTCAAAAGTAAGATTCAGTGGGTATTGCCACGAGTAGAGTACCTAGGCTTTGTGTTGGAAAAGGGTATAAGACGGATTTCCCAAAAGAGAGTTGCACATATACAGAAGCTGTGCATGCCTAAGACCAATATATTAGGTATCACGGGTTACTGTAGGCAGTGGATACCTGGTTATAGTCTGATCTCAAAACCTCTAACAGACTTGACTAGGAACACTGTCTCAGAACCTTTAAAACTGACACGGGAGCACAAGCATGCTATAGAAAAATTGAAAACAGCAGTGTTGTCCAGTCCTGCACTTGAAATCCCTGACCATGCAAAACCATTTCACCTGTTTGTGCATGAGGACAAGGGGATAGCCAGTGCAGTGTTGATGCAAACTCTTGGGGATCAGTTCAGACCAACAGCCTATTATAGCTCCCAGCTAGATGTTGTGGCTAGGGGGATGCCACCATGTATGAAAACAATTGCAGCTGCAGCCCTAATGGTTAAGAAATCTTCTGATGTGGTTTTGGGATGCAGGATTATGCTGTACTCTCCTCATCAAATAGATACCATCTTGAAAAACAGCAACCTGAAAGCATTTACATCCCAGCGCTTATCCCATTATCAAATTGTGTTGCTGGGCAATGAGAACCTAACTTTCCATCGTTGTAAGGAGATCAACCCAGCTACACTAATGCCAGACTTGCCATTAGAAGGGGAACCCATCCATAGCTGTACAGATACCTTGGACATTGTTCAAAAAATGAGAGATGACCTGACCCATATTCCTTTGGTCTCTCCGGATCTCACTTTGTTTACCAATGGTTCTGCATTTGTAGTAGATGGAGAACGGTATTCAGGCGTGGCTGTAGTAACTCAAGATGAGACTTTATGGTATGCAGCTCTACCTAAGTCCATAAGAGCTTAAGGGGCTAAAATCCTGAGTCTCACCAGAGCTTTAGAAATTGGCCAGGGTCAAAGGTTGAACATTTGGACCAATAGTGAATATGCATTTAATGTAGTACATTGTACAGGCCAAATATGGAAATACCAGGGATATATAACTGCTGTTGGGAAGGAGATAGCCTATGGGAGCCTTATAAACCAACTCCTGAAAGCTGTCCAGTTACCTAAGGAAGTGGCAGTAATGCATTGCCGATCACATCAAAAGGGTGTGGATGAAGTCTCATTAGGAAACAGGAGGGCAGATATAACGGCCAAATTCGGTGCCTGATTTGGCCCTATCCATGTGCTGAACTTCTCCTTGGTGGAAGAAGCAGATCTAAAACAGGTATACTCCCCGAGGGAAGTGAAGCACTGGGTAGAAAATCTAGGGGCCAATTAGTGAGAGGTGTATGGTTTTCTAGTGAGGACAAACCCATTCTTCCAAGATCTTTATATGATACCCTATGTAATGCATTGCATGCCAAAGGCCATTATGGGACCCAATCCTTGGTGGATGGCATTCGAAGGCACTGGATGGCTCCTGGTATATCCACTTGTGCAATTAGAACATGCCAGAAATGCAAGGTTTGCTTACAATACAATCAGGGCGTGTCCAGAATTAAGGGACTAGGAGGCAGACAATTGGCACATACCCCGTTTGTGTGCTTGCAGATTGATTATATATCAATGCCCAATTGTCAAGGTTACAAATATGCCCTAGTCATGATTGACAGGTTGACTTGATGGCCAGAAGTGTTCCCTGCAAAGAAAAACAATGCAGCCTTTGTGGTGAAGACACTTCTGAGAGAGATAGTTCCGAGATTCTGTGTACCAGTTAGAATAGATTCGGACCATGGGTCACACTTTCCCCAGAACATCTTGCATGAGATTTATAAGACCTTGGGGATAAAGAGAAGTTTACATTCAGTCTATCACCCCTCATCCTTAGGGCAAATTGAAATCTGTAATAAGAGAGTTAAAACTCTCATTGGGAAAGTGTGTTCTGAAAGCCATCTGAAATGGGTACAAGCACTCCCCATTGTTCTTTTTTATTTAAGAAGTCAACCCTGTAGTGACACACGATTGTCACCGTATGAACTCCTGTATGGGCACGCTCCATGGCATAGTTCATCCCAGAAGTCAGCTCTTTTATCACACATTGGAGCTGAGTGTCAGCTATATAGATATATAAAAGCTTTGAAAAAGAGACTGGAGGAATTGCACAAACTTGGTTTGTTAACCCAGAGAGTTCCTTTAGCCTTTAGCTTACATCAGCTTAAACCAGGAGACATGGTCTATATAAGGGAATTTACAAGAAAATCTGTTCTAGACCCTAAATGGGTCAGGCCTTTCCAGGTGCTGTTAACTAGCCCAACTTGTACGAAAGTTGAGAATAGGGACCCCTGGTTCCACATCATGCATGTGAAGCCTGTTAAAGAACATCATGAAGAACCTCCTGACATAGAGCAAAATGAAATGAATGCACTGCTAGATCCACAGCAAACAGACGGTTATGATGAAAATGAATGAACTGCTTGAAATTCTAAAAAGGAAAAAAACAAGAAGAAAAAAAACTGCAAAATTTTTGTGCAACACAAAACAACACAAAGTTAACACAATTATATCACAACAACTAATGTTCCTGATTAAGAAGGTGACAAGTCAACCATCAGACAAGACAATAGATGGCAGACAAGTATGCATGCAGTACAGAGGAAGAAACGAAGAACACAGAAGCTGGAAGCTGCAGAAATTTACAGCAGAGGCAGCACCAAGGAATGGACAATCACGAGAGTGTTGTAATCTTTATTAACTACTGTGCAGGAAGAGGACTTGAAGGGAAGAAATACTTGGAGCAGCAATATCATGCTACTTACATTGCACATATGAAACATCACATAGTAGTTGCATGCTACATTACATATGGCTACACAAGGAGAATTGTGATTCTCCAGTGGGCCAGAAGATCCTTGCAGTAAGGGTAAGTATGTGCATACATCAGTACTCTATTCATTGGACACAACACAAACTGATTGTTCACCTTTTTGATATAGACCTCATGTAGATAAATGAGAGTCTCTTCTGTATATATGTATTATATGTACATAAGTATTATATATTAGGGAAGGGTATCCTAGGATCTCTAACATATCAAAAGATCCATTGTTTGTTTTCTGATTTGGTAGACATCAAGGGAACTTCCATCTGTAAATAGGCATTGTGGATAGCTGTATTATATTTACTAACCCATAGTGATAGAATTACTAACATCATAGGGAAAGATAGCTTTAGGGATCTTTGAAAAACGGAGTTAGTTAGGGAGAGTCACTATAATCTATAAGAATAAGTAATGTATATAGTGTACATATATTAATGACTAACAAAATGAAATTAATATACTAACAATTTAGAATTTGGGATTATTAATATCACTAACTTAGCTTAAGTAAGGTACTAACATGGAAACTTAGTTCTTTGACATTTTGCTTATAGAGTTTTACCATGTTTCTTTTGTTATGAGTTAGTAAGTTTTAGAAGATCTGTAGGTTGTTACATTTTTGCTTTGAATGTATTTCAAAGATGTTTGCATTACATGCTTTAGGGATAGTGCTTGCAACTTATAATTGTTGCTGTTTTGGAATTTTTGTTTGTGATAATTTGTTACATGTGTTATGATGCTTGTATTTTATTCCAAAACCTGTTTTTTCCCTTGTTTATACTTTCCTTTTCCCCTCCTTAGATAGGGGTAGATAGTATAGTGAGCAATAGCAAAGTGAGACTGTTAAGGGGTTTGGAATAAGACATTAAGGTTTAAGACAGGGCAATCTGTGCTACAATATCTTAAGCCTGGAGAATTTCCAGTGGAAATTCCTACTAGAAGAGGGGGAATTTACTGTTATATGGAGATGGAAAGCATGAAATCTCTGCAAAGATACAGGGACAACCTCACCCAGAATTCCAGGGGACCCCCCTAGAGAACTTTGAGTGAGGGGGCAGTTGAGTGGGCAGTTACTTTGTGGGGGTTGAAGTGAGCAGACACCCTGCTTACTACTTGGGGATCACTTGAGAGGCCATTGTGGCATAGCCAGTGTGATTACTACATAAGGATTAGCCTGTTTAATAGGGTTAGTCTTTATCAACTTCAATACAACAAATATTTAGTGATTAGAGAGTAAAGATATTCTTTAATAGCAAGAGAGCCAGTTTTAGTTAAGTGCCTTCATCCCCTCCTGTGAGGGCGGGGAAGGGCAGCTTCAACCTAACAGGTCAGGGTCACCTTTTATTATCCTAAAACCCTCATTAACCTCTCTAGTTTTCCTTGTTATTTCCTAATATAACCTTTACCTTCAATATCTGTGCCTGGAAATTATTTGGGGAATACTCACAACTCAATCTGGACATCTAGTTTGAATCCTGTCTACTGCCAGTTTTAAGAAGATCACCTCTGTCCTCAACAGTTATATAGCTAGCTTCTGTTTACTCATCTATCAGACCTGTGAGGAATATAAATTAAAGAAAAGGAACATCATATGAACTAAATTGCTTCTATGTTTATTTCAAACAAGGTTTAAACCTAATGGAAGTTTTCTATCAAAAATAAAACTATAAGCATTCAAGGTTTTATATACCATAGCAAACTGTTTTCAGAAAGGAGGACCAATAGGGAACCTCTGAAAGAGTCTGACTTTTCTCCTTAGGCTTCCTATAACTTGATGTTAATCAGTCAAATGTAATTTATGGGTATAGATTAGACCACACTGGTTCTTGTAACAGCCTCATGACATGACTCCCTAAATGAGGGTATTCATTCTGGTAATGTTGTTTTCCACATCCTGGAAGATACTGAATAAATCACCTGGAAGAGATAGTAAATCCTTTGTTAGTATAAACACTGGAGTACCTCTTTTTTTATCTGGAGAACATCAGATTAGAATCAGTGGTTTGTTGTGCTTTGCCCTCTGTTCTCAGTATCTCATAGTATAGAGTTTATTGTAATTGTACATCTGAAAAAAAGAAAGTTACCTTACACAAAATGAATTGTTATAAATAGACCTTCCTTGAGCTTTCCTGAGAATATCAGTCTAAAGGGAATGTACTGCATAACTCAGAGCAAATTTTAACTTTTGCCAAACGTAAATATCAACTCCAGTACCTCTACTCTGTTAAAGGAATTTAGAGCTTAAAGGGATTTTCAAGTTCATCTAGTTCAGCACACTCATTTTACAGATGAAGAAACTGAGATTCTCCAGATAGGATCATAGCAATAGAGCTTGAAAAGACATTAGAGCTCAACTAGTCCAACCTTCCTTTTTTATGGATGAAGAAACTAAGGTTCTGATAAATGAGATTACTTGTCCAAGTTGCAGTCAGGATCTGAACTCAGATTATGTGACTTTCGAGTTAAGCTATTTCTACTGTATTATACTTCCTTTTCATAAATGAAGTGCTTTGCTCAAGAATATTTAAGTAGTAGGAGCAAGATGAGGATTTGAGGCAAGATATTGTGTATTGAACTCAACTTGACCATGGGCTAGACCCTCATTATCTCATTCATGGTCTATTGCAACAGTTGGTCTTCCTGCTTCAAATCTCTCCCACTACAGGCCATCTTCCACTTGGCTGTCAAATTGACCTTCCTAAATCTCAAGTCTGATCCTTTCATTTTCTTTCAACTCTCATTCCCCATCCCCACTTTGTAGTTTGGTTATGCAGTGGACAGAGCACTAGTTTTAGAATCAGGAACTCCAAGAGTTTAAATCCAACCTCTGACACTTAATAGACATGACCTGAGGCAAGTCACTTAACCCTGTTTCCTTCAGTTTCCTCATCTGTTAAAAGAACTGGAGAAGGAAATGACAAACCACTACAATATCTTCACCAAGAAAACCCCCAACAGGGATCGCAAAGAGTTGGACGTGAGTGAAATGACTAACAACAACAAAGTTATCTTGTATAGTTGTTATATAGCAATGTATTGTTTAGTGTTATGTTCAGATAAAGCTCAGATTCCTCATGAGATTTTAAGTTTCATGAAGGCAGGAATTATGCTCGATTTTAACTAAATGTTATATATTTTCCAAAGTCTAGCAAAAGACTTTCTGTGCATAGTAAATATTTGTTGAATTGAATGAAAGACTTAGTATTAGTTGGACCAACAGGTAGAGTTGTTAGCCAGTAACTTCATTCTAGTCATCTAAAAAGAATGTGGTCCTGGAAAGTTCCAAGCTCACTTCATTGGCTATGTGTTCTACTTGCTTTTAGAGAGAGAGAGCCTCTGGGAAACAACTTCTCTATGTTTCTTAATGAGTAATCTTCTATTCCATGGAATTGTTTCTCCCTGGGTTATTTCTTTCATATCATTAGTTAAAGGCAGGAGTTCTTAAATATATATTTTGTTTTGTGGATCTCTTTGGAAGTCTAGTGAGTTTACTGAGCCTTTCTCCAAATGAAGTTTTTTTTTAACTTTTTAATCATTTATTAATATTCATTTTTAACATGGTTACATGATTCATGCTTCTACTTTCCCTTTCCCCACCCCACCCCCCCGCAAACGCCCCACACATGACCAAAGCACATTTCCACTGGTTTTATCATGTGTCATTGACCAAGACCTATTTCCAAATTGTTGTTAGTTACATTGGGGTTGTATTTTCGAGTCCACATCCCCAATCATGTCCTCCTCAGCCCATGTGTTCAAGCATTTGTTTTTCATATATGATTCCTCTCCTGCAGTTCTTCCTCTGAATGTGGGTAGCGTTCTTTACCATAAATCCCTCAGAGCTGTCCTGTGTCATTGCATTGCTGCTGGTACAGAAGTCCATTACATTCGATTTTACCATAATATATCAGTCTCTGTGAACAATGTTCTTCTGTCTCTGCTCCTTTCACTCTGCATCAGTTCCTAGAGGTCTTTCCAGTTCACCTGGAACTCCTCTAGTTTATTATTCCTTTTAGCACAATAGTATTCCATCACCAGCATATACCACAGTTTGTTCAGCCATTCCCCAATTGAAGGACATTCTCTCCTTTTCCAGTTCTTTGCCACCACAAAAAGCACAACTATAAATATTTTTGTACAAGTCTATCTATGATCTCTTTGGGGTACAAACCCAACAATGCTATGGCTGGATCAAAGGGCAGGCATTCTTTTATAGCCCTTTGAGCATAGTTCCAAATTGCCAGCCAGAATGGTTGGATCAGTTCACAACTCCACCAGCAATGCATTAATGTCCAGTTTTGCCACATCCCCTCCCGCATTCATTACTCTCCCCTTCTTTCATTTTAGCCAATCTGCTAGGTGTGAGGTGATACCTCAGAGTTGTTTTGATTTGCATTTCTCTAATTATTAGAGATTTAGAACACTTTCTCATGTGCTTATTGATACTTTTGATTTCTTTATCTGAAAATTGCCTATTCATGTCTCTTGCCAATTTATCAATTGGGGAATGGCTTGATTTTTTATATAATTGATTTAACTCCTTGTATATTTGAGTAATTAGACCCCTGTCAGAGTTTTTTCTTATACATTTTTTCCCAATTTGTTGTTTCCCTTCTGATTTTGACTACATTGTTTTTGTTTGTACAAAAGCTTTTTAGCTTAATATAATCAAAACCATTTAATTTACGTTTTGTAATTTTCTCTAACTCTTGCATGGTTTTAAAATCTTTCCTTTCCCAGAGATCTGACAGGTATACTATTTTGTGTTCACTTAACTTATTTATAGTTTCCCTCTTTATATTCAAGTCATTCACCCATTCTGAATTTATCTTGGTGTAGGGTGTGAGATGTTGATCTAAACCTAATCTCTCCCATATTGTTTTCCAAATTTCCCAGCAGTTTTTGTCAAATAGTGGATTCATGTCCGAAAATATGGCTCTTTGGGTTTATCATACACTGTCTTGCTGACATCATTAACCCCAAGTCTATTCCACTGATCCTCCCTTCTATCTCTTAGCCAGTACCATATTGTTTTGATAACTGCTGCTTTATAGTATAGTTTAATATCTGGTACTGCTAGGCCCCCTTCCTTCACATTTTTTTTCATTATTTCCCTTGATATTCTTGATCTTTTGTTATTCCAAATGAAATTTGTTATAGTTTTTCCTAATTCAGTAAAGAAGTTTTTTGGTAGTTTGATAGGTATGGTGCTAAATAGGTAAATTAATTTGTGTAGAATGGTCATTTTTCTTATGTTAGCTCATCCTACCCATGAACAATTAATGGCTTTCCAATTGTTGAGCTCCAGTTTTATTTGTTTGGAAAGTGTTTTGTAATAGTTTTCGTATAATTGCTGTATTTGTTTTGTTAGATTGATTCCCAAGTATTTTATATTGTCTAGGGTGATTTTAAATGGTGTTTCTCTTTCTGCCTCTTGCTGTTGTGATGTGTTGGAAATATATAGAAATGTTGATGATTTATGTGCATTTATTTTATATCCTGCAATTTTGCTAAAGTTGTTGATTATTTCTACCAACTTCTTAGTTGATTCTCTAGGATTTTTTAAGTAGACCATCATATCATCTGCAAAGAGTGATAGCTTAGTCTCCTCATTGCCTATTTTGATACCTTCAATTTCTTTTTCTTCTCTAATTGCTAC
>NC_058131.1:465631199-465652711 GCF_016433145.1 Gracilinanus agilis | reverse complement strand
TTTTACTATCTATTTCCTTCTTGAGCTCTGCCAGTTTCTCCTTTATGAATTTGGATGCTATGCCACTTGGTGCATACATATTGAGCAGTGTTATTTCCTCATTGTTTATACTGCCTTTAATCAGGATGTAATGACCTTCCCTGTCTTTTTAAATCATATCTATTTTGACTTTGGCTTTGTCAGAAATCATAATTGCCAGTCCTGCCTTCTTTTTCTCATTTGATGCCCAAAAGATTTTGCTCAAGCCCTTAACCTTAAACTTGTGTATGTCTACCCACCTCATATGTGTTTCTTGTATACAACATATGGTAGGATTTTGGTTTCTGATCCACTCTGCTATTTGATTCCATTTTATGAGCGAGTTCATCCCATTTACATTCAGAGTTACAATTATCAGTTGTGCTTTCACTGACATTTTTGTATCCTGCCCTAGACCCACCACTTCTTCTTACACTATTTCCTTTTAAACCAGTGGTTTCCTTTAAGGCAGTAACCCTTGTCCCCTCCCTTGATTGACTTTCCTTTCTGCCCCCTCCCTTGTTATTCCCCTCTTTTTGTTTTTTAAAAGCCTAATGAATTCCCTCCCCCTACTTCTCCCCTCCCTTTTTTGACCTCCCCACTCCCCTGCTCCCCTTGGTTTATCCCTTCTGGCTTTCTCAGTAGGGTTAAATAGAGTTTTTTATCCCAATGGATAATGTAGCTACTCTTTCCTCTCCGGTTTGATTACACTGAGAGTAAGGTTCAAATATTACCTCTTAATGCTCTCTTCCTCTCCTTCTTATACTAGTATTTGTCCCCTCCCCTTCCCATGCCCTCTTTGTGTGTAATAGAATATCCTATTTTTCTTATTCACTCAAGTTTCTCTTGGTGTCCCCTACTATTCACCCCCCTCTTTCCCACTCCCCCATGTCATCTTAGACCATTTAGTATTCCACCCTCTCCCTATGAATTATTCTTCTGATTGCTATAATAGTAAATACTATAATAGTGAATAGAGTTCACTACAGAGAATTATACATAGCATTTCTCCACATAGGAATACAGATAATTAGATCTTATTGAAGCCCTTAAAGAGGCTAATTTAAAAAATTATGATTTTTCTTTCTTTCTCCTCTGTTTCTTATTTACCTTTTCATGTTTCTCTTGATATTTGTGGTTGGATATCAAACTTTCCATTTAGCCCTGGTCTCTTCTGTGCAAATACTTGGAAATCTTCAATTTTGTTGAATGCCCATACTTTCCCCTGGAAGTATATAGTCAGTTTTGATGGGTAGTTGATCCGTGGTTGTAGACCTAGTTCTCTTGCCTTTCTGAATATCATATTCCAAGCCTTGCAGTCTTTTAGCGTGGAGGCTGCCAGATCCTGTGTGATCCTGATTGGTGCTCCTTGATATTTGAATTGTCTCTTTCTTGCTTCTTGTAAATTTTTTCTTTTACTTGGAAGCTCTTGAATTTGGCTATTATATTCCTGGGCATTGTCTTTTCTGGTTCTAGTGTAGAGAGTGGTCTATGGATCCTTTCAATGTCTATATTGCCCTTTTCTTGTAGAACTTTAGGGTGATTTTGCTGAATAATTTCTTTTAGTATGGAGTCCAAGTTTCTATTAATTTCCGCTTTTTCTGGAAGACCAATGATTCTCATATTGTCTATTCTAGACCGGTTTTCTTGGTCTGTCACTTTCTCATTGAGATATTTCATGTTTCCTTCCATTTTATCAGTCTTTTGACTTTGTTTTATTTGTTCTTTTTGTCTTGAGAGATCATTAGCTTCTAATTGCTCAATTCTAGCCTTTAGGGTCTGGTTTTCCTTTTCAATCTGGTCATTTCTGGTGTTCAATTTGCTTATCAGTTCATTTGATTTCTGAGCCTCACTTTCCAATTGCAAAATTCTGCCTTTTAAACTCTTATTTTCTTGCCAGATCTCTTCCATCTTTCTCATCACCTCTGATTTGAACTCTTCAAAAGCTTGGACCAGTTTTCATTGTTTTGGGAAGGTTTAGATATGATTACTCATTTGTCCTCCTCCGTTGTCTGGATTTTCTTTGTGTAGAAGTTGTCGAGTGTTCCAGAGTTCTTCTTGATAATCTTTCTCTTCTTGGCTTCCCTCTGGCTTGCCATTGTTAGCCTAGAGCCTTCTCAGCTTTGTCCTCACACTCAGGTTCTGTCTGCGCTGTCTAGGCTCCCGAGGTCTCAGATCTCCTTGTTCTCAGGGTCGAGCCTCCTGGTCGTCCCTGGTCTGCCTCACTGCCTGAGGCTCTTTCAGCTGTCTCAGGGGCTGCTTTCACAGCCATCTGCACCAGGTCCCCACTCGCGTTCCAAGCCTTAGCTCGAGATCCTTGTCCTCCCCTAGGGCACTGCCTTCACCCGCACTGGGGCTCTGGAGAGTCTGTGTATGTTCTTTAGCCTCTTGGGGTCCTAAGTCTTGCTACTCTCAGGAACAAGCCCTGGAGCTGCCAGTGACTTAATGGGTACCCCAAATCTGCTTTAACTCTTGTGGGCTGGTCTTGGCGCTGTGCGTGGTGTAGGGGGTGGGGGAGGGGCTTCTTCCTCTCACGTTTTAGTGAGAGTTGTTTCACTCCTTTATAAAGTTGAAATGCCCCGATTCTGCATACCTTCAATGCTGCGCTCTGTTGTGGGGTCCCTTCATTCGTCTGGATTCGTTTTTATGTCCCCTTGAGGAGTCCTGTATGCTTTGGTTAGGAGAGATCGAGCAGTACTGCTCCTTACTCTGCTGCCATCTTAACCGGAAGTCAAAAATATAATCAGTTTTGCTGGATAGTTGATTCTTCATTGTAGACCCAATTCTCTTGTTTTCCAGAATATTATATTCCATGCCTTCTGGTCCTTCAATGTACATGTAGCCAGATCCTGTGTTATCCTAACTGTGGTTCCCTGGTATCTGAATGAATTCTTTTTAACAATTTGTAATATATTTTCCTTGGTTTGGTAGTTTTTGAATTTGGCTATAATATTCCTGGAAGTTGTCACTTGTGGATTAAATGTAGGAGGTGACCTGTGGATTCTTTCAATTTCCACTTTTCCCTCTTGAGAATGCCAGAGCAGTTTCCTTGGATAATTTCTTGTAGGATGATGTCCAAACCTTTTTATTTTGTCATGATGTTCCAGTGGACCAATAATTCTTAAATTGTCTCTTCTAGATCTATTCTCCAGATCTTTGGTTATATCAATGAGGTGTTTCATATTTTTGTAAAATTTTTCATTTTTAAATTTTGTTTTATATGTTCTTCCTGCCTTGTGAAGCCATTTGCTTCTAGTTGTTGAGTTCTATTTTTTAAAGAGTGAATTTCATCCCTGGCTCTTTGGTCATCCTTCTCCTTCTGGTCTGATTTTCTTTGTAGATCATCTTTTTCTTTCTTTGCTTCATTTTTGAGCTGGTCAGTTCTGGCTTTTAATACTTTGTTTTCTTGTTTTAGTTCAAGTATTTCCTTTTTCAAATTGTCTTCAGCCTCTCTTTATTTTTTTTAGTTCCTGAAGTTCTTGAGTTAATTGAATTTTGAGATCTTCCAAAGCCTGTAACCAGTTTGCTGGAACTTCCTCCTCTTCTTCTATTTCATTTGCTCTTTTTTGCTTCCTGGAAAGAAGCTGTCAATTATAATTTCTTTTCTCCTTTTTGGTTGTTTATTCATATTTTTCCCTTCTCTGTTCTGCTAGTTCAATCAGATAGATTTAATGAGCTTTGATGAAAGTTCTTCCCCCAGTTAGCAATGGAGGTTTGTAGTTATGTTCTCTGCAGCCTGTGGAGGAGGGGTGTTGGAGTTTCCCTGCCCTCTGAAGACTTCTTGTCTGTCCAATTGATGGGATTAAGCCTGGACTGGATAAGTTCATTGCTTAATGTACCCTGAGGCTAAAACCTCGAGAGGAAAAAAAAGTGGGGGGACAAGATAGAGTGTTTTCGCTGAGCCGTCCAACAGTAGAGTCTCCCTGCTCTGTCCTACTGTTATATCTGGTTTTCTTTCATCTTGAAACCCTTTGTTCTTCATCTTGGTGTGATAAAGCCTGTAGGTCTGAAGTTTTGCTCCATCTAAGCCGCTATCTTCCAAACATTTTTGCTGTGTTTCTCTGACTTTCTTCTCTAGCCACCTCCCCAGGGCCTGTGTTCAACTCTGCAAGTCCAGCACCAGCAAGGCCCTCTCTCTCCAGATCTGTGCACCTGCTCGTCCTGAGATTTCAGGGGCCTCAGGAGACTCTGCACAGCCCTTGGGGGAGGGGTCTTGGAATTCCACTTCTATACCCTCAAACCCAACAGTTCAAGAATTCAAGCCTTTTTCTTAGCATACCTCTTAAGCTGTCCAGCAGTAGGAACCTCCTACTCTGTCCTGTTGTTAGATTTGGTCCTCTTTCTTCTCAAAACACTTTGTTTTCTATCTTGGTGTGAAAAAGGTGTGGAAGTTTTAAGATTTGCTCCATCTAAGCCACCATCTTCCCAGAATTCCCATACTAAGAACTTTTAAATCAAATTTCTTTTCATGCATTTCCACTATTGCTCTTCCAACTGCTCTCCCATTGACCAAAGCTTCTGGTTGCTCTAAGGGAAGGCGGTAAATGTAATATAAATGGGTAAAACAAGGGATATATATATGTATATATGTATATATGTATATATGTATGTATATATGTATGTATGTATGTTATTAGTGTTGTGAGGATTATTTAGTTATCAGATCTAGGGGATCAGAGCCAGGATAGCAGAATAGAGACAGTCCAGCTGAACTCTCTCAATATTCTGCTCCAAACAACTTTAAAATAATATCTAAATCAAATTTTAGAGCAGTAGAACCAAACAAAGGTTAGGGTGAGACATTTTTTCAGCCTAACAAAACTAGGAAATCAGCAGAAGTTTGAGATATCAGAGTGGAGGCATAGATGGAACACACACACAAGAATGAAATAACAGAAGTTTTAGCCATAGCTGTAGCAAATACTTCAGGAAGTCTTAGACAAGAGATAGTATGGGAGTCATTTAACTGGTCAGAAAGAGGTTGAAGGGGACCTTTTACTGGCACTAGGTACAGTTGGCACTGACCAACAACTCTATTGCCCATGCACATTTCTGAGTAGGAGTTCCAGCGTGGATAGGAGCTTTATGGATTGGTCACAAGGGAACTTTGGACCTGGTCTTATTTTAAAAGCACATAGGAGCACTAATACTGGTGGTTGCAGGGCACCAGAAGTCCTTCTTTGGTAAAGACTAGAGCAAAGACAAGGGGAACAATGATCATATCTCTTCCAGGATCACACCACCTTCAGAGCACCAAAAACTTTCAGACCTCCCCAGAACTATCTCTGAAGGTAGTAACACAAAAAAATCTTGAAATTGAGACAGAGCCTCCTTACTAGGTGAACAGTGCTCTATTTTAATATAGAGTTAAAAATTAGGAAATAGCGTGGAAAAATTAGGAAAGAAACAAGCGAATAAACAGAGAATTTGAACATAAATAGTTATTATGTTGACAAGGAAGATTAAGACAGATTCCGAAGAAGACAGCAATATGAAAACAGTTACAAAATCTCAAAGAAAAATGTTAATTGTATCCAAGCCTAACAGGAATACCTATTAGGTGAGTTAAAGAAAGAGATGAGTAATAGAGGAAAAACAGAGGAAATATGAAAGGAATGCAAGAAAATTATGAAAAAAGAATTTACAGGTTGGTAAAAGAGGCACAAAAGTACTAAAGAAAATTAAATGGCATAAATATTCATTAAAAAAGAATTCTTTAATAAGCAGAATAGGCCAAATGGAAAAAGAGGTACAAAATCTCACTGAAGAAAAAAATTTCTTGAAAATTAGAACTGGGCAAATGGAAGCTAATGACTCCATCTGTCATCAAGAAGCAAAATAAATTAAAAAAGAATGAAAAGAAGAAAATGTGAAATCCTACCATATGTTGTCTACAAGAAACACATATGAGGCGGGTGGATGCACAAGTTTAAGGTTAAGGGCTTGAGCAAAATCCTTTGGGCATCAAAAGAGAAAAAGAAGGCAGGAGTGGCTATTATGATTTCTGACAAAGCCAAAGTAAAAATAGATATGATTAAAAAAGACAGGGAAGGTCATTACATCCTGATTAAAGGCAGTATAAACAATGAAGAAATAACACTGCTCAATATATATGCACCAAGTGGTACAGCATCCAAATTCATAAAGGAGAAACTGGCAGAGCTCAAGAAGGAAATAGATAGTAAAACCATAATAGTGGGAGATCTAAATATTCCTCTTTCAGATCTAGATAAATCAAACCAAAAAATAAATAAGAAAGAGGTAAGAAAGGTGAATGAAGTCCTAGAAAAATTAGATTTAATTGATATGTGGAGAAAAATAAATAGGGACAAAAAGGAATACACCTTCTTTTCAGCTGCACATGGTACATTCACAAAGATTGACCATGTAATAGGGCATAGAATCATTGCAAACAAATGCAAAAGAGCAGATATAATAAATGTAACCTTCTCAGATCATAATGCAATAAAAATAATAATTAGTAAGGTCACCTGGACAGGCAAATCAAAAACTAATTGGAAATTAAACAATATGATTCTCTAAAACCAATTTGTCAAAGAAGAAATCATAGAAACAATCAACAATTTCATTGAAGAGAATGACAATGATGAGACATCCTATAAAACTCTGTGCAAACTGGGATGCAGCCAAGGTAGTACTCAGGAGGAAATTTATATCCTTGAGTGCATATATTAACAAATTAAGGAGGGCACAGATTAGGTTATCTGGGTTCAAGGTAATCTGGATGTTTACCTCCAATCAGAACTATAGCTTATGAGTTCCCGCAGATTGTCTGATTTCAATAATCATTCAGAGAGAAAATTGATTTAATCCAACTTAAGAGCAAGAAAACTCCCACATATAGTGGATACATATAAGGAAAATGAGCATAGAAGTAGAGGGAACATGCAAGGAGGGCCACAAGTAGAGGAAATGTATATGTGTGGCATTGATGATCTTTATTTCTATGCCTTCATATACTCCCCTACAGTCATACAGTCTTTTCTCATGTTCTCTGAAAGACTATTGAAAGCAACCAATCTGAAATTGGAGTAATCTTATTGGGGGGTGGGGGGGGACATGCAAATTGAGGAATTTCTCTAGATGTTACCATTAAATTCCTTAAAGGATTTTCTTCCTCCTTTTTTTGTCACCCTTCATGACTCATATCTCCACTAGTCTACTATAAATACTTTATTTATAGGTCAACAATGATGCCCTAATTCCCTGATATTTTCCCAAGTTCTTTCCTTCCTTGAACTTTATGAAGTATTTGACCCCTTCCTTGTTTTACCTTCAGGATTCTCCTCTTACCCCTCTAATCACTCCTTCTCAGACTCTTTTTTATCCTCTCCTTCTCTAAATAAAGGCATTATCCAATATAAGGATTTGACAACCTTCTTTCTTTCCTTTAGCTTGATAATATCATTTACTCGCATTACTTCAACTATTACCTTTATGGGACGACTTCCAAGTCTAATCCTTGTCACTTTTCTTTTGAACTCTAGCCCCATATCAACTAATTTTCTATTTGATTCTCTAAAATACTCTAAGTATATCATCATATCATATGTAAAGAATGATAGTTTAGTTTCCTCTTTCCTACCTTAATTCCTTTCTTTTCTTTCTCTTATTGCTAAAGCTAGTATCTCTAATGTGATATTAAATAATAGTGGTGATAATGAGCATCTTTGCTTCACCCCTGCTCTTATTGGGAAGGCTTCTAACTTATTCCCATTATAGATAATACTTGCTGATAGTTTTAGATAGATGCTATTTATCATTTTAAGGAAAGACCCATTTATTCCTATGCTTTTTAATATTTTAATACGAATGGCTGTTTATTTTGTTAAAGGCTTTTTTCTTCATCTATAGAGATAACCATGTGATTTGTTATTTTTGTTATTGATATGATCAAATATTAAATGAGTTAAGCATTTCTAGTATGAATCTCACCTAATCATAGTGAATGATCCTTGTGATTTATTGCTGTAGTCTCTTTGCTAACATTTTATTAAAAATTTTGCATCTATTTTCATTAATGAAATGACCTATTGTTTTTGTTCTCTGTTTTAGCTCTTCCTGGCTGAGATATTATCATACTGTTTATGTTATAAAAGGAATTTGATAGGACTCTTTCTTTGACTTTTCCCCAAATAATTTATATAGTATTGGGATTAATAATTCTTTAAATGTTTGTTGGAATTCACTTGTGAATCTTTCTGGTCCTGGAGATTTTTCTTAGGGATTTTATTTATGGTTTGTTCAATTTCTTTTTCTGAGATGGGATTATTTAAGTATTCCACTTCATCTTTTGTAAATCTGAAAACTTCTTGTAGTCAGAGAGAATATTCCTTGCTCACCTTTTTACCCTACTCAGGCCTCAGCACAATATTGACTACATATTTATAATCAACCAAACATTTATTTATAGTAAGAATTTTACTTGCGAATTATACAATCAGTAAATAATAGTTGAATTGAGTTGAAATAGAAATTTGAATTTCAATTAATGCAATATTGATTAAAAAAATAAACCCTTACCTTTTGTCTTGGAATCAATACTGTGTATTGGTTCCAAGGCAGAAGAGTGGTAAGGGGTAGGAAAGGGGGGTTAAGTGACTTGCCCAGGGTCACATTGCTTGGAAGTGTCTGAGGCCAGATTTGAACCCAGTATCTCCTGTCTCTGGATCTGGCTCTCAATCCACTGAGCCACCTAGCTGCCCCAAAATGTAGATTTGTTAAAGACATATATAAAAACTTTCAATGTGACTATGCACTTGAATTAGTGGTCTGATTAAAGCTACAAATTCTCTTAGACCATGAAATAAACCTTAAACTGTAAAGTTCCAAATAAACTATAAGCCATCAATAAAATGGTAAAGAAGGATTATTCCCAGTGCTAATGGGTAAACATTTGAGGGTTTTAATAGATGCTTTGTGGAGAAAATGACTCAATCTAAAGAAATATTACTAATGGTAGGAAATTTCAGCACCATATAAATAAACCACATTTAAATAACTCTTTAAAGTTGGAACCCTTCCAATCATACCACATGACCCAACTCTGCTTATGTGCCTTATTACTGATTATTTTATTGATTCCAATTACTAACTATATTCTAATATAAAGTAATGAGCTTCGGAAGAGGTTAAATTTCCACTAAAGTAGATATATTTGTTTAGAGGGCTACACCTTATTGACCCAAATGCATTTATACTACATTTTTCAATGCCAAAATGCTCTAGTCGTGATCTCCAAATACAAGAGATGATTCAATTGTTATAAATTTCCACAAATGAGCCAAAACAATTAGTTGACTTGGATGAATAAATATGTTAATAAACCGAAAATATTCAGCCATCAGGTTTGAAGAGAAGCATAATCATTGTTTCTATTAGGATCTTGCTTGGAAATTTTTATTTGAATTAATGAACAACATAACAGCTCAGGGGAAAACAAATCTTAATACTGCTGACTCAGGAGTCTCTAACCCAAGGAGCTGTTGTTTAATTGGTAATAACCAGATGCACACATTTCCACCACTTCATCTTCAAGTAGAAAGCAATTCCCCCACCCCTCAGAATCCCTGAAGTGCTGTGTCTAAAGAAAAATCCATCTCCATCGAGAGTATACAGTCTGCTAAATGTATTATTAGATCAAGCTGTGAAAAGGAATTTTTTATTCTCTTTGTCTATTTTGAGTTAATCAACCAAAAATTTAAAGAATTCCCTTACTATGAAAATTATACAAAGCACTGGCCTATTGATCAAGCAGAAGTTTGTCTGATGTGACAACCAAAACATCATTTGTTAAACTGTCCAGGGGAAAAGAAAAAGAGATCATGGCTAGCTACAGAAGTATATGGCAAGGACTAATTCATACGTCATATTTTTTCAGAACACATCTACTATAAATCTTTTATAATTTCTCAAAAACAAGAAGCTATTTTCCTGACTTTTATTTCTCTTTCTTTGGACAGTATGGTGTAGTGACTATCTGAAGAACCAAACTGAGTGGGCAAGTTGTGTACTTTTCTAGGAAGCCATGGGCTTAAGTGGCTAATATTATATTACCTTCAGAAATTCATTTAAAGATATACACATATTTTTAAAAAATGTATATGTTTAAAGAGAGGGGTCAGGGTAGTGATCTGGGAAATGACAGATAAATTTTTTAACTTCTCTAATAAATCTGATGGGATTAATTCACCCACCTTGGAGGACAATGACAGCTCCTATGACTTCAATTACCTCCAAGATGATTTGTTGAGTGAGTCTCAGGAGATAGATTCCTGTCAAAACTTCCTATTCTGAGATTTATAAAAGTAAACTGTCAGACCAGATCTTTTTCACTTTCTTTCTCAATCATCAGTACTCTTTATTCAACCTTTTTTTCTTGTATATTCTTATGGACTACAGAGGGAGAGGGAAAGGGACAGGGAGAGGGAGAGGGGGGGGAGAGAGAGAGAGAGAGAGAGAGAGAGAGAGAGAGAGAGAGAGAGAGGCAATTTTCTTTTTCCCTGGGGAAATAATGGAGATAAGGCAAGGTGCATGTGCTTGCTAAAGTAGCCAGGGGGCAGCTGGGTAGTTCAGTGTATTGAGATTCAGGCCTAGAGATGGGAGGTCCTAGGTTCAAATCTGGCCTCAGACACTTCCTAGCTGTGTGACCCTGGGCAAGTCACTTGACCCCCATTGCCCACCTTTACTACTCTTCCACCCATGAGCCAATACACAGAAGTTAAGGGTTTAAAAAAAATAAAGTCGCCTTTCAACAATTGTTCTTGGACCCCAAGTTCCTTAATGGGTTCTGCTTTTATGCTTTTCTTTTTCTGAGTAAAAATCATAGACTGAATATTGAGAGTAGACTTTCCCCATTTCAAAACATGTCAGCACCTAGAGCAAAGAGAGAATTCTTGCAGAAGCACACAACACAGAGGTAGTCATATGCACTATCACTTTGTTTAAAAGAATAGGTCATGGACAAAACTAATGATCTCTAGCTTTGTATGGAAGAAGAGAGCTTTTGAATTCCCTAGGTAGCATGTACCTAGAATCTACCTTTATAGCTCAATAAAGGAGACTTCTTGGGGAGCACAAGCTTCAAGATTTGCCTCCTGGGAACCCCCAAATACAAGAGCTCCCAAGTTCAAGAGTCTGAAGATTGGATATTCTAAAAGATCACAGGAGACTCTTCATGTAGTAAGAGATGCTGAGAAAGAAAAGCATTATTCTCATGTTTCTTGTGTAATATAGAGAAGAAAGCCAGTGAGTACTTTGATAACGTAGGTAATAAAGAAATAATTTCATAAAGTGTTTATAATTCTTGGGGGTAGAGCTTCTGAATCACATTGTAATACTACTGCATAAGTCTCAGGGAACAAGTAAGAGAAAGGGGATCGCTTTCAGGAGGTGATTGGTGTAGTCTTTCAATTTATATTTTGCCCTCTGATTCTAGGAAATCAGAACATTTCTCCTAATAATTTCTTGAAATATGATGTGTAGACTTTTTGTTTGATCAGGGCCTTTAGGTAGTCCAATAATTCTTAAATAATCTCTCTTTAATCTACTTTCCAGATTGATTGTTTTTCCTATGAGATATTTAATATTTTTTTCTTTTTTCTTTTTCTTCTAATTTTGTTTTATTTTTTTCCCCTGATATCTCATGAAATCATTAGCTTCCAGTCCTAATTTTGAGGAATTATTTTCTTCAGAGCACTTTTTTAAAATTTCATTTTCCATTTGACCAAATCTACTTTTTAGAAAGTTATTCTCTTCAGTAAATTTTTTACCCCTTTCCCCATGTGACCAAGTCCTCTTTTTAGTTTTTCTCTTCACTGCTTTTTTGTGCCTCTTCTATCTCGTTTTTTTTAATTATTATTTTCTTCATTATCTTTTTGTGCCTCCTTTACCAACCTATTGACTCTTTTTTCAGGACTTTCTTATGTCATTCACATTTATTTCTCCTGTAACTCTCTTTATTTTATTTCAAAAATTCCTATTGTCTTTTTCCAAGTATTCCTTTTCACATTGGATTCTAATTCACATTTTTCTTTGAGGCTTTGGAAATAGCTGTTTTGACTTTGTTTTCTTCTAAGTTTGTGTTTTGAGTTTCTTTTCCTGTCACCATAGTAACTTTTTAGGTCCAGGTTCTTTTGTTGTTGTGTATTCATTTTCCTAGCCCTTTTCTTGATTTTTAGCTTCATATTAAAGTTGGGCTCTCCCTTTATGTTTAAGTTTGGCTCTCAGAGTAGAGGGAGTAGTATTCTAAGCTTCAGACTCTGTGTTGCTAGATGGCTCAGTGGATTGAGAGCCAGGCCTAAAAATGGGATGTGTTGTGTTCCAATTTGGCCTCAGACACTTCATAGCTGTGTGACTTTGGATGAGTCACTTAACCCCCATTGCCAATCCCTTGCCACTCTCATGCCTTGTAATGAAAACATAGCATTAATTTTAAGACAGAGTGTAAGGGCTTAAAAATATATATCTATTTCTGGAAGTTTGTGAATTTTCAGGTATTCCAAGGTTTTTGATCTAAGGAGAGGTATGATCCTTCCATTTCTGGCTTATCTGTAAGTGGGCACAAAGATTCTTTTCTGTCCTGTCAATGTAATCAGTATTTCCGTTCCCCTGTGGCTGCATGTTCTGGAGTGCTATTGTTTCTCCGTGCCATGAGATTGCCTTCTGGAACCATATATGAGAAACACAATACAATCCTATACCTAGTGCCAGCAAAGGGTCCCTTTTAATTTCCTTCTGGCCAATTAGTCAAACCCCTCACCACATGCAGGCTGAGAGCTCCAAATGCTGCTACTGCTTTTTGTGTTTTTTTTTTTTTCCAAGCCCTTTTTTTACATCTGACTCCAATTCACATTTTTTTCTTTGAGGCTTTGGATATAGCTGTTTTGGCTTTGTTTTCTTCTTCTAAGTTTGTGTTTTGACCTTCCTTGTTACCATAGTAACTTTCTATGGCTGTTATTATTATTACTATGACTATTATTATCTATTTTCTATTATTATATATCGATGAAGTTGCCCCCAAGATACCCCAGTGGGATAGACTTTTCCTGCCAACTTTCAAAGTTTTCTTGGACTAGAAAATTGTTTTGCCTTATCTTTTTGCTAGTTCTGCCACTCTAAAATTTGTTTTGAGGCATAATTTAAAAGTCGTTTGGAAAGAAATTTGTGAGAACTCAGTTGAATCTCTGCCTTAATTCTGCGCTCTCTGCTCTTCACTGAGGCCAGATTTGAATCCAGGTCTTCCTCACCGCAGGCCCAATGCTCCCTTGGCTAAGCCATCTAGCTGTTTCTATTTGGCAGTTCACCCCTTATGGCTTTATGGGAAATGGTGACTCATTAGAATGCCACAAAGTGGTTTGTCAATAATCCCAACTTCATTTCACTTCTGTAATGGTGTGGAAGGCCACATCCAGGCTTGTTCCTTATCTGGGTTTGTACAGGTCATGCAATGAAGATGTCATTTCAATGGAGAAATCATTAGACTATGGATCAATTAAAGATATAAGCCAGGTAGGAAATAGGGGATGCCACTGACTCATAAATAGTCCAGGCTGGAGTATAAATGGTTCTTTGTTTCAAGTACAACCCTTTCCATTGGTGACGTGGCCCATAGTATTTTCACAACCCTCTAAAAAGTGACCAATAATGGTTCCTGGATTTTTTGCTACATTCAGGCTATATCTCACATCAATTTTTCATTTCTTTTCATAAAAGAAAAAAGGGAGACCATGGAGAGGAAAGTTCTCAGACAGAACTTTCAACACATTTTTGTACTGTTTTTGACAGCTGTATCCTTATGTATCCTAAGTAAACTTATGATATGCTTGGGTCTGGTTAGTCATTGTTACCACTCTGATACCTGAGGCTATTGGCAATCTGCCATGGCAGATGAGTGAAGAATTGGTGGACTTGCTGGGTTCTCTGTTTTATGAGTATTCTGTCCATGGGCTTCTCTGAGTGTTTTTCATCTTTTGCATTTTCTGTGGGGTAAAAATAAAGGTTGATTTGCCTTTTCTTTCCTTAATGATTATACAGCAGCTAAAGAACCTTTTGACCAATATTTATAAAAACCTAGATATTAACTATATCAGAAGTACATTAGAAGATTTTCCTGGAGCAACTCCAGATGGAGGGCAGTAATTCAAAGAAAGCTAATGGTCCTTTTAGCATTCAGTAATCAAGATCAAACTAAGTTCATTTGAATCCAGACTATGTGGGTGGAGCAGGTCCCTAACAATAAATAATATAGGGAATATTTTTTCAAGACTTCAGAACTTCAAGGATTTGTTATTTTTTCATTGTGGGCTCTTTCCTATAAGAAAGATTGTAGTCCTTTTAAGATTTAGGAAATGAAATGAATAATATGAAAATGGGCTTGAGTGATGATTTATATTTTTATTTATGTGTATATATTTATAATTGACAAGAGTTGACAAGCAATTCTACTGGATTATATATATACATATATATTTATATTTTTTTTGGTTTAACTATATTGCTTGTCAACTCTGGGAGGGGGAAGGGAGAAAACATAAAAGAAGAACACTGTACACAGAGGCCGATATACTATGCTAAAATCGAATGCAATGGACTTCTGTACCAGCAGCAATACAATGACACAGGACAATTCTGAGGGATTTATGGTAAAGAACGCTACCCACATTCAGAGGAAGGACTGCAGGAGAGGAAACATATAAGAAAAATAACTGCTTGAACGCATGGGTTGGGGTGGATATGATTGGGGATGTAGACTTGAAACTACCACACCAATGCAACCACCAACAATTTGGAAATAGGTCTTGATCAAGGACACATGACAAAACCAGTGGAAATGTGCATCGGCCATGGGTGGGGGGAGTGCGGGGGGTGAAGGGGAAAATAGGAGAATGAATCATGTAACCATGTTAAAAATGAATATTAATAAATGTTTAAATTAAAAAAAAAGAAAAATTTAAAAATTTAAAAAAATTTTAAGGTCTTAAGAAATAAAGTTTTCAAAGGCTATTGTGTTTAAATCTTTCATCATTTGGTAATACATTTACAGACTTTGAATTTTAGAACAACAGACGTAAAATTCATTACTGGTGTGATTCTAGAAGTCTTTCTAGCTAGAATCTTCTAGAGCTCAGAGTCACCAGTGCCATAGAAAATAGATTATTAAGCCTAGAGTCAGGAAGACTTGAGTTGAACTCCCTTCTCAAGAACTTGTTGTCTGTGTATGACTCTGGGCAAATCAGTTAACCTCAGCTTCTCAACTATAAAATGGGGACAATAATCCTATAATCAACCTTTTTTATAGGGTTGTTTTAAAGATTAAATGAGATATTTTTAAAGTACTTTTCAGATGTTGAAGAGTTTTATAAATGCTAGCTGGTATTAGTAGAGGCATGTGGGATAAGTAATAATCATGAATGTCAAGCAGTAGAATGTAATCCTAAAAAAGCATTAAGAAGGAACTGATTATTTGCAGGTGTGATCTGAAGCTATATTAAAAGTCACTTGTAATCTGGAAGCGTAGGTCGAAGACAACTCTTCTAGGATTATGGGCACTGGAAAAGTGATTTTACCTTTTTGACCTCCAGTTGCCAGTGATATGGGTATAAATACTTCTACAGGCTTGTGGTTGGAAAGATCAAATATGAATGTACATGAAGTGTTCTCTGTGTCTGTATGTATATATACATAGACACAGACATAAGAATGTCCTGGAAGGTAAGGTGGTATAGTGGATAATAAGCTAGCATTGGACTCAGGCAAAACTGGGGCTGGTCAAGTAAGGCTTTAATATCATATACTGGCTAAGTGAAGATGAAAAAGTCATTTAAGATGTAGGTATTTTAGGCAACTCTCTAAACCTATAAATTACAAGCATGTTACTAATCAGCATCAATATAAGGAATTTCACACTGGGCCATCCACCAATGAAATCAAAGAATCAGACAAAAACAACTTTTAAAACAGTATGAAGATATGACTTCTTCCTGGTCTAATTCATTTTTTTAAATCCTTACCTTCTGTCTTGGAGTCAGTACTGTGTATTGGCTCAAAGGCAGAAGAGTGGTAAGGGTAGGCAATGGGAGTCAAGCGACTTGCCCAGGATCACACAGCTGGGAAGTGTCTGAGGCCAGATTTGAACCTAGGACCTCCCATCTCTAGACCTGGCTCTCAATCTAGCTGCTCCCTAATTCATTTTTTTCTAAAGAATTAAGCATGTCTGGAATTATCCTCCAGGACTAATATAAAAACAAGAACAAAATTGTGGACTGTCTTTAAGACTCTTATTGCTAGTAATGAGTATTGACAGGATAGAGGAATTAAATTTTTCTTTTCAATAAAATAATTAAAGAACAATAGTGATGTGGGCTGACAGTGGGCAGTAAGGGGTAGCAATAGGAATGGGACTCTCATACTCTGAAATCTTGCATTTCTCACTAGTTAACACTGATTAAACATCAACTGAAAATCTTGTAGTTTCAGCATTAGTCAAGCATGAATTGCAGATTGATCAATTACCCACTCTGTGTCCTGGATCTATAATATTCTATATTGGTTGTCGGCTTTGTATCTACTTTGTTTTATTACTTATATTTTCCCCTCTTCCCCATGTTCTCATTTTAGAAGGGTAGCAATTCCTCTCCCGCATTGACAAATGATGGCAAGGTGGACAGTGGAGGAACATGGAACCTGTGCACTGGGGACTCTGGAATTTTAAAAGAATCCCCCAAACTTGCACATGCTCCTACTGCAAGAAACCCAAACATGTATGCCCACCTGAGTTTTGAAAGGAAGATGCTAAACTCCAGACCCCAATAAATATGCCAACCCTTATCCACAGGTTGTGGAAGTTGCCACTCTACAGCAGAGCTGCTACTCCAAACTATCAGCTCCAAAGAGGCTACTCTACTGGCTTGTGGGCTTATCCATCAGCTACCTGATTAGGCTCCCAGACTATTCCAACAGCTATTGGGTTATTATGCCACCAAAAAACACTTGAAATTAAATTATTTTCTTACTTCTGGATTGAAAGGAATTTGAGTCTCCCATTCTTGGGGTGAAACCCTGCTACAAACTTGGGTGTGTTTATTTCACATCAATAGCAGAACTGGATCTTGGCATAATTTCCAGACTAATGATTCTTCTTCTAATGGATTGAATTATAAATGAAGGATAGTAATGAATTTCTCCTCAAGATATACCTTCACAGATTTAAGGCTTTGACGGGAGAGGGCTAATTGGAAAAAAAAAGACAAGGAAAATGGAAAATGCTGCAGTTTTTTTTAATAAATGCCTCTGGGTGTATTCCATTTCCATTGAAGTAGTTTACATAACTGCTAAGGATGCATAGTGAGAAAACAGTTATTTATATTTAAGATAAACAGCTGAACAGAACATTTTAGCAGCTGAGACTAAGAAACCTATGTAAATTACATAGTTAACTTTAGTTGAATGTGTTTAATGGAAAAGCAACCAAATAAAATTTCATTTATGTTTAGCTATTTTAAAAAAATGGAGTCACCTTTACCTCATATTTCTGACATCTATTAGTAATATATCAAATAAGCTAACATCTTTCATTGTAGTCTTATTAGGCTTTGGCCAATACTCAGATTAACTAAAATGGCTTCACCAATAGGGGAGTCACTTGTTATCTCCTCCTGGGAGACGGGAGAAATGGAGCGTGTGTAGACATTCTGCACTGGTCTATCATGTGTTGGGGAGAAATCTTTTTCCATTGGCTGGATAGCAGGAATTCAAATATACTTTACTAAGCACAGTTACTCTCCTGAATTTGTATTTAGGAGTAATTAAACATAAGTTTTCTCTACTCCACTCTGACAGTCAGGTCTTTTACAATCTAACCCCTAAGATTTCCCAGTATCTTTAGAAGTTTGGGGATGGGGGTGTCTCTCTAGTGTCTCACTTGCTATACTATCTTGGTTACTGGAGAAGAGAATAAGATTAGGTTCATAGCTTACTTTATTTCCAACATAGCATTAGTTCCACCTATTCAAACTCAAAGTCCCAGTGTCCTGATGTCCTAAACCATTGTTCCTCAAATATTTCCCACTGGGATGGCTACAACATTTACTTTGAAATACTGGGCTCCTAAATCTCAATGGCTCAAGTTCTTGGCTTGAGAGCTCCACTCCTTGCACCTACAATTGAAAATAACAACTGAAACAAGACCAAAACCCTAAGTCACATGGCCTGGTGGGTGAGGAGGATATATTAGATCTGGTCCTACTTACCATATGTTGTCTAAATGGATCCATCACCCCCACACATGGATGTCATTGGTTCATCCCTAGAATGGAAAGTAACTCTTCCTAATCAGGAAGATTTAAAGATGCAGGCAGTTCTAGCCAATGGAAATTCCAATTATGCACTAGTCCAGTGCAGAATGCCAATTTTTCTGTCTCCCAGGAGTGGGTCCCAAGCATCTCCCACATGGATGACATCATTTTAAGTGGTCTGGGCAGACTCCAAACTCCCACTACACATTTACATTTCTCTAAATGGCAAAAGTATATATTCCAAAGTATGTTTGCTCTTTCAGACGCCTTGTGTGTGAGAGGAAGATAGACATTAGCAACCAGTTAAAGCTAAGTCAAGTCCCAAAACTTGTGTTCTGTTGTGCATTCCTTAGTGTGTATTATTGGAGAACATTTGAAGTCTGAAAAACTTTGGTGAATGTAGCTCAGATGCTCTTGTAGAAGTTGTTTGTTGTTGTAGTTTGATGATCTCAATCGCGCTTGACTTTTCATGTCCCTGTTTGGGTTTTTCTGGTAAAGACACTGGAGTGGCTTGCCATTTTATTCTTCAGCTCATTTTTATAAATGAAGAAACTGAGACAAAGTGGTTCTAAGAGAAAATTTGGACTTGGATCTTCCCTGACTCAAGGTCCAGCAGTCTCTCTGCTGTACCACCTAGCTGCCCCTGAAGAAGTTGTATTTTACCAGAATGATGACACAAATCCAATTCCCACTGGCCGTAAGGACTAATTTAAGGGTATACTGAAAATTTACCACAACAATAACACCATCTTTTAAAATATATTCTACTTCTAGTTCATTAGTGGAAGAATACATCCATAGCAGGAGTGAAGTGCTATGGAGCTTAATGTCCATATCTTTTTCAATGAACTATAGCTGACACAAAGCCAGGTACATTTTAGCCTATCATCATTCAATTTTCACAAATTACATTTTCCTTCTTTTTATTTTTAATTTTTTATACAAATGATTTTGTATAGACTTTCCTTAATATATTTCCATTTCTACTAAAGAGGGATCATGTTTAATTTGGCTTTTTGCTTTCCTTTCTCTTTCTATTCTTTGATTTCCTTTCTCTTGCCTTTCCTCTCTTCCTCTTCCCTTCCTTTCCATCTTTTGCCTTCCCTTGTGTTCCCTTTCCTTCCTTTCCCTCCTCTCCTCTTCATTTTCTCTTTTCTTTCCCTTCCTTTCCCTTGACTTCCATCATCTTCCTACTCTCTCCCTATCCTCTCCTTTCCTTCCTTCCTTCCTTCCTCCCTCCCCTCTTCTCTCTCTCTCTCACTCTCCAATGAAATAACATATATAAAGGAACTCTGCAGTCATATACTGACATATAAATAGTGTTTTTTGTTATACTGGCACTACTGGTTAGAATTTCTGGCACGGAAGTTTACAGATGAAGAAATCAAAACTATCAATAATCATACAAAAGTGTTCTAAATCCCTCTTCATTAGAGAAATGCAGATCAAAACAACTCTGATGTATTACCTTGCACCTATCAAAGTGATCAATATGACAGGAAAGGTAAATAATAAATTTTGGAAGGGATTGGGGAAAAGTTGGGACACTAATAAGTTGGTGGAGTTGTGAATTGATCCAACCATACTAGAGGGCAATTTGGAATCATGCCCAAAGGGCTTAAAAAATTGATCCATCAATACCACTACTGGGTTTATATCCCAAAGGGATTAAAAAACTTGGCAAGGACCTGTTTGTACAAAAATATAGCTGCTCTTTTTGTGATAGCAAGAAACTGGAAAATAAGAAAATGTCCCTCTATTGGGGATGACTGAACAAATTGTGGTATATGATGGTGATGGAATACTAGTGTGCTATAAGAAATGATGATTTGATGGATTTCTATAAGAACTGGAAAGACCTCCATGAACTGATGCAGAGTGAAATAAGCAGAACCAGGAGAACATAGAGACTGTAATATTGTGAGAGTATCAAATGTGATTGACTTTGCAACTAATAGCAATGCAATGATCCAAGACAATCCTGAGGGACTTATGAGAAAAAATGCTATCCACAGCTAGAGAAAGGACTGTGGGAGAAGACATGGAGAAGAATATATGTGATTTATCACTTATTTGTGTGGGCACATGATTTAGGGTTTTTATTTTAAATGATTGCTCTTTTACAAATTGAATAATATGGAAATTGGTTTGAGTGAATATATATATATATATATATATATATATATATATATATATAAAGTAGCATCATGGCATAGTAGGTAGTATGTTAAATTTGAGTCAAAGAGATGTAGGTTCAAATTTCACCCCTGTCACTAGCTGTGTGATTATGAGCAAGTCACTTAATCATTATGAGTTTTAGTTTTCTCATATATATACACACACACACAGCTATGTATATCTCAGTGGAATTGCTGCTCAATCCTGGGAGGGGTGAGGAATGAGGGGAGGGATAAAACATGAATCATGTAACCATGAAAAAAATTAAAATTAAAATTAAAAAAAAGGAAAAGGAAAAGGAAAAGTCAAAAAAAGAATTTCTGGCTAGGTTGGAGAGAAAAGGAACAGAACTACAAAAAAGTCAGGAAGAAGATTATTTGGCAACGCATGGTACCTGGAATTTCCCTCAATTTTTTCTGTGTTGATGGCTCCCTCCCCTCACCTGAAGGCCTAATATTGCCTCATTCTGTAGTCTGAGAGTTTAGGACCAGAAAGCTGGGCTCTAACATTCTCCAATCCCCCCTTCCTCCTCCATTTATTCTATTGCTGATAGGAAGACAAGTTGGATAGAGCATATGTCACAGCATGGTCTTTAAGTTTGAATGGGGAATTGGGTTGTGTTGACCACTGGCTGCATGATTTCTCCTATTGAAGAGAGGCTGAGAGAGACATAGGTCTATTGACTGCTCTCCCTGGAAAGTGAAGGAGCAACAAGGAGTAAAGCAGCCCTAATAATGAAATGAAAATATTTATCAATAAATGCTGGGAACCAATATGTGCCAAGGAGGAATAATAAACAATGGTTTCTTCCTGAACAGGCTGTGTTCAGCCCGGTTCTGATTTCCCAAATTAGGAGGCACACCAGATAATATAAAAGCAAGAGGTACTGTTTTATTGCAAGCTCGAGCTTGGGTCCCACAATGGAACCAGGAATGAGAGGTTTAGCCAGCTTATATACAGTTTGAGTTCCAGGAACTGGGGGGGCTGGATGTTAACACATGC
>NC_058131.1:465621436-465622201 GCF_016433145.1 Gracilinanus agilis | reverse complement strand
GACTTGAATATAAAGAGGGAAACTATAAACATGTTAAGTGAACACAGAATAGTATACTTGTCAGATCTATGGGAAAGGAAAGACTTTAAAACCAAGCAAGAGCTAGAGAAAATTACAAAATGTAAATTAAATGTCTTTGACTATTTTAAACTAAAAAGTTTTTGTACAAACAAAAACAATATAGTCAAAATCAGAAGGGAAACAACAAATTGGGAAAAAATCTTTATAATGAAAAACTCTGACAGGGGTCTAATCACTCAAATATACAAGGAGTTAAAGCAATTGTATAAAACATCAAGCCATTCCCCAATTGATAAATGGGCAAGAGACATGAATAGGCAATTTTCAGGTAAAGAAATCAAAAGTATCAACAAGCCATGAGAAAGTGTTCCAAATCTCTAATAATTAGAGAAATGCAAATCAAAACAACTCTGAGGTATCACCTCAGACCTAGCAGATTGGCTAAAATGAAAGAAGGGGAGAGTAATGAATGTTGGAGGGGATGTGGCAAAATTGGGACATTAATGCATTGCTGGTGGAGTTGTGAACTGATCCAGCCATTCTGGCTGGCAATTTGGAATCACGCTCAAAGGGCTATAAAAGAATGCCTGCCCTTTGACCCAGCCATACCATTGTTGGGTTTGTACCCCAAAGAGATAATAGATAAACAGACTTGTACGAAAATATTCATAGCTGCGCTTTTTGTGGTGGCAACAAATTGGAAAAGGAGGGTATGTCCTTCAATTGGGGAATGGCTGAACAAAC
>NC_058131.1:465571073-465621341 GCF_016433145.1 Gracilinanus agilis | reverse complement strand
CTCAAAGGGCTATAAAAGAATGCCTGCCCTTTGATCCAGCCATACCATTGTTGGGTTTGTACCCCAAAGAGATCATAGATAAACAGACTTGTACGAAAATATTCATAGCTGCGCTTTTTGTGGTGGCAACAAATTGGAAAAGGAGGGTATGTCCTTCAATTGGGGAATGGCTGAACAAACCGTGGTATATGCGGGTGATGGAATACTATTGTGCTAAAAGGAATAATAAACTGGAGAAGTTCCAGGCGAACTGGAGAGACCTCCGGGAACTGATGCAGAGCGAAAGGAGCAGAGCCAGAAGAACTCTATACACAGAGACTGATATACTGTGGTAAAATTGAATGTAATGGACCTCTGTACCAGCAGCAATGCAATGACCCAGGACAATTCTGAGGGATTTATGGTAAAGAAAGCTACCCACATTGAGAGGAAGGACTGCAGGAGAGGAAACATATAAGAAAAACAACTGCTTGAACGCATGGGTCAGGGTGGACATGACTGAGGGTGTAGACTCGAAACTACCACACCAATGCAACTACCAACAACTTGGAAATTGGTCTTGTTCAAGGACACATGACAAAACTAGTGGAAACGCTCATCGGCCAAGGGTGGGGGGGGGTGCGGGGGCGGGGGTTGAAAGGGAAAGGTGGAGCATGAATCATGTAACCATGTTAAAAATGAATATTAATAAATGTTAAAAAAATAAATAAAAATAAAGGGAATTCAAAAAAAATCATTCCAATATTAATAAAAAAACAAGGAAGCTTTCTGAGACACTGCTAAAGTTTCTGGATTACAGACAAAAGAACCATTAAATCCAAACCTGACATATTGGTTTTATACCTGGAGAAGAATCAGGTTTTGAGATAAAGAGGGATCGATATTCTGATATCTCTAAATTTAGGGACCAATGCCAAACTTTTATTGGTATTATTCACAGAACATTATGACCAAGATATGACCAGTGCTCCTAATTCTGGAGTTTCAAATATTTCCTAAATGTATGCCCATACATTTAAAATAATTTCTTATGTGAGGTTGTTTCTTATATTGAAACTGGGGATCCTTGATATGTGAATTGTTCTGACATCTTGTGAGTTTTTCTCTTTAACCCACAGTTTCTGGAATACCATGATAATATTCGGAGTGAATTAAACTTGTAGTATAGAATAGGAGAAGAATATGATGAAATTTTATGGAATTTAATATTCTATTCTTTGTCCTTCATTTACCATACTTGTAGGCAATTTTATTATTTTTTCTGGATTTTCTTTTTCTCTTTTCTTTATTTTTTTATTTTTTTGTGTACATCAATACAATTTTTAATAATAATTTTCTGACATCTTGCAATCCATGTTCTCTCTCGCCCTTCTATCTCATTCTCCCTCCCCAAGAAGAGAGGTAATATGGTATAGGCTGTATATATATATATGTATATATATATATGTTATCATACAATACATATTTCCATGTTCATAATGTTGTGAAAGATGATACATATTATTTCCACTAGAGGAAAATTGACAGAGGAAAAAAAGTGAAGAATGGCATGCTTCAAACTGCATTTTGACTATCAGTTTCTTTTATGGTGGTGGATAACTTTATTCATCATTAGTCCTTTGGAGTTGTCCCAGATCCTTGCACTGTTGATAATAACTAAGTCATTCACAGTTGATTATTGTACACTATTATCGATATTGTGTACAATGTTCTGATTCGGCTCACTTCATGATGCATCACTTCATATAAAGTCTTTCCAGATCTTTCTGTAATTAAATTATTTGTGATTTCTTGTGGCACAATAGTATTCCATTACAATCATATACTATGATTTATTCATCTATTACCCAAGGCATAGAAGTAAGGAAGGATACAGAGACAACTAGTGTGGGGATGGGTATAGGATGGTGAAGGAAGGTAGGCAGAAATGTAGAAGAGAATTTGGGGAGAGAATGAGTTACTTAAGTGGATTGGAGATGGAAGCACTGGTGCAGATGGATACCTTAGGAAATAGAAAAACTATTTTGGGGACCAGGGGTTCAAGGTCTCATTTTTATAATTTTTTGGGTGAGGACACTAATTCTTTTCTGTGTCACCTTGTGGTTAGTTCATTAACATGTCCAAATAACCTCAAAATTGTCAGTAAAACTCTGTTATCTCAAAATTGTCAAGTAACATTTAAAGGTCAGATGGTCTTTCTGTGGATATCTGGAACTTATCATATCATAGGACTAAAATTTTCTGACAGCAAGCCCTAGAGAGCTTCCCCTGATTTAGCACATAGTCCAAGGTTGTGCATTTTGATTAATAAATGATTCAATTAGCAAATTATGCTCCTTTGATCTTTGAGATGGTCTATATTTGACTTCTAGGTCCATCTATGTAATAATAATTCCTGGCAATTGTTATTTTATATTGGCTACTTATAGACCTACTATATTGATTAGTGGAGGGATGGAGAGACCAAAACAAGACACAATTTTAACATAGAAGGACATATATTACAGATGCTACTTTTATGCTTATTCTTCCCCTCTGATAAAGAAGACATTATATACCATATGTCTGTTTTCTCATTAGTATATCATTATATAAGAACAGTTTACTTGTATACACTGGTGATTTTTGATAAAACCATGTGAGAAGAAAACAGGAAGTTTTCCAAAAATTATTTTTATGAGATTACTTCTTCATACTCAAGTAAGATGACTATCGAATGCTAAGTTTTGCTTTGATAATGACTTCTTAATCGGTTGTTAAAAAAAATTTTGACTAAGACTAAGCATAACAATAAATAAAATAGTTTTTAAAGTTTTCAGAAGTCAAACAAGATTTCTACCTTATATGTATTAAAATTATATGATTATATACTCTAAGAAAAATAGAGCCACATTAAAAGCTTCATCAATAATTCTACTATCATTATTAAATAAAACACAAAAATAGTAAATTTGCTTTCCTAAAATACTTCCTAGAATCAAATATAAAGATCAGTATAAAATGCAAAAAAAAAGAAAGCAAAAAGGTAGGCTTTCTTAAATAAATTATGGATTAAAAATTGTTCTCTAAAGATGTGATTTGTATTCATTGCATTCAGCCTTGGAAAACTACCAAGCCTATTCAATGAGGCAAAAGGCATTTGAAGAGGTAAGTTTTTCTATTTTTAAAAACGAAAATGTATAAAAAACAAATATTGTTTATCATATGCATCCACTGAGTTACTCCATGAGTATATGTATCTAAATGTACACATACATATATATGTATATCTCTATACATATATTGGACTATCTTTCCACCCTTACATATTCCTTACATATGCCTGTATATCACTTCTTTTTAAAAGAATTAAAAAAATTAAAATTAAAAAATTAAAAAATTTTTCTCAATTATGTGTAAAAACAATTTTTAATTTTTATTTTAAAATATATGTTTTCAATTCTTCCCCTCTTTCCTTTCCCCTTACTCCTTTCTATCATTTTCTTCTCCCTGAGATGATAAGTAATCTGATGTAGATTTTATATGTGCAATGATGTAAAACATTTTTTGTATTAGTCATATAGAAGAGATCTCAAACAAAAAAGAAGAAAGGAAGGAAGAAAGGAAGCAAGGAAGGAAGAAAGAAAGAAAGAAAGAAAGAAAGAAAGAAAGAAAGAAAGAAAGAAAGAAAGAAAGAAAGAAAGAAAGAAAGAAAGGAAGAAAGAAAGAAAGAAAGAAAGGAAGAAAGAAAGGAAGGAAGGAAGGAAGGAAGGAAGGAAGGAAGGAAGGAAGGAAGGAAAGAAGGAAGGAAGGAAGAAAGGAAGGAAGGAAGAAAGGAAGAAAAAGAATATAGAAAAATGTAGTATGGTTTGGTCTGCATTCAGACCCATCAGTTCTTTCTTTGGAGGCAGATAGCATTTTTTTTATCATGAGTCTTTTGAATTGTCTTGAATCATTACATTCCTGAGAATAATTAGGTCATTCATAGATGTTCATAAAAAATATTGCTATTACTCTGAGCAGTAATCTTCTTCTTTTTATTTCACTTTACATCAGTCCATGCATGTTTTTCCAGGTTTTCTGAAACCATTCTACTCATCATTTCTTAAAGGTACAATAGTATTCCATTATAATCATATTCCAGAACTTGTACAACCATTCCTTAATTGATGGACATCCTCTCAGTTTCCAATTCTTTGCTACCACAAAAGAGCTGCAACATTTTTTATATAAATACGTCCTCCTCTGCCCCTTTTTATTTCTTTGGCACACAGATCTAGTAGTGGTATTGTTGGGTCAAAAGATATACACAGTTTTAGAACCTTTTGGGCATATTCTCCAGAATCGTTGGATCAAATATCAACTCCACCAATAGTGCATTAGTGACTCAGTTTCTCCCCATATCTTCCAATATTTATTTTTCCTTTTCTGTCATATTGGACAATCTGATAAGTATGAGGAGGTACCTCAGATAGTTTTAATTTGAATTTCTATAGTTAAGACTGATTAAAAATTTTTTTTCATATGACTATAGACAGCTTTGATTTCTTCATCTGAAAACTGCCCATTCAAATCCACTGACCATTTTGTATACCATTTCTTACAAAACGATAATATTCTGTCAATCAGATTCATATTCCATAACTTATTCCAAGTTATGGAATCTATCCTTTCTCCTACTCTTTCTTTTTTATTCTCTCCTTTCCTTCCTACTTGCTATTAAGTGAAATGTATTTCTCTTTCCAACTATGTCCCTAAGACAATACCTGTCATAGAGTTTGCACTTAATGTTTTAAAATTATTAAAATTGAAAGCTCATTGAGGAATGGTATTAAATCAAATGCTATATATAGTTTAAATATATAAACTTAACAAGAGAAATAGTAGATGAATATATGAATTATTCAAAGATGGACTAAATTTAAATTTAGTATGCCTAAAAGTTGGGAATATGGTCTATATGACCTTTCAACATATCTTCCGATGTTCTGATTTTATGAGGTATAAATGAACAATGGGTGGTATTTTAAGTGAAGTTTTGTTTTACAGTTTTAACCGTAGGATAGCAATGAAATCAGGCAGTGAGCTGAGATGGCAATTTTTCTCCTTTCCTCCAATTTAAACTTTCATTGAATTTAGAAGTCACATCTTTATTTAGGTTAAGGTCTATAGAAGACAGAGAAGGCTAAATGAACTCACAGGAACTTTTCCAGGTGTTTCATCAGTCAGTAGACATTTATGACATGACATGACATTAATTTCTTTGAAACATTGCTCCAAAAAAGAGAGAATGAAGGTAAAGACTCTACCTTCCCTTCAAAAAAAAATTCTTGTTACCTTATGGGAAATGGGAATTTTCTGTTTTACTCTTTTCCTTAGTTAACAACCCATATGTACCTCTTTAGTAATTTGGTACTTTTATTAGTAATTAGTAATTATTTTCTAATATTGTATAATATAATTACCTTTAATACTTAGGTATTATTAAGTTCTTTAAAATTTGATTATAGCTATTCAATATATCCTTATTGACTGGTTAATTCCTTAAGTTAATAACCGCTTATGCATTACTTAAAGTTTATGAACCATCTAGCAGTCATTCATTTGAGGCATATTCAATGATTGGTGATACTGGTTGCCAGTATTTAACGATAAAAAAAAAAACAAACAAAAAAAACCTTTTGCTGAAAACTAAAAACGTCCAGAATTGAGGACTTATGCTGGTATTTGAATGAAACAGTCACCATTTCAGTCTTTCCATCTTCTCTTTTGCTTTCTATGAAGTGGTACTAGCAGAATGATTAAAAGAGTTGTAATATATGTTAAGAATAAGAAATGTTTCATTGTTCAAAGAGTATTGTTCAATTCAGAATTAATGAGCCCCAATTCCTTCAACTCTAAGAAATGTAAGAGGCCATATGATGTTCCTTTCCAGATATGGAGCTTTGGGAAAACTTCTACCAGACTCTGTACCCAGAAGACCATCCTACCTTAAACTTGCTTCTTGTTGCAAAGATTTTTAAAAGACCTTGGTTTATACACTGTAATAGTTCTTGGTACCCTAAGGAAATTATTTTCAAATCTCCTGTTAGCTACCTTTCCTTTTAAAAAAATTATCATGTCTAACTAATTTTCATAACTCTACAGAAATGAATTACTTAGCTTTTATTTTATTCAAATGAAATTAAGAATTTATTAGTTTTATAACAGAAATAATTATCAAATATTTAATATGAATAATGTAGCACACAAATATATATGTAGATAAAATCTCTACATTTCTGTTTAAGTAACATGAACTTAAAAACCAAAATAACATTATTAAGATCATGAATGGGTTTGGTTTATTTTAGTCAAAGTTTCACAAAACATACAGTTATTGTGTTCTACAAATAAGTGGCTTTTAACCAGTAATTGAGCTTGACATTTTTGTCTTTGTAATAGTTAGATTTCACACAAATAAATATGAATTATTATAAAAGTAGTAAAATTGATATTGTTTTTTGATAAGCTAAATATTTCTGTGTCCAAATGAAGACAACACAGCAATATTTTTACATTTAAAAATGCTTCAGCATATTATCTCAAGACAAATTCATTAACTGTTCTGATTCCATTGGAATAAATATACCTTTCTTTAATATGGAAAAGAATCTTTAAAATTTGTTCCTCTGTAATGGAGAATGCTAAAGATCCTTCCAAAAAGTTTAGGTATAAAACAAGACCATCAATTGTTTCTTCTATTATTTGATAACAGCTCAAGAAAAGCTAGCTAATACACTAAAAAAAGAAAAATTCTTTGAAGGAATAGGCAAAGAAGAAATAAATTTATTATTTTTGTGGATAATATCATTGCTTACTTAGAGAATCCTAGATGTTCAATTCAAATTGATTTAAACAATAACTTTACCGAACTACCAGGATACAAGATAAGCTTAAAAAAATAGTCTTTCCATGTGTTATCAAAAAGTACAAAGAGAAAAAGAAATTATATTTAAAATAATGATGTTGTTTGTTTAGTCATGTTTGCCTGTTAGTAATCCTGTGAACCCATAGCACACCAATACTGACCATGCAGTTTTGGCAAAGATATTGACATGGTTTTTCATTTCCTTCTCAAAAAGATTGAGACAAATAAAAGTTAAATGATTTGCCCAAGGTCGCACAACTAATAAGTTTCAGAGTACAGATTTGAACTCAGGTTTTCTGGACCACAGGCCTGGCACTCCATCCACTAAACCACCCAGGTGTCTTAAAAAATAACTACTATTAATGTATAAAACTGCAGTTTTCTAACCAAATTATAAACACAAATGCCACCTTTTAGGAACTTTTTCTATAAAAATTGATTCAATATCATCAGACATTTATATACCTGATGAGACACCATTATTAGAAACAGGTAACATCTCTAAGTACTAAAATGAAATAATCTCCAAATGAATATTTTCAAATTGCTTTTGTATAAATAAATTTAATTTGAATAAATAAAATTAATTTTTGTGATAGTAAAATTTTAACAAATTTTCTACTTTCTTAAATATTCCCAGAAATAGGTGAACCAATATTGCATGTTTTAAGAATTTGTTCTTTCCCCTTAGAAGATCAATAAGCTTATTGGCATAGATTTCATATTTTGATTTTAAGTATCAAGATAAAAGAGTTCTGTTTGTAAGAACTTCTCTACAAAATATACATTATAATAATAGATATTACTACCTCCAAGAAAGGAAAAAACAAAGAATGTATTCTTCATTATATTTCCCCCTTTTTACATCTATCATAACCTATGTATCTCAAACATCTTTGGTAATTATTTCAGAATCTGTAGAATTATTTCAGATCTGTAAAATAACTTTTACTAGTTTCCTGATTACAGTGTGCTGAACTTGAATGAATATTTTGAAATTCTTCACTAAAGCATTTTCAGTATTTCTTTACTGTTCACTGACTTACTTACACACAGTCTTTAGCCTAAGATCTATTAAGGTTGCTATAATTAAAATTTTTTTAAAACCTCTAAAAATTTTATTTTTAATATTAAATACCAGATAAATATGACAATATACTACCAATACAATTGATGGCTTGTAAGGCACATGACCAGTGATCACAGTTTTCAAGCAGACTGACTTTTGCACTGCAAGAATGAAAACATTCATAATATCTTGATGACATGATTACAGAGCTGTACGGTATGATTACAGGTTAATAGAATGGAGCAAAGCAGCTCTACAAATGAAGGCTTGCCCATATGTTGGACCATTTACTGGGAATCAGTTTGTACTCTAATGTCAAACCTTTGAGGTAGTTTGGTAACAATTTGATGACAGGTTGAGAAACAAAAAGAACATATTGTGCTTATTCAGAAGCATCAAAGTTTGATTTAATTGCTGCTCTGTGTACACCAAAATTGTTGTATGTGTAATTATGATGGTTTTGAATCTCTGCAGAAACAAACATAAAATGTTTCAAACATAAATGCTTGTTGTTATCAAGGAAAATATATTTGTGAAATTTGGCAAATTATTTACTTTTTAAAGTGGCATTAATTAATTTTCACATGAACAACTTAGACCAAAGGTTTCACAAACCATTAAAAGAGAACCACTGATTTAGGCAAATGCTATGGTAATATAAAGAAAGCAACTTTGACAGAGTTAAGAATGCTGACCAATTCAATGATTAATAATGTGGATAAGTTTATGCCTCATGCTTCTTGACAGAAAGATGATGGATCAGAGGTGTAGAATGAAATGTACATTTTTTAAACATGGACCATTTTAAAATTAGTTTTTCTTGACTATACTCATTTGTTACAGTTAAGCCATTTATTCTTTTGGGGGGAGTTTTATAGGGACAATGAGTGGATAAGAATGATGATGCTGAATAAAGAAAAGATTACAAATAAAAATTTTTAAAAGCACACAGAGGACAGCAGAAGGAAGTTCAGAAGGGCTAGGATCCAAACAAACAAAGCAGTTTGGGAATTATTATGTAAAATACAATGGGGCTAGGGACTAGAATTTTGATATCATTGATATAGAAAACTCTCAGATGAAGAAACACTTTTAATTCAAGTCATACATGCATTTGAAACTTACAATCTTAAAAAGATGCTTGGGTATGAGTCTAAGATGTGGGGAGGAGAGAGATCCAAGATAGGGGAGAAGGTACCTGAACCCATCTGATCTCTACCAAATTGCCTTCCAAAAACTTTGATACCCCAGAAAAATTCTATAGCAGCATAAGCCATAGAAATATGGGGTGAAGCAATTTTTCAGCTCAAAACAACTTAGAAAGCCAGCATGAGGAATCTACAACACTGTGGTGGAGGTTGAACACAAAACAATGTGCCAGGGCAGGCCCCACTTTGGCAATGAACCTTTTGGCAAAGCTGAGGCAGTGGCAAAGACTTCCAGATCTCTCAGCCACAGACAGTAAGGTAGGGGGTTAGACAACTGCTTAGAAAGTAGTAAAGTGAACCTTTACTGGTTTTGAGTGCAAGACTCTTGTTACATTGTCCATAGATCCAGGTAGCAGTCTTGGGGTGAGGCTTCAGGAGGAGAAGGAGCACTAACAAACACCAGTGCTTGCAGTTACAGGGAAGCAGGGGACCCTCATAGTTCCAAGAGGGTAAAAGAGTGCTTGAAAAGAGCATAGGTTAGGGGGTACATTAAATTCACCTTTCCTTACAACATACCACCTCAGGAGAACTGAAGGCAGATAATTCCCCAGTGTCAGCTCTGAAGGCAGCTGCACAAAGAACCTGAAGCTTGGAATAGTACTCCCTTCCCCATAGTTATAGAGTTCAAGTTTAACATTTTTTAAATCGAAAGAAAATAAAAAGACTGAAAATGAGCAAGCAACCAAAAAAATAAACCCAACAAAGAAAGTCATTTTGGTGACAGGGAAGATTAAAACACAAAATCAAAAAGCATCAAAGTCAAGGCTCCTTCATCCAGAAACTGCTCTCAAGCCCAAAAAAGAATTAATGGAGGAACTCAAAAGGAATTTTTAAAATCAAATAAAAGAGGTAAGAGAAAAATTGGGAACGGAATGAAAGTGATACAGGGAAACCATGAAAAAGAACTTGGTAAAGGAGACACAAAAAACTGAAGAAATGAATACACTTGAAAACAGAATAGTCCAATTGGTAAAAGAGACAAAAATTCAAAGAAGAGAAGAGCTTATTAAAAAAAGCAGAATTGACCAAATGAAAAAAGAAGTATACAATAAATTTTGAGGAAAAGAAATTTTTACAAAGTAGAATTAATTGGCCATATGGAAAAGGAGACACAAAAGCTCATTCAAGAAAATGATGCTTTAAAAATTATAATCTGGCAAGTGGAAATTAATGACTCCATGATACTTCAAGAAACAATCAAAGTCAAAAGAATGAAAAAATAGAAGAATTTTATTGGAAAAATGATGGACTTGGAAAATAAATAGAGGAAATATCATTTAAGAATTACTGTGGCCAGTTTTCATTATTTAGATTTTAAAACCAAGCAAGCGTTAGAGAAAATTACAAAATGTAAAATAAATGATTTTGATTATATCAAACTAAAAAGCTTTTGTACAAACAAAAACAATGTAGTCAAAATCAGAAGGGAAACAACAAATTGGGAAAAAATCTTTATAACAAAAAACTCTGACAGGGCTCTAATTACTCAAACATACAAGGAGTTAAACCAATTGTATAAAAGAATCAAGCCATTCTCCAATTGATAAATGGGCAACATACATGAATAGGCAATTTTCAGATAAAAAATTGTAAAGTATCAATAAGCACATGAGAAAGTGTTCTAAATCTCTAATAATTAGAGAAATGCAAATCAAAACAACTCTGAGGTATCACCTCACACCTAGTAGATTGGCTAAAATGAAAGAAGGGGAGAGGAATGAATGTTGGAGGGGATGTGGCAAGACTGGGACATTAATGCATTGCTGGTGGAGTTGTGAACTGATCCAACCATTCTGACTGGCAATTTGGAACTGTGCCCAAAGGGCTATAAAAGAATGCCTGCCCTTTGATTCAGCCATACCTTTGTTGGGTTTGTACCCCAAAGAGATCATAAACAAACAGACTTGTACAAAAATATTTATAGCTGTGCTTTTTGTGGTGGCAAAAAATTAAAAAATGAGGGTATGCCCTTCAATTGGGGAATGGCTGAACAAATTGTGGTATATGCTGGTGATGGAATACTATTGTGCTCAAAGGAATAATAAACTGGAGGAATTCCCATGTGAACTGGAAAGACCTCCAGGAATTGATGCAGAGTGAAAGGAGCAGAGCCAGAAGAACATTGTACACAGAGACTGATACACTGTGGTAAAATCGAATGTAATGGACTTCTGTACTAGCAGCAATGCAATGACCCAGGACAATTCTGAGGGACTTATGGAAAAGAACACTACCCATATTCAGAGGAAGAATTACAGGAGTGGAAACAGAAGAAAAACACTCCTCGAACACATGGGTTGAGGCGGACTGATTGGGGATGTAGACTTGAAACTACCACACCAATGCAACTATCAACAATTTGGAAATAGGTCTTGATCAATGACACATGTTAAAGTCAGTGGAAATATGCATCAGCCATGGTGTGGGGGGATATTGGGGGGTGAAGGGGAAAGTAAGAGCATGCATTATGTAATCATGTTAACTTTTCTAAAAAATAAATATTAATAAATATTTTTAAAAAGAATTTTTGTACTACCTGAAAGATAGGATTAAAAAAAGAGTATACATTATCTTTCAAGAAATTATCAAGGAAACCTGCCATGATATTTTAGAACTAGAAGGTAAAAATAGTAATTAATAGAACCCATCTCCTGAAAGTGATCCTGAATGGATAACTCCCAAGAACATTATAGCCAAATTCCAGAACTCCCAGGTCACGGAGAAAATATTGCAAGCAGTCAAAGAGAAATAATTCTAATATTGTGGAGCCAGAGTCAGTATAACAGAAGATTTTAGAAACTTTTACATTAAAGGACCATAGAGCTTGGAATATGATATTCCATAGGGCAAAGGAGCTAGGACTTCAACCAAGAAATCACTTACCTAGTAAACTGAATATAATCCTTTGGGGGTGAGGAGGAAGTAGAGGACTTACAAATATTCCTGAGAAAAGACCAAAGCAGAATGGAAAGTTTGACTCTCAAATACAAGACTCAAGAGAAACATAAATAGGTAAACAGAAAAGAGAAATCAAATGACATTCAATAATGTTAAACTGTATACATCCCTATGTGGGAAAATGATTCTTGTAACTTCAGAGAATTTTATCATTATTAGGACAGTTAGAAGAAGTATACATAGACAGAGAGCAAGGATATGGATTGAATATGATGAGAGGATATAAAAAATAAAATTAAATTAAGGCATAAGAAAGAGCAATGCATTGGGAGGAGGGGAATGGAAATGCAATGGGGTAAATTATTGCACATAAAAGAGTATTTACAGTGGAGGGGAAGATGAGGGATGTGGGGAGGGGAATATGTGAATATTGCTGTCATCAAAATTGGCTCAATGAAGGAAGAACATACACAATCAATAGGATATTGAAATCTTTCTTACCCTAAAGGAAATTAAGAGGGGAAAATGATAAGAGAAGGGTGATGTGGCCGATAGAAAAGAGGACAAACTGGGGGAAGGTGATGGTCAGAAATGAAACATGGGAAAATAGGTTGGAAAGTAATACACAGCAATCATAGTGGTGCAATTTTTTACAAGTCTAATAAATTTCTCATTTTTAAAATATAAGGAGAAATGAGTTGAATATATAAGAAATCATTCCCCAATTGATAAAAGTTCAAAAGATATGAACCAGCAGTTCTCACACAAAATAATTAGTTCTCTAGTCATGCAAAAATGCTCTAAGTCACTATTAATTAGAGAAATGCAAATTAAAACAATGCTGATTTACTACCACACACCTATCAGATTGGCTATTATGACAGAAAAGGAAAATGACAAAACTTGGAGGGAATGTGGAAAACCTGAGAGGTGAATGCATTGTGTCATGAGAGAGATCAATTTGTACCTATGCCCACAAGGTTATAAAACAGTACACATACTTTGACCCTGCAGTGCTGTTACTATGTTTGTATCCCAAAGAGATAAAAAACAAAAAGGGAAGGACTGGAGTGGCTTGTCATTTTCTTCCTCACCTCATTTGACAGATGCGGAAACTGAAGCAAACAGGGTTCAGTGACTTGCCCAGAGTCACACAGCTAGCAGGTGTCAGTGACCAGATTGGAACTCAGGAAGATGAATCCTCTCGATTCCAGGCCCTGCACTTTATCCACTATGCCACCTAGCTGCCCCACATCTTCTGCTACCAACATTCAAATCATCATAGTGTTGCACTGGGGGAAAAAAGACATAGTCATTGGACTAAGTTTTGCCCTTACCCAGTTACTCCAGGAAGCAATAGTGCCTGGTAAATAGGATCCTTTCTAAGGGGGTACAGATGGTCAGACAGCCAGGAAAAGTCATTATATATTGAGTTAAGGCAAGTTCCCCTGGTTTGTACTACTCTATGGCATAAAAATGAGGAGGTGCAATCCCTTTTCACATCTTAATTCTATACTTCAGTGAATAGTGCAGTGCTCCTGAACCAGGAGAACATTGTTCACAGAGTGATACACTATGGCACGATCTAATGTAATGGACTTCTCTACTAGTAGCAATGCAATGATCCAGGACAATTCTGAGTGACTTATGAGAAAGAACACTATTCATATCCAGAGAAAGAACTGTGGGAGCAGAAGCACAGAAGAAAAACAATTGATTGATCACATGGGTCGATGGAGATATGATTGGGGATGTTGGCTTTAAATGATCAACCTAGTGCAAATATGAATAACATGGAAATATGTTTTGAACAATGATACATGTAAAACCCAGTGGAATTGTTAGTTGGCTTTGGATAGGGAGGGAAGAGGGGAGGGAAAGAGCATGAATCATGTAACCATGGAAAAATATTCAAAATTAATTAAATAAATAAATGATTTGAAAATTTTTTTCTTCAATAAGGGGATGCTGACAGCTCTTTCATCCTGATCAACATACTCAAGTAACAAAAGCTAAGCAGTATATCCCTAGGCTAAGATTAAATATTTTCTTTTAAATTAAATCTTTTTCCATCTGCTCTGGAGAGAATAAAACTCAGTTTCAGTGTAGAATTGGACATTTTCAAGATACTGATTTAACAGGCACATAAATTTGAGTCAGAACAAAAGGTAAGCTCTTGTTCTCCACCCACCTAGTTTGTAGTATTGTCTTTGTTGACACATCTTTTAGCAGCAAAAATTACTTACTTTGGTGCCTTATTTTGGGCAGCAAAAACTTCAATGGCTTTATATAAATAATTCATATTTTCACAGTGATTAATAAAATCTCATTCTAAGTGTCCCAGAGGTTTTTGGCAATGATTTCAAATTCACATAATTAGGAAAATGAGGAATAGATTTTCTGAAAAGAAATTAAACATATCTTTGACCATAATCAGTGATTAGCATAATTGAATTATGGTATTAGAAAGGAAACAACTGTTGTTAATAGTCTTAATGAAGGCATCAACCCTTTCTACTCTAAAGTAGCATCTTGGTAGCATATAAATTCAGGGAGAGCTCAGGTCTCCTAAACTTGGTTTCATACTGATGGTGTTGGCAGGCAATGCAGTTCTTATATTGTGGCATTCCTGGGTGGCCTTCATTCAATTTCTTTTTCACTTTGTTGTGGGTATAATTGAAAAATCAATGAGCAACAAACTGTGATGTAAGCTTCCAGAGATTTGAGATACAAAAACAGTGAAAAATTTTGGTGGTGATGACTGTTTCATGAAGCCAGTGACATGTCTTTTGACCCCTTGGGTATGTTTAAAGGCTTTATGATAATGTTATTCACTTGGTTTTAAATTGTCTGAGTAGTTTGATGCTGAGTACTAAGAGTTAATATTTGGGGCCTGGCATATAGTGGTTCTTTATCCATACTCTTAAAGTTTTCCTAAATTAGTTTATGGTTACCAGGTGCCTTATTTCAAGGCAAGAAAAAAGAGCCAGATATGCTAAGTTGAGACCAAAGGAGCAGACAAAATTTTGGAGGGAAGATTCCAAAATCTCCAGAAAATGTCAGTGGAACATGAATGAATGAATGAGCAGACAACTCTCTCCACTCCCTTTTCTAGGTGTTTTAGAAATCCGCTCTGGGTAACTTGAATAACTATTCTCAGCTGCCCCAGGGAAAGATGAAGAATGGAAACACAAGACTGGAGTGCCCAGGCCAATCTCTGTACCCAGAGGGAAGTGTTAATACAAACAGGAGCTGTTCTGCCAGGGAGTGCTGGCCGGCAGTTCAAAAGTTCTCTCAATTGTCAAATTTTCTGTATACTATTTATAATTCTGGAAATGTCAAAAACTAAAAATCAGGGCTATGTTTTTTGTTGATTGTCTAGACTTAAGAAAAGGATGGAGAAATGTTAGCAATAGTTATATTTTAAAATGAGTGTAACTTGCAAGCAAACTTCTTTTTCACTAGAAAACTGGTTGGTTTGTCAGCATACTCCATGAATATTACCTAGTTCACTCAGAGAGAGATATTATGAAACAAATCATTGTGGATCTATATTCCATTTTCAAAGGAGAAAGAAGAGAAATAAAATATAGTTTCTACAATGGACCAAGTACTGGGCTAAGTGCTTTTACAAGCATTTCCTCATTTGAACATCCTATCAGATCTGAAGTTATCCCAACTTATAGTGGAGGGAATGGAGATAAATGGATTTAAGTGACTTGCCTAGGATCTCATAGTCCATAACCTCCTAAGGCTGAATTTGAATTTTGGTCTTTCTTACCCTGGTCTGTCTAGCTGCTGAAGACAGATATTTGCTTTTGACATACAAAGAAAATCATTTTTAGAGTTCCTAAGAGACATTTGTTAGGTCCTGAACTGTGAGAATTTGGCTCCAGGGTAGTTTTAAAAATAGATTTGACTTTAATACATAAAAAAAAATTACATCTGGTATTTTTTCTATCTGGATTAGTTGTTAGAGATGCTCCCTTGGGAAAATAAATGAGCACCATCTGCTGGAGGCTGAAAAGAAAGAGCAGAACTAGAAAAGAATGAATGGGTCTAGCAGTAAAATGACTGACCACCACTGAAGATTGTGAAAAAGTCATCATTATCTTTATGAGCTCACATATGAGGAATACATGTTTCTATTAACTTGTAAATAAAAGTGTTCATTTTTTAAGTCTCACGTTTAATCTGAATTATTAGCATTTTCTCCAACAATTCTTTTAGTCTAGATGAGCAACAAAACAATCAATCAAACCTTGATTTGTAGTACATTGATTTCAAGATGCAAATGCACACATTGAACATTTATCAATGCTATTTTGAATGAGAGGAGGGGAGAGAGAGGGCTGAGGGGAGGGAGAGAGGGCTGAGAGAAGGAAAGAGAGAGAGATAGGGGAGAGAGAGAGAGAGAGAGAGAGAGAGAGAGAGAGAGAGAGAGAGAGATATCCATGAGGGTGCTCATCTTAAGAAAAAATACAAAATGAGCAAGATAGAAGTAAAGGCACCATTTAAGGACTCTAAGGAACTTTCCCAACCATTGTTTTTTCACTTCAGGGAGACTGGTGACAGAATTATGAAGTAGAAATGAGTTCTGTTCTTTGATATCTGATTTTTTCTTCCTATTTCATTTCTTGTATCAATGTGAGTTTCAGGCAAGGAATTAACTGTCCAGCATAAGACCAAACTTTGTTTTGGCAAAAGCTACTCTGTAAAGCTTCATCTTGTGATTTACACTAAAGCTTTCACTTACTATGGCTCAGAAGGTACAAAACACTCAACAACTCAGGAAGAATATCATCTCTTTGCTCCAAAAAACTCCTGACAAACATGATACCCAGAATATCACTTGAGAAGAAATGGTCAGAAATTAGATAGTTCTTCATGGAATGCTTCACTGATTTTGAGTCATAGGAAGTTAAGGGGGTAGGGGAAGATAATCTGAGGAAACTAATCCAGTTTTTGTTACAAAGTTTGTGCTTGGTATATGCGTTGAAAATTTCTAGCTGGATAGTTGCTAAGACCCTGAGTGGCACCTGCAAGGTTTTCTGTCCTTATTTCAGATTTGGAAAATATCTCCCATTTGTAAGCTGAAAGAGCAAGGCAGTGCCTACTCTTCTTTTATAAAAGCCAAGAATTTCAGAAAAGTCAGAATCTGCAGTCTACAGAGCACTCATCAGAGCAGTGACCAGCAGAGAATATATCCAGTAAAGCAGCATCTGATGAAGAATATGCCATCTGGCTGAGCAATGTGCAGCAGAGACTATATCCAGCTGAGAAGTGTATGTCAGGCAGATAATATTCGTTCAGCCAATCCTTGTTTTAACTAAGCATTGCCCAGTGGAGACTATGAACTCAGAATGGAAGGGGGAGAGTAGAAGCAACACAGTACCATCATGAGAAGAAATCACTGGTCTTGCAGACTTGAATTACCCCTCCCTATGTTTATCTTACTTGATGTTCCCTAAGTAGGTGTTCCAATATATGTATGCTCTTTTTATACATTGCATATATATGCTTGCTCTTTCCACTGATGCTATTTTTAAATTTATTTTTAGAAAAGTATTATTGCTACTTTTCTTACTATGTCATTTTGTTAAATATCTGTAATTTAAGCTAACCATATTTTCTGATTGACTATAAGGATGGACACATAAATAAGTGCCCTGTAATATAGTTTTAGGAGATATGGATCTGGAGTTCCTTGGAACATGGCTTAACTGTTCTCTGGGAGATCTATCTTGTGAGTTGGTGATAGTGGGAAGCTTTGCCCACAAGCACTACAATAATAACACTTTTCTGAATCTACTTGGTTCTGGGCCAGAGTCAAAGGAGTCTAGCTTTTGCCCTTCAGTTTTCAAGATATATGATACTAAAATCAATTCTTTTCCTAGGGCAGTAATCAGTGTTAGGCCGAGAAATTTGGAAGAGAGAAGACCACTGAATATAGGTGTGGAGGAGCTAAAGTCTATTTTAATTTCTGCCAGTTTTCTTCCTGTACAATTATATTACTTAGTTTTCTACAGACTCAGCTTTTCTTCTTGTCCAATTCAATTCGATTTCAATTATTTTATTAAGTATCCGCTATGTTCAAGACACTAACAGCTGACATTGGGCTAATGCTGTGAAGCTGACTTGTTGTTTGCAAAATATTTAGAACACCTTGGAGGAGTGGCATTATTTGTGTACTGAACATTAAATATACTATTTGATAAATAATGTAAAGAAAGATTCCATTGACTTCTTTTAGTTTGCCAATTTAGAGGCCTTTTTCCAAAGTAGAAATTATGGTTCTTTTGCTTAAATGTAGATCTGGGCACAGTTACAAATTTTTTAATATGTTTTTGGCTCCTGATTTTTTTTTTACATCAGTTACTCAACTGCCTGTCTGACTTGTTTTATTGTTGCTTTTGTTTCTTTAATGTAAAATATTAGTTATTAACTGTTCTTAGAGGTAAAATATGGTAACTTTCAAAAACGAGTCTTTTGTATGACAGTGTTCTAAAAGCTCAACTATATCTTTCCTGAATCTACACATTGCCAGTTCCTTCAGCCATTCCTTATACAAAAAAGGCTGAATTTGGATGTATAGATGGAGGATAACTAATATTATAGTCCAATTTAAAAAAAGAACCAGATAATTTATCTACCAGACCCTGGTGAGTTAATAAGATCATGGTTTCCCATTGAGAAATACAGAATACAATGTAATTCTTTTTGAGATTACAGAATTTAAGCTAATCTACTGAATGTCAATGTTTTTGGTTTAGGAGACTGTTACCAATGATAAGTGCTTCTGAATTCATCTTGGAAACCTTGCCTGGTCAGAAGGTGCCTATGGCATGCATAGCACTGTCTTGGGAGTGAGGAGTGCATTTAGTTGATCACTCAGCACATCAAACGTTTCTGTTGGCATTTCATGCACTTAAGCTTCATTTGCTATTCACTTTCTTGTTCTCAGAGAGCTTTGTTATTGACCAAGGATCATCAACAGACATTTCCTGGATAAAACCCCTCTACCTAGCCACAAAAGAACTCTTTCTAGTTATGTTTTTATAAAAGACTGAGGTTTATTGAGACTATTTATGTGCATCAGACAAAAATATTTATAAACCCTATGAATTTATAAAATGCAATAAAGAATATTTTTTCAGTCATTTCAGTTATGTCCAACTCTTTGTGATACCATTTGGAGTTTCCTTGGCAAAGATACTGGAGTGGTTTGTCATTTCTTTCTTCAGCTCATTTTACAGATGAGGAAACTGAGGCAAACAGGCTTAAATGACTTGTCCAGAGGCAAAGTGAGTATCTGAAGCTGGATTTGAACTCAGGTCTTTCTGACTCCAGACCTTATTCTATCCACTGTGCTACCTATTACATATCATGAAATAAACAAAAAGAGTAGAAAATGGAAATCTGTTGTTAGAAGTTCATTTCCTATAATGTTAACAGAAGCATAATGACAACTAATGACAAATAAGATGTAATTTGATGGTGCAGTCAGAGGCTTAGTCTATCACTGGCATTTCTGTTTTCTAAGAGGAGCACCTTTTGGTATAAGATCTTGAAGGCTCAATTTACCTGCTCTCTCACAGGATTCTCACAAAGGCAGAAGAACCATAGTGAGAGCCTCACCTCTTCATCGGATAAACAGTTGTTCATTTATTTTAAATAAAACTCCAATTTTCAGGGTAAATTACTTTCACTGCTGGATATTAGATCTGGAGCAGGATGCTTATTATCTGACAGCTTTCATCCCAACTACCTACCTGATAGTGCAGCTTTCCCTTTACTATCCACCTAAGTTCTTATGCCACAGGGAAAGGATGCCATGGTTGGGTAACCATTTTCCTTCAAAAAGAAGATACCTCAATGGGGCATTTTCATATTGTCCTTTATCTTCAAAGCTATGCCATTTTTTTTCATTCTTCATTTCAATCCTCTGACTTTTCAGGAGAAAGGAGGGGAATAGAAAAATTAAAGTTTCAAATAGAACAGAAAAAAAGACCTACTTTACTGAGGAGATTGAGACTTTCCACCAGGAGACATCTTAACTTCCTATCTTTTTATTTCAGAATCTCTTTGCAACTTTACCAATCCTCTCATTTTCCTGTTTCTGAAGTGACAATAGATGACTTTTAACAGCTGTATGGCCTGTTAAGAGTTGATATAACTCACTTTGTTTTGTTCTGCATTCACCATTTTGCTATATGTTGCTTCAGGTTCTCTAGCAGGATCAATTTATATCAAACTAGTTTGCTCTTCTGCCTTTAATTGCTTTATGAATACAAAAGAGGACAGAGGAATTTGGCAGACCAAGGAAGTCTGTTTTAAACCTTTTAACTTGTTTTGGGGTTTTCCTTCAAGTTTTTGATTTTCCTGTATAACTTCCCAAGTTTTTGAAAGAAGTAGTAGAAATCTTATTCTGGTATAAGTATAATTTGTGTAACATGCTTTGTAGATGTACTTACATTATTTTATACAAAGAAGAAATGGGGAAAACTGATTGCTCCCTATCTCAGTCTTCCTGCCACAGCTAAATTCACATAGCCTAGCCCTAGATGACAAATAAGAGAGGGATATAACCCCATTTCAATAATAGTGCTATAATTTTAAAAGGTACTAACCCCCAACCCTGTCATTGAGTTATAGAATCTTTTTTTGTAAGGTGTGATAGGTTTTTATATTTCCATTTCTCATAGAAGATCTGCCTTCCTTCCTTTTGTCTCCATATTGTTTCCTTCACACTCTTGTCTCTACCTCTTTGATGCAGTATCCATTTTCACACAAATCCAAAATGTAATGCCCAGTATCACACCCAATTCGTAAGACTAGTTTCCCAAAGACTGAGTAGGCCATGTGTAAGACATTCTCTGAAACCACATCTCCTAAAATCTTAGAAGCTAACCATTGGAAACAAAGATACCAATAGAGATTATGACAGGTGGAGAACAGATCCCAAAAGAACAGCATGATGTCATTATTACAAGATATTAGGCTATCATTAAAAGATATTTCAGGATGGGAATATTAATTTGCACAAGTATGTGCTGGCTATATTTCCCCCTTAACTTTAGCCTTTTCTACTACTACTGTTATTATTTGTCCTTTATTTTTGAAGTGGACCAGTGACATCATGGAGTGATATTGTATGGATGAATTAGACTTAAGTGAGATAAGAGTTGCACAATGTCCTTAGTCTCAGTTTCTCTTTCAGAGTCATTGAAGTCCAGTGACAAGACAAAAGTCAAGATGAATGGTGATGATCCAAGATGCAGTGGATGACCTTTCTGTCTTCTATGTCTGACCAAGCTCTTCAATTTCCTTCTGCTACAACTGCCTTCATGATTGTTGGAATAAATTGTTCTCATCCACCCATTTTACTAGAGGAAGCCTTCCCATTTGGGGGGGGGGTAGATGCTCCCCTAATTCACTGATTGGTTTGAGGCTATTGATTATCCTTAACCTGATTTAGGTTGTCTGCTAGCATTGTTTAATTATGTAGCTGTTGGAAATACTATATCTTGGAGCCACAGTTGACTGCCAGATGGACACCAGAGGTGGATAAGCAGCTCTGAAAAGGGCTTTGCAAGCACTTATACCAGATACATCCCATTTTTCTACAGATGTATATATTTATAGAAAAAATTTCCCCATGTTTGTGAAGGAAATGTTTTATTACCACCATTCTCACTCTCAGTTAAATGCTTTTGCTTTGAATTCATTAATTCCTCTGGCTATCAACTTCCTGATACATATGAACAGTTAAATCAGGATAAAATTCACTGGATACAACTCTGCCTAATGTTGCTTCACCTTCTCTAGCCTCTGTTTCAGTTGAAATATTTGATTATTTCTTCCATTTATGAAGAGTGGCAACTCCCATGTTCTTTTTTTTTTTTTTTTTTTTTTACATTTTTAAACCCTTAACTTCTGTGTATCGGCTCCTAGGTGGAAGAGTGGTAAGGGTGGGCAATGGGGTCAAGTGACTTGCCCAAGGTCACACAGCTGGGAAGTATCCGAGGCCGGACTTGAACCTAGGACCTCCAGTCTCTAGGCCTGGCTCTCAATCCACTGAGCCACCCAGCTGCCCCCCAACTCCCATGTTCTTTTATCTTAAAGTCCTTAGGCTTTCTCTCTTAGAAGTCTTTTAGAAAAGGCATAAATCATTACTTTTGAGGTCTTGCCTAAAAGTACCTATTTTCTTTAGCAAGATATTTGTAGTGCTGAGCTCTTTGGAGCAAAGATAAGGGGTCTTCTGGCTAGCTAATAACCTCATATTTCATCTTTGCAATCCTATTCCTACTCACTAAGTTTGGGCAAACCTAATGCTAACTCATGGCGAATATTTCATATACCTTCCAATTTTAAATTCTAAATGGAAGACTATAATTTATTTATTCACAAATTTCCTAGTAGCTAGCCCTGGGCTTCAGGGCTCCTTAAGTTTCCAAACTTGTGCTCCTTATGTTCTCCCATGAAAATGTGTGGGTGGAGAAAAAAAACACAAAATCAACATTAATTCCCAGAGTGGACATCATTGTCTCTTTTACTATTTTATCTTCATTCTTGTCCCTTTCACATACAGATGCAGGCACACAAAGACTGAAAGGATTTGGAGACACATCTGTCCATAAACCCCAGTTAACCCTAATTAAACACTTAGTAAATGGGTATTCTTGCTGCCATATGCAGCATAAAAATTATCCTCTTATTGGTAGGACAAATTAAAATTCATCAGGCTTTACTTTGGTGGAGATGATTTAACTGATATTGGCATCTCTGTTTTTCTAATTTTAACTTTCTTTCCACTCTCCCATTACCTAAAGAAGAGAGGGTATTGATTTATGGCCCCTCTAAAGTTTTTCCTGTGGGTGAGTTTATTTGCATTCTGGCTATGCTGCTGCTAAAAAATTATATAGAGTATATTGAACTAATGGCTGCCTTTCTTCTCAGATGAGAGGTGGGTACTGACAATTATATGGCCTGAAGGGCCACATGATATCTTCTGCAAGCCCTAATTAACTATCCCAAGGTTTCATAGGCTTGCGTACCAAGTATTACAGAATAAAACTAAAGGGTATTTTTCATATCCACTGAAAATGTTTTGCACTACATTAAACATTAACTTTTTCATTAGACAAATTTCTTCAGTATTGAACTAGCCAGTCTTGCTTTTTTTTTCTCCCCTTCCCTAAAGCCTTAGTGATTTCAAAGCTCTTCCTATAAATTAAATCTTAGAATTCTTTGGCAATCTGTGTGCTTTTATAGCTCTTCTTGTCCAACACACTATTATTAAATTACCTTTTTGGATCAGTTACATGGCTACTTCATTTCTTAAAATAGAGATCAGCTATATTCCTGGACATTGGCGTCAAAAGGTTGAAACCAGACTTTTAGTTTCAAGCCACCATATTTTTACCTTCCAAGTTTTGCTGATTTATTTTAAAGGGCATACTATTTGCCAAAGCCCATCATGTTCTGGACCTGGATGAGAACAGAAATTCTTTCCTGGCAATAAGTATTTTTTGATACATCTGCTTCTGTCTGATACCCATGACATCCTCTACTGTTATTGTCTTAAATGTATAAAACCCATTTCCTTCTAACTTGGGATGTCCCTTTTTTTTTTTAAAGGTTTAAAGGCTTGTTAGGAAATAGGCCATAGCAAGGTGACAGACTTAAAATATATAAGAAACTATATTTTTTGGACATGACTAATATGGGAATTTGTTTTATGTGAATACATAAACATGTACATTATATGTATATGTATAAACTGTGTGTATTTTGTTCACTGGGAAGAATGGGAGAGAAAAAATAAATTATTGTTGATCAGAAAAAATAAATTAAAATTGGTAAGAGAAAATAAAAGAGGAAAAAAAAAGAAGACAATGAAGAACCATTTGAGGTGGCCAGAAGGGACATCACTTTGGAGAATGGCATGATGACTAGATTTTAGTAATCTCTCTTTTTTTTTCTCTCTCTCTTTTTCTTCCCCTCTCCTCTTTCCAACCCCCTCTTTCTGTCTCTCCCCCTTCCCAACAAAAACCAGATAGCTGAAAAAAGTGAATGTCTTTTCATAAATTTCATTTCTGTAGTCAATTTTTATTGAATATTTTCCCCTTAAAAAGGTATCATAACTCTATTACATGATTTTGTGGCAGGGTCATGTGTGTGTGTGGGATAGGTGGGCGATCTTTAAATTACAGTGTCAGTTGTTAGCTGCTGTTTCTTTCTCCTATGTGTCATCTGGGGTTGGGCTGTGTGAAGCTAGCTGTGGCAGGCTGAATGGTGCTGAGGGTGTTGGGCAGTCAGTCTTCCAGAGTTAATCTTTAGCTATTTCTGTATAAGTATTTTCAGCTTAGTGAATTTGACAGAGAAATTCCAGGAATAGAAAAGTGAACTACAGTGATTTCCTGAGGAGAAATTTCCTGAAGACACCCACAAGTTTTTAATTTCTTTGGCAATAGTGGGTATTCCAACCTGCCAGCGTTAATCCCCAGTTCCAGTCTTATGGGATGTCCATTGAAATGCCTGGTTAGATGCCACTTGATGTTTCTACAAGAATAAAACTCCGAGATGTTGGCAGTGCCCAAATGGGAGAGAACCCGGGTCGAGCAATCAAGGGAGATTTACTGTCTATTTCTTTGTGATGGAATTCAAGGCAGGTGAGATGCTATCAGCAGACACTCATTAACAAGAATAATTAACATTATGAGGGACTTGCTTTACATGAGAATCTCCTCACTCAAAAAATTCCTCAATTTCTGACTTTCTTATAGGAACTTTTGTCATTATTTCTCATTATCTGCACTTTAAATTAGTTTTTTTTTTTAAGTCTTGCTTGCATTTCTTTGTTATTACATGGACAAAGTCCTCTGAGTGACTTCATCCTGACTGATATATATTTGTTTTTCAAGTCAGTTAGGGTGAAGGTGATGCTTTCACAACATGCTGTTAAATGCAATTTTTGATCTTTTGTTTTCTTTCTTTAACATTTTCAGAGAGACAAATTGAAGTGATACTGAAGACAAATAAGGACAGGCAGGAATAAATATGGATGTAGAAAGCCATTCAAAGTAGGAAAGAACTTCAAGAATTGTGACTCCAGCACTCCAATAAGGGCACCAGCTCTCAGGGCCCAGCAAAAAGCCACTTTTAAAGGAATTTTATGAGGATTTCTCAAAGAGAAAAATAATTTCTACTAATCAAAAGTTCTAAATTTACCTTTTGCATATACATGTTTTCTTCACGTCATTTTACTTTTTTATGATGAGAGTACACTCTTCTATGGATATTTGCATACTTGTGGGGAATTTTATCTTGGAATTTTTTTTCCTTTTTGGGGTGGTGGTGGGAGATAGTTTCTGCCAACTATTCTTGCACATTAGTAAATGCTCTTGTTGCCTCCTTTCTTAAGACTATTGATGTCTTCTGGTAAATTGAAATGGAAAGCACTCTAAAGGGAGCTTGTGAACAAAGAATTAGAAACCTCAGTAGCCCAGCTATACCCCTACAGTCCTGAAATGCTTTTGCTTCCCCCTTTCTTAAGACTATTCATGTCTTTTGGAAAATTGAAATGGAAAGCATTCCAGAGGGGGCTTATGAGCTTCAATCCTGAGGACAGTAGAATTCAGCAGTCCCTCTGGAGTCTGAACTAGTGAGTTTGAGTGTGAGTTGAGAAAATAGACCTAAAGAAGGCGCTATTGTTGGGGGGTGCAGAGGTGAACCTCCAGGGTTTGGGAAGAGTACCTTTTGCAAGAATGCAATATTCCAAAACATAACTTAAAAATAAAAAGAGAAATTTATTAATTTAGAAAGTAATGTTGAGAATGGCCAGGAGGATAGCAAGGTGGAACAGCAAGATGGGAGGCTGCTCCTTGGGAGAACAGCATGGATGGAAAAGCTGCCCCCAGACGACATCAATTCTGGCGATTTTATACTCTTTACAGCAGTGGAGACGTGACTCTGTGCCACGGTGAAGACATGATTCTAGTGTGGTAAACATTCAGTGGGAGGTTTGGTCATTTGACCAGGTCTGCCTGAAGACATAGGGGGTGACCCTCATAGTTTAGGGGACAGATAGATGTCTGAGATACAACTTGATGATATCAAGGAGGTGTATCTTTGTGTTCATCTAAAGGATGATCCAAGGAGAATAATTCTCTCAGGGTTTTATAGGAGTTATCAGATGCTTTGGGTTAGGAGTCACAAGGATAGAAGGGAGCAAAGGAATTTACCACTTATAGTTTGCCTGAAACATTTCTATAGTTTTGGGGGCCCAAACCACTATCACATAAGAGCTCATACGAAATATAATACCTTTCTTGATCTTAATAGGGATGACATCATTGCCAAGTTCCATACCAAGTAAGACCCTGGAATTTACCACCTCATGTGACTATCTGCCATAATGTGCTTTTTTATATGCCCCCAACAGTCTGCTTGCCATAGACTAGAGAGTTAAAAGCTTTGCCATATTTCAGAAAGTGATCTTAAACCTAATCACCTGCTTTCATCAATGGAATTCTTCCCATCTACCATGCCCACATTCATTCCCAATAGTTAACATTATATTTCCGTAATTGTTCAGTCATTTTCAGTTGTGTCCAACTCTTCTTGGCCCCTTTTGGCATTTTACTGGCAAGGACACTGGATTGGTTTGTCATTTCCTTCTCTAGCTCATTTTACAGATGAGGAAATGACGGCAACCAAAGTTAAATGATATGCCTAGGGTCACACAGTGTCTGAGACCAGAAAAGAACTCAGGGAGATGAATCTCCCTTCTCATTTCTGTGGTACTGAAACTCTTAACTGCTGAAAAAAAAGCCTCCTTCCATAACTGCAGATAACTGCTCCCTTATTCTCATGTTCCTCCACCCTAGGTGATCAATCTCATTCACCCACTCTTTCCTCTATGTCCTCTGGAATTTCTGCTCCATAATTAGCATAATTCCTATCCTTTTTTGATCATTTACTTGCTTGTAACCTCTATTTTTTATGTGCCTCAGTATTTTCTCAGGCCGACATCCTTGCTCTGATCACTGTTTCTTCCTTTCTGAAGCCTGATCACTAGAAATAGTTCACTCTATTCTATCTATTTACTTTTAAGTCCTTTATTTTTTTCATCTTGACAAATCAGAATTATAGATTACTCATAGCATTTGCCTCCTTCACTCCTACTCACAAGGTACTGAATGGAGCTAGAAGAAGTCATAAACCTGTGCTGACTGGATCTACTACAAATTTATGTTCTACAATTTCAAGTTGGCCCTCACTATAAGGTAATGCTTCCAATGATCCCTAATCTATCCTACTCACCACAGAGGGTTATTTTTTTTAAGATTTAAATATTTTATTTTTTTAGAAAAATTTATATGGTTACATGATTCATGTTTTTACTTTCCCCTTCACCTTCCCTTGACCTCCCTCCCCCCATATCCAACACATATTTCCACTGGTTTTAACATGTGTCATCAATCAAGACTTATTTACATATTATTGATTGTTGCATTGATGTGGTTGTTTTGAGTCTACATCCCCAATCATGTCCACATCAACCCATGTGTTCAAGCTGTTGTTTTTCTTCTATGTTTCCATTTCTGTAGTTCTTCCACACAGAGGGTTATTTTTAAATCCCTTCTTTCCTCATGATACTCCTCTCCTCACTCTTTTCTTGATAAAGGAGTATTGTAGACTCAGACTCTGAAGTGTCCTATTGCATCCACTTGTGATATAGGAATTCTGAAGAAAGAAGCATACAGAGCCAAGATGATTAGTCTAGTTTTAATAGGGGATTTAATTACAGGGGACCCTTGCAGTTTGCCCCTTGCAACATAATGCAAACAAGTAGGTCATATTATAGATGTTCAGAGAAAAGCTCTGTCCTTAGTAGAGGGTGTTGAAACATTCAGGATGTGACTTAAGTAGCAGAATTGGCTGCTAGCCACACATTATTCTTGACTTATAAAGAATATTTTTGAGGGTCTTTCTCCTAATTACAACCATGATCTATTTAACCTACAATGCTCCTACCAGAAGAATGATCTTATCTTAGAATTTTCTTAAAAAAAATTTGAGGCCATTCCTTCAGAACACACTATTCTAATCATTTCATATCCTTTTGATATCTAGAATCATTTCTCATTATCTCCTCCTTTATTCTACCTTGTCTGAAGAAGTGGCTCTTTTCATTTCCAGGCGTAATCTGTTTCCATGTACCCCTGTGTCTGAGAAGAAGGTATTCCAAAGATACGAGAACAAAAAAGTCTCCAAAACTCAGATAAAGGAGGGCATATTGGAGGTGATAGAGATCAACAGTGTCAAAAGCTATAGAGAAGTCAAGAAGGATAAGGATTGAGAAAAAGGCCATTAGATTTGGCAATGAAGAGATCATTGGTAACTCTGGAGAGAACAGTTTTAGCTGAATGATGAGGTAAGAAGATATACTATGGAAATGTTGTGGGGTTTGGGATGGGTACCCTTTGCAAGAATGAAAGACTTAATAACTTAGTTTAAAAATAAAAAGAGAAATTTATTAACTTAGAATTCATGTTGAGTTTGGCTGGGAGGACAGCACTGATGGAAAGCCACCGCCTTGAAGGGATCAACTCTGAGGTTTTTTTAGTCTTTACAGTAGGTGATATGTGACTTGAGGAGGGTATGAACTCAGGCACAATTTGGGGGGAGGGGGTTGGTCACTTGACTGGGGTCAGAGCAGTGTCTTATGTCCTGAAGACATGGGGGTGACCCTCATAGTTTAGGGAACAAAAAGATGTCTTAGGTACAATCCAAAGGTATCAGAGCATAGCCTGGAGGTGTATCTCTGGGTCCATCTCGAAACCTAGGGGAGAATGCAAGAGGGGGATAATTCTCTCAAGGGTCTTTCTTATCATTAGCTTTCGAAGTTCCAGGATTGCCCTCTCTTTAGTCTTAACAAGAATGCAAGGAAGCAAAGGAATTTTCCTGCTTATAGTTTAACTTGAAGCACTTCTATAATTTGAGGTAGCAAGGTAAACCTAGAGTCCCCACATCAGGAAGATTAGAAGCAAGTGAGGAAAAGAGGTAGAGATAGATATCCCAGCTTTTTAGGAATTTGCCTAAGCAGAGATTTTTGGATCAAGTGATGGTTTTTAAAGTAAGGGGAGAAATGAACAAGATTTTAGGCCTCAGGACGGGAACAGTAGCTTTTGTTCTTATTGTTTAGTCACTGCAATTGTATTCAACAATTTTGTGATCACATTTGTTGTGTTCTTAGCAAAGATCCTAGAATGATTTGCCATTATTTTCTCCAACTCATTTTACATATAAGGAAACTGAGGTAAAATGATTTGCCCAGGGTCACACAACTAAAAATCCTCATCTTTCTGACTATACACTGCACTACTTTGCTGCCTAATCAGTATCTGAAGAAAAATTAAAGACAAAATTTGATGATAGTGATGATGATCTGCTGTTGAAGATTCAAGGGTATGGGATTAAGGGTAAGGATTATAGAGGGGCTTGTCTTAAGAAAGAGAAAGGTCCCCTTTTCATTTAAAATTGGAGTGGAGATATGGTGGGAGACATTTAATTGATGTAAGATAATGAATTGTAGAGGAGCTTTTGTCAAACGACCTCAATTTTCTCAGTTTCTCATTTCTCATTTTACTTTTCTGACATCTTGTTCAATCCGTTGGGTATAAGATGATACCTTTTGTTTTGATTTGCATTTCTCTAGCTATTAGTGATCTAGAACATTTTATATGACTATTAATAATTTTGATTTCTTCTGTAAAATAAAGAGCTGAGGAAAAGGAGCTCTTATTGAATGACATTAATTTTCTCTGTGAAGCGTAAATCTTTGTCTGAGAGAGAGGAGGAAGCATGTGCCATGAAAAACTTCATGAGAAATGAAAAGTTTTGAAAGGAATGCTGTAGTGAGTTATATAAAAAGATTTCTGTGATGCAGGGAGTGTCCAACTTGAAATTATGTAATATAAACATATAGATTACCCAATCAACTTGATTTTATAGCTTTCTTCATCATTGTTTAGTTGTGGGTGATTATGAGAAGGGGCACAGGATGGTGGGAATAATCCGAGATTGGGGCATGTGTGATTGGATGGGGGAAAGCTTTCTAAACAGGTATTGAAGAGGATAGAACCCTGGGCCTGGAGTCAGGAAGAACTGAATTCAATTGTTCTTAGACACTTACTAACTTGGAGACATTGAGCAAATTACTTAACCTCTGTCTGTCCTAGTTTTCAAAATGGTAAAATGGGAATCATAACACCTACATTGCAGGGTTGTTGTTATGCTCAAATGAGATAACATTTGCAGTTATGGAGCCTAGCACAAAAGGGGACCTAAGACTATCTGGTTAAGGTGCCTGTGGAGTAAAAAGCAGCTACTTAACCTCTCCTCCCCGAAACACAGGACTCCTTAAGAAGACATAAAAACAAATCCAGAGGAACAAAGGGACCCCACAACAGGGTGCAGCATTGGAGGTATGTGGAATCGGGGCTTTCCGTGCTGTAAAGGGGTGAAACAGCTCTCACTAAAACACAAGCTGAGCAACCCCCTCCACACCCCACATTACCTACAGTGCCAAAGCCAGCGCACAAGAGATAGAGCAAGTTTGGGGCACGCATTAAGTCCTTGGCAGCTACCTGGGGTCACCAGGGGCTGCTTCTGAGAGCAGCAAGACTTAAAACCCCAAGAAGCTAAAGAACACTCGCAGACTTTGAATGCAGACCCTGAGCAGAGGCACGAGTGAGGGCCCGGATGCAAGCCCAGACACAAATCCTGCATGCAGGCAAGGACTTGGATCTTGAGCACAGACCTGGACCTTGAGTGGGGACCCAGTGCAGAAGGGGTTCACAACTGTGGAAGCAATGCCCAGAGACTGTTGAAGGAGCCTCGGGCAGAGGAACAAGTAAGGGGATCACAAGGAGGCATGATCCTGAGAACAATTAGACTTGAGACCTCAGGAGCCTAAAGAGCTCATACAGACTCTGAGTGTGAGGATAAACCTGAGAGGGTGCAGGGCTAACAATGGCAAGCGAGAGACAAGAACTCCAAAAGAGAAAGATCATTAAGAGGAAATCTGTAACACTTGGCAACTTTTACACAGATAAAATCCAGAGAATAAAATCCTCTGCAAATAGCAAAGGAGAAAAAACAAGTAATCATATCCAAATCTTCCCAAAATAATGAAAACTGGCCACAAGCTATTGAAGAGTTCAAATCTGAGATTATTAGAAAGATGGAAGAGATTTGGCGAGAGAAGTGGGAAATATCTCAAAAGTAAATTAACAGGTTAGAAGATAGAAACTCCCAATTGGAGAAAGATACCCAAAAATCAAACGAAATGGTAAGCAAATTAAAAACCAAAATCTGGCAAGAAAATAACAGTTTTAAAAAAAGAATTTTGCAATTGGAAAGTGAGGTTCAGAAATCAAATGAACTGATGAGCAAATTGAACATCAGAAATGACCAGAATGAAAAGGAAAACCAAAAGATTATAGCCGAAAGCCAAAAGATTATAACTGAAAACCAGTCCCTAACGGCTAGAATTGAGCAATTAGAAGCTAATGATCTCTCAAGACAGCAAGAACAAATAAAACAAAGTAAAAAGATTGATAAAATAGAAGGGAACATGAAATATCTCAATGAGAATTTGACAGATCGAGAAAACAGGTCTAGAAGAGATAAATTGAGAATCATTGGTCTTCCTGAAAAAGCAGAAATTAATAGAAATTTGGGCTCCATGCTAAAGGAAATTATTCAGCAAAATTGCCCTGAAGTTCTACAACAAGAGGGCAATATAGACATTGAAAGGATCCATAGATCACCCTCTACACTAGACCCAGAAAGGGCAACACCCAGGAATATAATAGCCAAATTTAAGAGCTTCCAAGTAAAAGAAAAATCTTACAAGAAGTCAGAAAGAAACAATTCAAATATCAAGGAGCACCAATCAGGATCAGACAGGATCTGGCAGCCTCCACACTAAAAGACCCCAAGGCTTGGAATATGATATTCAGAAAGGCAAGAGAACTAGATCTACAACCGAAGATCACCTACCCATCAAAACTAACCATAAACTTCCAAGGGAAAGTTTGGGCATTCAACAAGAAAGAAAATTTCCAAGTATTTGCACATAAAAGACCAAGACTAAATGGAAAGTTCGATATCCAACCACAAAAATCAAGAGAAACATGAAAAGATAAATAAGAAACAGAGGGGAAAGATAGAAAACTCATATTTTTTTAAATTTGCCTCTTAAGGGCTTTAATATGATCTAATTATTGGTATTCCTATGTGGAGAAATGCTATGTATAATTCTCTGTAGTGAACTCTATTCACTACTATAGTATTCACTATTATAGTAATCAGAAGAATAATTGATAGGGAGAGGGTGGAATACTAAATGGTCTAAGATGATATGGGGGGTGGGAAAGAGGGAGGTGAAGAGTAGAAGACACCAAGAGAAACTTGAATGAATAAGAAAAATAGGATATTCTATTACACACAAAGAGGGCATGGGGAGGTGAAGGGATGAATACTATTATAAGAAGGAGAGGAAGAGAGCATTAAGAGGTAATATTTAAACCTTACTCTCATTATAGCTTTATCCATTGGGACATAAAACTCTATCTAACCCTACTGAAAAAGTCCAAGGGGAGCAGGGGAGTGGGGAGGTCATAAAAGGGAGGGGAGAAGAAGGGGGAGGGAATTGTTTAGGCTTTAAAAAATAGAGGGGAATAATAAGGGAGGGGGTAGAAAGGGTAGTAAATCAAGGGAGGGGACAAGGGTTACTGGCATAAAGCACACCACTGGTTTAAAAGGAAATAGTGTAAGAAGAAGAGGTAGAACTAGGAGAGGATACCAAAATGTCAGCGAATACACAATTGATAATTATAACTCTGAATGTGAATGGGATGAACTCTACCATAAAAAGGAAGCATATAGCAGAGTGGATTAGAAACCAAAATCCTGTCATGTGTTGTCTACAAGAAACACATATGAGGTGGGTAGATGTACACAGGCTTAAGGTAAAGGGCTTGAGCAAAATCCTTTGGCCATCAAATAAGAAAAAGAAGGCACAAGTGCCAATTATGATTTCTGACAAAGCCAAAGTAAAAATAGATATTATTAAAAAAGACAGGGAAGGTCATTACATACTGATTAAAGGCAGTATAGACAATGAGGAAATAACATTGCACAATATGTATGCACCAAATGGCGTAGCAACCAGATTCATAAAGGAGAAACTGGTAGATCTCAAGAAAGAAATAGATAGTAAAACCATACTAGTGGGAAATCTAAATATCCCTCTTTTAGATCTAGATAAATCAAAGCAAAAAATAAATAAGAAAGAGGTAAGAGAGATGAATGAAGTCCTAGAAAAATTAGATTTAATTGATATATAGAGAAAAATAAATAGGAACAAAAAGGAATACACCTTCTTTTCAGCTGCACATGGTACATTAACAAAGATTGACCATGTAATAGGGCATAGAAACATTGCAAACAAATGCAAAAGAGCAGAAATAATAAATGTAACCTTCTCAGACCATAATGCAATAAAAATAATAATTAGTAAGGGCACCTGGACAGGCAAATCAAAAACTAATTGGAAAGTAAATAATATGATTCTCCAAAACCAGCTAGTCAAAGAAGAAATCATAGAAACAATCAACAATTTCATTGAAGAGAATGACAATGATGAGACATCCTACCAAACTCTGTGGGATGCTACCAAGGCAGTATTCAGGGGGAAATTTATATCCTTGAAGGCATATATTAACAAATTAGGAAGGGCAGAGATTAATGAATTGGGCATGCAACTTAAAAAATTAGGAAGAGAGCAAATTAAAAATCCCCAGATGAAAACTAAATTAGAAATACTAAAAATCAAGGGAGAAATTAATAAAATTGAAAGTAAAAGAACTATTGAATTAATAAATAAGACTAGAAGCTGGTATTTTGAAAAAACAGATAAAATAGACAAAGTACTGGTCAGTCTAATAAAAAAAGGAAAGAAGAAAACCAAATTGACAGTATCAAAGATGAAAAGGGAGAGCTCACCTCTAATGAAGGGGAAATTAAGGCAATCATTAAAAACTATTTTGCCCAACTATATGGCAATAAATATAACAATCTAGGAGATATGGATGAATATTTACAAAAATACAAATTGCCTAGATTAACAGCAGAAGAAATAGAATACCTAAATAATCCCACATCAGAAAAAGAAATTGAACAAGCCATCAAAGAACTCCCTAATAAAAAATCACCAGGGCCTGATGGATTCACAAGTGAATTCTATCAGACATTCAAAGAGCAACTAATCCCAATACTATACAAATTATTTGATATGATAAGCAAAGAAGGAGTACTAACAAATTTCTTTTATGACACAAATATGGTACTGATTCGAAAACCAGGTAGATCAAAATCAGAGAAAGAAAACTATAGACCAATCTCCCTAATGAACATAGATGCAAAAATCTTAAATAGAATACTAGCAAAGAGACTCCAACAAGTGATCAAGAGGATCATCCACCATGATCAGGTGGGATTTATACCAGGAATGGAAGGATGGTTGAACATTAGGAAAACCATCCACATAATTGACCATATCAACAATCTAACAAACAAAAATCACATGATTATCTCAATAGATGCTGAAAAAGCCTTTGACAAAATACATCACCCATTCCTATTAAAAACCCTGGAAAGTATAGGAATAGGAGGACTTTTCCTAAAAATAATAAACAGTATATGCCTAAAACCATCAACAAGCATCATATGCAATGAGGATAAATTAGAAGCCTTTCCAATAAGATCAGAAGTGAAACAAGGATGCCCATTATCTCCTCTATTATTTAACATTGTACTAGAAACACTAGCAGTAGTAATTAGAGAAGAAGAAAAAGAAATTGAAGGTATTAAAATAGGCAATGAGGAAACTAAGCAATTCCTCTTTGCAGATGATATGATGGTCTACTTAAAAAAATCCTAGAGAATCAACTGAGAAGCTTGTAGGAATAATCAACAATTTTAGCAAAGTTGCTACAAAATAAATGCACATAAATCATCAGCATTTCTATATATTTCCAACACATCACAACAGCAAGAGGTAGAAAGAGAACACAATTTAAAATCACCCTAAACAATATGAAATACTTAGGAATCTATCTACCAAAACAAACACAGGAATTATATGAAAACAACTACAAAACACTTTCCAAACAATTAAACCTAGATCTAAACAATTGGAAAAATATTTATTGCTCATGGGTAGGACAACCTAACATAATAAATGACCATTCTAACCAAATTAATTTACCTATTTAGCACCATACCTATCAAATTACCAAAAAACTTCTTACTGAATTAGGAAAAACTATAACAAATTTCATTTGGAATAACAAAAGATCAAGAATATCAAGGGAAATGAAAAAAAATGTGGAGGAAGGGGTCCTAGCAGTAACAGATATTAAACTATACTATAAAGCAGCAGTAATCAAAATAATATGGTACTGGCTAAGAGATAGAAGGGAGGATCAGTGGAATAAACTTGGGGTTAATGATGTCAGCAAGACAGTGTATGATAAACCCAAAGAGCCCAACTTTTGGGACAAAAATCCACTATTTGACAAAAACTGCTAGGAAATTTGGAAAACAATATGGGAGAGATTAGGTTTAGATCAACATCTCACACCCTACACCAAGATAAATTCAGAATGGGTGAATGACTTGAATATAAAGAGGGAAACTATACATAAGTTAAGTGAACATAGAATAGTTTACTTGTCAGAGCTCTGGGAAAGGAAAGATTTTAAAACCAAGCAAGAGTTAGAGAAAATTACAAAATGTAAATTAAATGGTTTTGATTATATCAAACTAAAAAGCTTTTGTACAAAAAAAAAACAATGTAGCCAAAATCAGAAGGGAAACAACAAATTGGGAAAAAATCTTTATAACAAAAAACTCTGACAGGGGTCTAATTACTCAAATATACAAGGAGTTAAACCACTTGTATAAAAAGTCAAGCCATTCCCCAATTGATAAATGGGCAAGAGACATGAATAGGCAATTCTCAGGTAAAGAAATCAAAACTATCAATAAGCACATGAGAAAGTGTTCTAAATCTCTAATAATTAGCGAAATGCAAATCAAAACAACTCTGAGGTATCACCTCACACCTAGCAGATTGGCTAAAATGAAAGAAGGAGAGAGTAATGAATGTTGGAGGGGATGTGGCAAAATTGGGACGTTAATGCATTGTTGGTGTAGTTGTGAACTGATCCAACCATTCTGGCTGGCAATTTTGAACTATGCTCAAAGGGCTATAAAAGAATGCCTGCCCTTTGATCCATCCATAGCATTGCTGGGTTTGTACCCCAAAGAGATCATAGATGAACAGACTTGTATGAAAATATTTATAGCTGCGCTTTTTGTGGTGGCAAAAAACTGGAAAATGAGGGAATTCCCTTCAATTGGGGAATGGCTGAACAAATTGTGGTATATGCTGGTGATGGAATACTATTGTGCTCAAAGGAATAATAAACTGGAGGAATTCTATGTGAACTGGAAAGACCTCAAGGAATTGATGCAGAGCAAAAGGAGTAGAGCCAGAAGAACATTGTACACAGAGACGAATACTTTGTGGTAAATTTGAATGTAATGGACTTCTGTACTAGCAGCAATGCAATGACCCAGGACAATTCTGAGGGATTTATGGAAAAGAATGCTACCCACATTCAGAGGAAGAACTATAGGATTGGAATCAGAAGAACAACTGCTTGAACACATGGGTTGAGGCTGTCACGATTGGGGATGTAGACTCGAAACTACTACACAAATGCAACTATCAACAATTTGGAAATAGGTCTTGATCAATAACACATGTTAAAACCAGTGGAAATACACATCAGCCATTGGGGTGGGGTGGAGCTCGGGGAGTTAAGGGGAAAGTAAGAGCATGAATTATGTAACCACGTTAACTTTTCTAAAAACTAAATATTAATAAATGTTTTTTTAAAAAAGGGGGGACCTAGAAGTCATGTACAAACCATCCCAAAGATCAAAGGAGTATAATTTACAAATTATATCACATATTCACTAAAAGTCACATCCTGTTAATAAGTGCCAAAATTATGAGAAACTATCTAGGTACTACTTTTCAAGGTTTCTGGTCTATAATCTGTAAATTCCAAACAAAACCTGACCAAGCCTGGAATCAGGAAAACTCATCTTGAATTCAAATCTAGCCTCAGACACTTACTATCTGTGTGAACCCGAGCAAGTCACTTCACCCTGTTTGCTTCAGTTTCCTCACCTGTAAAATGAGGTGGAAGAAATAGCATACCACTCCAGTATCTTTGCCAAAATAACTCCAAAACCAACAACATAAAGTTAGATATGATTGAAAACAACTGAAAACAGCATCCGGGTTGGGTATGTAGTTAGAACTTAATAAATGCTTTCCTCTTTCTCCCCTCTCCTAGTGTGGAGAGGACAAAATAGATTTGAAGTTGTTTAAATAGGGGGTTGAGATAAGGAAAGAAGAAGAATAGAAGTAATAGCTGGAAAAAGAACTAAGTTTTAGAGGTGAAGAAAAGACTATTCTTAGTCTAATGTTTCACAAATATTAGTGTTTAAACCCAAGATAGCTATAATAGGAAAGAGACAGGAAACAAATAATAACTTTATTGTGAATGTCTCATTCCATTTGGAATTTATATTAAAAAAATTTTTCTGTATTTTTTATTCTGCATTTTTATAGATAAAAAAAATCTATCTTCAAAATTATCCTTTGAATCTTTCTATATGTATTAAAATTGTATTCTGGTTTCCCTGAACACCCTCTCCCTTCTAGTCAGTATAATAAGTTTTAGTGTTAAATAAGGTTGCAAAAAGGGACCTAGAAGTCATGTACAAACCATCTCAATGATCAAAGGAGTGTAATTTACAATAATTTTATTTATAATTTATTTACAAATTATATCATATATTTACTAAAATTCACATCCTTGTGTGATAAAGTGCCAAAATTATGAGAAACTATCTAGGAACTACTTTCCAAGGTTTCTGATCTACGATCTGTAAATTTCAGACAAAATCCGGACCTCCACAGCTCTAAACTAGCAGGACATCAAAAAGGAGCTAACTTTGGGATGATGACTTTGAAGTTGTTTTTTTTTATAACTTTGACATGATTTATATATGCTAATGAACAAACCTTAAGGTGGCAAATAGAAGTTGGTCTGTTTTTGCCCAAACCCCTATAAAATTAAAGTTCCAAACTCCTGTCCCCTCAGTTTTCTTCTATCTCCTAAGGTTCCATGCTGCCTAGTGTTCCCAACTCTAATCCATGAATGCATAACTGATATTCTCTGCTTTCCCTCTTCCCTGCGTCTTTCTTTCTTCCTCATTCCATCCCCTGTTCCTGTGCTCCCGTCTGCCTCTGTCCCACTTTGCCTTATTAAAGTATGATTGCCACCTCATTTTCTGCTGCCAGTCATGGTCTTGTTTGTTGAGTACTGAAAGAAGTGGATATACCTATCTTTATTTCATAATTTAATTATTAATTCACCATGTTAACAATTCTTAATATAAGCTTTAAAACACCATTGAAACACTTTCAGCAAAATCTGGGAAAACTTTTATGAGCAGAAGTCTGATGAAGTGAACAGAATCAGAAGAATCCATATAGTAATAACATTATAGTGCCAAACAAATCTGATTTAAGATTTTCAATCAGTGCAATGACTGGTCATGATTCAGTCCAGTTTCAAAACAGAAAGATTATAATTGGGATGTGCTTGAACCAGCTTAGAATGTTACAGATTAAATTTTCAGTGTGAATATTTGCACATCAAAAATGGTCAGATACTACAAATGAGGGTATATTTAGGTTTAAGAAAGTGAGAGAAAACATTCATATTGAAGAGTAAATTTAAAGATATATAATAGATACAATTTTCATAAACAGTCATTTATTAAACATTTACTAGCACATCATAGGGTAGATGGACTGATGATACAGAATGAGAGATAGTTTTGGACTTTGTCAATTCGTAATTTGTTTTTCTTGACTGTGCATATTGTTTCATTTTTTTTTCATTTTTTCTCTTTTTTCCTCATTGGAAGGGTGGGAAGAAAAGAAAATTCATTTTTTTTGTTGAAAAAGTAAAGGTTAAATTTAAAAGAGTTTGTTGATTGTCTTTGAAATTTATTTTATTCTCTCTCTCTAATGACTCCCTCTCCCTCTTTTATCAGCAGTTCTATCCCTTTCACAAAGAAACATAGTTACATAAAACAAACCAATGTGATGACCAAGTCTGATAGCATGCTCTTTAGTCAGAGCTTTGGTGAACCTCTCTAATCAGAGGAAGGAGAAAAGTTTCTTTGTCAATCCTCTGTGGAGATTAATCACTCTTTTGATCAGAGGTCTGATGGCTTCCAATATTTTTCTCCTTTATGCTATTCTAATTCTTTTTCGGTCTAAAAGATAACAATGGGTAGAACTGCCTAGGAAGAAAATGATGTCTACACAAAGGATTCTTTATAAATAGTGGAAATCCCACATGGCTGAATAAAGTCTTTAAATGCTTTGTTCATGGCCTTGTCTCCAGAGTCCATACATTATTACTTGAGTTGAAATCAAATATTTAAATTTCCCCATGTTGGGGAATGATTGGAAATCTGGTGGGTGAACCACAATAGTTTGATTGAATGTTCAATACACAAGAAGATAGAACCCATAGAGCAATGCTGGGGATTGATCTGGCTTTATAATACTTTGCAAAAGCACTAGATGATTATGATATGTTTTATACATTTTTATGCTTCTTCCCAAGGACTGTTTTAAGAAATTACAGCTCAAAAATGCAAAAAAAAAATGCAGCCCAAATTATAATGGTAGAGTCCTTTCTCTTTGGATCATTTAAAATAAAACAAAGCAAAATGGCAGCATGCCTTTTCTTTTGGCAATGGAAAAGACCAAAGAAATAGTGAAGGGCTCAGAAAACATTTTTACTGAAAGAGTACAAGAAAAAAATCTCTTTGTCTTAATGTTCCCTAGGTTTAGAATCTACAATTTGATCTTTTCAAACTTATCTCTTTCTAAACTTTAAATAGTTTTACTACCTTTGTTGCCTCTTTTCAATTTTTCTACATCAATTTGGACTGGATTTTTTTTCCCTTTCCCATTCATTTTCTGCCTATGTGACCTGGTCCCTTACTGCATTTTATCATTTTCACTTTTTCTGCTCAGTGTAGCTTGGCCTGATTTGGAACTGAACTAAGTGAATCCATTTTTACTTTTTTGAAAAACATAACCAAATTTCATTCTGAGCATATTTTCTACATTTCCAACCAGGATGGTTGCTCCTGAAGGGAAAACTTTGAAACTTCTGTATCTAGTGCAATATGGAAATTTCATAAATTTGCCACAGGCAAAATCTGTTGTTTCTGCACAGCACTGCCTGTCTCTATTTTTGCAGTCAAAAACAGCTGTTCCTGATATTTTTCTGCTCAAAAATCTTGCATTTTATTTTCGTAAAAATGTTGAAAAAATCAAATAGTTTTCTTTTGAAAAGTCATATTAAACATGCAATTTTTTCCCCTCTGGCTTCCAGAAAACAGATTCAGGTGTTATGATAGTCCAACATCTTCCATATTAATAACAAAAATAATGATGATGATGGTGGTAATTAATAATTATTGAACATAGTGCTTAAAGGTTTGTAAGTGTTTGTATATACTTGGTCTCTTTTGATCTTCACAACAGTTCTATGAGGTAGGTACTATTATTCCTTTCATTTTACAGTTGAATCTGAGCATGAGAAGGAATTCCTCCAGAAGCTTACATATTGATTCATTGACTTTCCTGGCCACCTTGCATTCTTTTTCAGAACCATGAAATATTGGTAAAACTAACCTTATTGACTTTAAATCCAGGTAATCAGTGATGTTTCTTTGAATGATTTGTCTTTAAATATTCTTCCTTATTTCTTCCAGCATTTGGGAGGCATTCTAGCATCACAGGACATGGGCATGGTGAATGCAAGGGTGTGATGGTAAATATTTTTAAATTGGATCTCTGGTGGAAAATTGTACATATGATTCACTTCTCAGTTTAATTGCATTATCAGTGTTTTCTATATCATTCTGAGTCTATATAGTCAATAAAACAATAGATCAAGCGCTAATATGTAACATTTATAAATTTTCTGAAGTTTAAATAGTTCCACTGAAAATTTAATAATTAATTTTCTGGAGCAGGTTTAATCTAGCTCCAGAACACTTCTGCCTCCAGGATGGGCATTAAAAAACACCCTATCTCAAGAAAATGATGACATCTCTCCACATGTCATCATTCTTCTCAGTTAGCATATTTATGAAAGCACTAACTGGGTTATAGCAATGGGTGTCTGTCAGTTTTATGAATAGATGATAAAGGTGTTCATCTTCTCAAAATATCCCCTTACCCAGTCTGTGATGTGCCAGACTCCATCAACTGGAAAAATCTTTCATTCCACAATTTGAGGGATGTGCCGAAATTCAATTATCTTAGGAAAAGTTAGACTTTCCTTTATATTCAAACTAAGGCATAAATGGTCACTACCTATATGACCTTAGACAAGTCACCTAACCATTCCTGGTCCCAGTTTTATTGGATACAAAATGAAGAGTTTAGACTTGATGGCCAATTCTTTTCAGATTCTTTTCAGAGAACCAATTTTGCTCAAGGGGAAGAATAGGAAAGTAAATACACTCCATTTGAAAGAACAGAGAAGAAAAATGAAAAGAAAGGGAATCAAAAGATTATACATGTGGAATTAGAATGGGTCTTACTGTGTCTAGGGTTTCCTGTATCTAGGGCTGGCCTAAAACCTGGTCAAAAGTCATTTCATTAAATATTAGCAGTAACACCATCCAGTTCTAGCTATTCATGCTTTATAAAATAGAATTTTATTGGGACCTTTTGTTTTTACATCACCTAAATCTTCCTTTATCCTTTTTTCATTCTCAGGTATCCATCTGAAATAACAAAAAAATATTTGTAAATAAGAAAGAGGAGAAAAGATAATCAAAACTGATTAATATTTTGAAAAAAATCTGAAATTATATACAATGTTCCACATCCATGTACCACTCTAAAAAAGTAGTAGTAGGTGCCTACTCATATCTCTTCTTTGAGGTCAAGTTTATTCATGATAATTTTTTAATATTCACTTTCATTTGTTTTAGGATTATTATTTCTATTTTCATTGTTTTAGCCATTGTGCATACAATTTTCTAGGATCTGCATACTTCATTCCATACTTGTTCAAGTACATCTTTGTATTTTTCTTTATATTCATCATATTCAATCATTTCTTGCAACATAGTTGTATTATACTATATCTATGTATTATGCTTTGTTTAGCTAATACCAGTCATGGGTACCTAACTTTGTTTCCAATTCATTGTATAAGAATAAACAGAGCCAGTAACCAAATGTTATGACCGAAGAGGGGAGAGAGTCTATGATGTGAGACTCTCTTCTAGCTCTCCCCTTCTGCCAAATATGCACTGGGGGACTTAGAGGAGGTATCACCCCAAAACTGGGTGACCTGGATGGTCATGCCACCCCAGAGGAGTTGGAGACGAGGCTTCCCTATAAGAGGAGATATGGGGACCCCAATCCAATTCTGAATGAGGGTTCACACAAGCCTCCCCTGAGATCAGTCCACTTCACAGCAGGGGGTCTGGCTCCAACATAGAGGCTGCCAGACTAAGCTGTGATTCCCCTCCCCCCTCATCTCTCAGGCCCTCTGGAATGCTATCTGACTAATGAATGGCTTTTATTAATCACAATTCAGGGATTGGGGGAAAGGGTGAACGGCAGAGGGATTTTGGGGTGCCCTCTTCTCTATTTCTATGGCGTCTGTCACTCTGGTGGGAACCTTTGGGGTTCTTGCTCCCAAGCGTCTCCCTTCGCCATTTCTCCTTCAGTTTCTATTTCTATTTCCTATTTCTATGCTTTCTATAATTGCAAAATCAAACTGGAAAGGGTCTCTCAGCAAGGCTGGGTAATGGGGGAAGGAGCCCAAGAGATCGCTCCCAAAATGGAGCTGACTGAAGTCTTGCTGGATGAGAAGCGATGGAATGCCTTTGACCAGGGAATCGGGGTATTAATGTCCAAAGAAGGATCCTCAGGAAGCCCTCAGGAGTGGATTCCAGCTGAGATGTTCTCCTCCTCCCTCTCTCAGTCCTCTGCCAGAAGTCTCTCCTTTTTCTTCTTCCGGAGCATTACCCAGAATTCCTTCTGGTCTTAACTGTCAGGAACTGCTGCCAATGGCCTTCTTCTGGCTCTTTTTGTCCCATCCCCCATCATTTCTTGCAACATAGTAGTATTATACTACATCCATGTACTATACTCTGTTTAGCTAATACCAGTTATGGGTACTGCTTTCTAGTTATATTAACAATTTTTGTCAAATGGGGAGTTCTGAAGACCCCTCTCTCCAAAGTTTAGACCTTTGGGTTTATCACACACCAGATTACTATGGCCATTTACTACTGTGTATTGTGTACCTAATTTATTCCACTGATATATTACTTTAATTCTTACCTAATACTAGATTGATTTGATATTATAGCTCCGCAATATAGTTTGAAATCATGTCCTGCTACAGAGCTGTGGTCACTGTTCTCCTGGTATGCAGTCTTGTCCTCAGACATTAATGGTCCCTGATCCCTTGGGATTGCTAGTAATGGTGTTCCTCAAGACCCCTACTCCCTTGGGCCTGGGAAGGATATGGTTCCTCACGGTCCCCAATCTTTTTGGATTAGAAATGATGCCTGTTCCTCAGCATCCATAATCTCTTCTGACCAAAACTGATACTGTGCCTCATGGCTCCCACTCCCACCTCATCAGAAGTTCACCGTCTACCTTGAGCTACGACCCAGAAGTAGGTATAGATTGGATTTGCCATTATCTGTCATTGCATTCATTCATAGCACCAGGATTTCCTATAGTCTCTTTCAGATCAGTTGCCAGATTCATTGACCATCTCCAACTTGGGAGCTCCCGATTCTGCTGTTGCTTTTGTCACCAACTCCTAGTCCTACCACTGGTGTTCCATCCATCTGAGGTCTGGGCCAGCCTTTAATCCCCAGCAATATATCTTTCTTTCTGAACTCCTAAATTGCCTTGAGAAAGAAGAATATATCAATCTGACCTGTTTTTTTTTTTTTTTGCTCTACCACTCCAGAATTTGATTTGAAGTAATTTTAAAGTTGTTTGGAGGGGAATGTTGGAGGAGCTCCTCTGAATGCTTTTTCTACTCTGCCATCTTGGTTCAACCCCCACAAGTACCCACTAATTAAAACTTAGTCATAGAAAAGACAATATAATCTGGTAGATTTGTAGTAAAAGATTTGGGGTTCAAATCTCATCTTTATTACTTTATTTCCTGTATGACCTCTTATCTCTCAGTTATCTCTTATCTCTTATTTACTTATCTCTCAGTTAATCATTTTCCTCATCTTTCAAATAGGTTTGGAGAATATGATATCTATCATATAATCATAAATTCTAGTGTCACTTCCAACTCTAAATGTATTTTCATATGAAAATTTCAAAAGGAAAAGCATTAAAAACAAATTTATTAATTTCTTATTCGTGCACAGTGCCCATCTTTGGAAATTATATTGACCTATGTACTTAGGCCTAATATATTCTTCTTATGTGGGACTCTGCTTTTTGGGCACAAAAACGGAGCCCTGAGGGAAAATTTTATCATGAGAGTTGATATTTAGCATTCTCTTTCTATGTTAAAATTTTGAAGAATCTGCTTCAGCAGTGTTTGTACAGACCATCCCTCTGTTTTCTAATTGGAAGAGGAGAGTGAATGCACTAATGAGCTATTAACACTAATCCAAAGCCCATTCCCAAATAGCCACTATTTGCTTTGTTTTTATCCTTTTCCCCAAACAGCATCTTAGCTAGTCAAATAAGCCAGTTACAGAACAGTATTTATCATCAAATTTTTTTTTTACTTTTAGAGATTGGTTTTCAAATCTCTTGCCAGAGAAGAAAATATTAAACAGGAGATTTATTTTTAAAACACTTGAGATTTCCAGCTAAAATTCTGCAAGATAACACAGATTGCTAGGCATCATGTTCCCAGTGCTATGTAATTCTAACAAGAAATAATAACTAAGGATACAAAATACTCCTTTTGGGTGTGCTTGCTAACCAACAATTGGATAGAATAAAGAAGATTCCTCCACCCTTTGGGCTGTTTCAGGTCTCTCTGCACCTGTGCACAGCAAGTGTCATGAATGACACAACAAAGACAGACTCTCCAGGTAACAAAGCCCATTAACAAAAGAAAAGAAATTCTATTGATTTACAGACCCTGAAGCAATAAGAAGAAATCAAGCAGCTGAAGAAGAGATTTTTCTGCTTAATTAGATACCATTTTTACTGTTCTTGTTACTTTATTACTTTTGTCATTAATGTTAATCATAAATCCATATATCAAACTTTTTTCCAAGCAGTTCAAAGTATCTCATATTGTTAAATATTACTATGGAGTCACAAGATTAGCATTTTTGGTATGTCTTTGCAATTAATGCTATTAAAAAAAATCATCATCGTCATCATTTATATAAGAAGCAGGGTGGTTGGAGGGATGGCCTTGGAATTAGGAGGGTGTGTGTGTGTGTGTGTGTGTGTGTGTGTGTGTGTGTGTGAGAGAGAGAGAGAGAGAGAGAGAGAGAGAGAGAGAGAGAGAGAGAGAGAGAGAGGTAGAGAGAGAGGCAGAGACAGAGACAGAGACAGAGACAGAGAAACAGAGACAAGAGACAGAGAGAGAGGAAGAGAGGTTAATTGAAAAACTATTCAACTCTCAAAAATTATTGAGGGACCCAAAAGAGCTTTTTCTTATGTGAGTTACATCCAGGGATAGGCTAGAGCCAGCTGAAAGCCACTTTTGAGAGCCAATTGTTAAATTTTCAGTATGAGAATTTGCACTTTGAAATTGGCAAATGCTACATATCAACACTCAATTTATTGTTTTATTGATTGCCTAGACTTAAAAAAGTAATGGAGAAACTGTTAATGCAAAGTAAACTTGTGTGTCTTGAATCTATTTTTCCTCTTAGAAAGTTGTTGTTTTTTTAAAAAATTACCAGAGTTTCACTGGTTGTATCTATTGATTTTTACTACATTCGAAACAGAAGTGGACAAAATTTTAAAATGTTTATTAATTCATTAAAATATCAATAGTAAATATTTTAACATAAACCACTGTGAAAAAATAATTATTTTTTTCAAAAACAAAAAATAAGTGAGAAGATTTTCATTGCTTTGAAGAAAATTTTTGTAAATCTATTTAATATTTGGTCCAATAAAAGACATTGGATTCTCTTATTTGCTTCTACATGAAATCTCTTGAGATATTTTATTTTGTTTGAAGTATACAAAGAAAATCTAGCTCCACAGGAGTGGGGTATTTTATAGGCAAATCACTTCTTAGTTGTGAAAATATGTTTGACCTAGTAGAACCCTTAAAAGGAATCTAGAAATACCTAGAAGTTCTTGGACAATGTCTTGCGAATTGCTGCCTTGAGTCTGTAGTCACATACTAGTTGCCATGTTTGGATTTTTCCAGGTTCAGATGAAATTACAGCAGTTATATATCCAGAGAAAGATCCAAATACAACTTATATTACATCATTATTTCATTGTCAAGGTTAATTAAAGTAGGTAGAAGAAGAAATACAAGATCAGACTTGCATGTAAAGAAAAAGCTTGCTGAACACTTATTTTTTAGCTTAATTGTGAAGGCAGGTACATATCCATACACAACAATTAATGAAAAAAATCAGGTTCCAAATAGTGAGCATAATTCATTAAGTTGTAAAAATGGATTGAATTTGCAATGGTGGAGGAAGTTCCTTGGCATTCCAACATCTTCCTTTTTTAAAATTTTGGTGTTTTCAAATGTTTGAACAAAATGTAAGGTCAGTTTTATGTGATACGAACCAGAAACCTTAAGGCAAAATGAGGAGTTGACAGAGTTTATATTTATCTTTTCCATAAACCCTGTTCATCTTCCTTACTATTTCTGTCACTGACATCACCATTCCTTCAGGCTCTCATATTAGAAAGCTTGGTGTTTAACTTTTTCCTCTCCTTTTTTTCTCATATCAAATATTTCTACATCCTAATTTGCCATCAGTTATAATTGTAATGTGCATATATGCTCTCCTCTCGGTTCCCACTTCACTGTCCTGGTGAAGGTACTTTTTGTTTGCCATTTACTTAAAATGTTGTAATAGCTTTGTAACTATTTTTTTCTGTGGGCTCTCTCATCCCTCAAACTGACCCTTCATATTGCTGTCAGGAAATATAGATTTTTATATTAAGTGAGATTTGCCTACTGAGCAAAGTTCGAGGTCCTTTGTGTGACATTTAATTCTTCCCATCATCTGGTACTCCGCATCCTTTCCAGTCTTTTCAAACAATGACCTCCTTCACAAATATGTTCATCACCTCAGAGAAACAATTTAATATTTTCATGCTAACTGCAACTGCATTCTCCAAGGTTCTGATGATCTTAATTGCTTATCACAGTAGCTTTTTCTCAGCCCTTATTTTTCTTGACTTCTCTGCAGATTTTTCTACTGTGGAGCAAACACTTCACCTGAATACTCTCCTCTCTGAGTTTTCAAAGCCAATGCTATCTTTCCTGTCCGACCATTCCTACTTAGTCACCTTTGCTGAATCTCCATCCATGTTCCCATCTGCTTTGCCTGAGTGTACCATAGGGCTATAGTCTTAATCCTGTTTTCTTCTTTCTAAAATATTCTTTTCAATGACCACAGTCTCTGATATCCCGTATTTTCAAGTGGATCCCAAGTCTACATTTTCTGTCTTCATCTTTTTTCTGGTATCAGTCCTGTAATACTGGCTGCTGGACACCAGTACCTCAGTGTTTCATAGATATCTCAGCTTTAAATATCTATAACAGAACTTTGGAACTCATGCTCTTCCCTCTAAAACACCCCCCCCTTTCTAATTTCCCTATATTTGTTGAAGATACCACCATTCTTTTAGTTACTCAGATTCACGCTATGTTAATTTCTTCTCTTTTTTCATTCCCAAGGCTGCAACTAGTCAAGAATGCTTAGATATATCCTAAAGTCTTAAAGGAAAAAAAGAAACTTTACAACTTAGTTTAAATGCAACATATGCTTTTAATTTAATGTTTAAATTATGGTGTTATTCAACAAATGCCAAATTATGTGTAGTCTACATTCAAGTACAGTGTGTATCTCCATTACTATGGTCCCACTTAATCATTAGCTATCCCTTTCCTCTACAAACTGTCACTTCAAAGCTTCCTTGGCTTACATTAGTAGCAATTTCAGATATTCCCAGAGTAGTGAAGCATTTGTAATCTCTATTGCATTTACACTAAAAAAATAGTATGAAAAACCTATGGCTTTAAATTTTAATTCAATCATTCAATCTCCCTTTAATTTTGAAATCTATGTCAACTCATGGTTAACGTAAGAAAAAAATTTTTAATTGTGATGAATGTTTTCAGAGCAGAGCAAATGTCTTGGATTCCTTGGTTAATAATTTGGGTGAAGACAATGCTCCTATCAATTCCAATGTATTCAATCAATGAACTAATTTAAAAAAACAATCAAAGTCATTGAACATTCCATCTGATAATCTGACATGATATTCACAAAAAGAGGGATTAGAACACCAATCTTGATTATCTAAAGCTCCTTATCATCTCAGTTTGAATATATTTCCTAGAAGTAAAATTGAGAATGAAGAGCTTTTAGTTTGTGAATTTATGAAAAGTTTAGATGACAGAATAACAAAGAATGCAACTTTTTGCTTTTATTGAAAATTCTTCTCTGATGTTACAAAAAAAGGACACACTGATACTATAGTTAATAGTGAAATGCAACACTGCCCTCTGTTCATGAATCCTTTACCCTTTGTCATCATGTGCCAATTCCTGGATTACTCATATTATCTGTCTCTTCTTCTGCTCATGAGTTTTTGGACAGTGATGGAAGAAGTCATGTAACCTTGCTGAAGAGACACAGAAGTTCGTTCTATACAACTTCATTTGGGAAAAATAACTTAAAGTGATAATTTATAAACTGGAGAACACATAGAGACAGTCAACGAAGAGCAAAGGGGCCACAGTCTATGTCATATAAGAATCATACTGGACAATATTCAGATGGAGTATGATACTTTCTTTAAGTTTTGGGGAAGACTGTTATGCGGCAAAGGTATTAAACTTATTTCATTTGATACCACAAGGAAAAACCATGAGCAATGACTGGAAATTACAAAAAAAGTAAATTGAGATTTGATGTCAGGAAAAACTTATTAGACATTAGGATTATCCAAAAGTGGGATGGCCTATCTCAACAGAAAATGGATTTCTACTCCTTGAATGTCTTCAAGGAAAGAAACAAACAAACAAACAAACAAAAACCCTGTTGCATATGTTATAATGGTGATTCCTTGTGGATGCATGGATTTAGCGAGTTTCCTTCTAGATCTAGTATTTTATGATTCTGCTCTCAAATGATCTGCTGCAGCCTATTTTCCTACTACCTCTGCAAATATTTCAGTAGGCAATCCTCTGCTGCTTGAATGAGGGGTGAAGGACTCGATAATATGCTTTTCAAGATCCCATAAGGACATTAACAGAAGGAAAGAAGATAAAAGTAGTAAGCAATGCCATCTATGCCAGGTACAGGCTTGCTTAAAAGGTCACTTGCTTTTGGGACTGACACTAGCTGGGGGTGGGACCCCCACTTTAATCTCCACTACCCTTCCCAAACTCAAAGTTTCATTTATCCACCTCTAGGCTAGTAAGCACTGGGGATACAAAGAAAGGGAAAAAATATCCTTGACCTTAAGGAATTCACATTCTTAATGGGAGAGACCGTAATATAAGCCATTATAAGTATTCAAGAAATATGTACTTTAAGGTGGAGGTAATCTCAGAGAGAAGGCACTTTAACATATTCAGAGTTCTGGTTCAGCAGCAAATTAAAATGGTTCTCATGACTGACAGAAAACAAGATTTGGAGTCTGTACCTACTCCAAAGTGTGTGTGTGTGTGTGTGTGTGTGTGTGTGTGTGTGTGTGTGTGTGT
>NC_058131.1:465569803-465571063 GCF_016433145.1 Gracilinanus agilis | reverse complement strand
TGTGTGTGTGTGTGTGTGTGTGTGTGTGTGTGTGTGTGTGTGTGTGTATGCTTATGCATGAGAGCATCCTAAGAGAATGCTATAGTATCAATAAGTATAACCAATAAATATAATCAATATTTGTTGAATAATGTGAGGGTATTTGTTGAACAAGTGAATTATTTATAATTTTTAATTTTTCTGCACAGATTTCAAGCTTTTTGAGGACAGATTATATCAGTTTCTATTTGTTAAAAAAGAAGCAAGACAAAATTAGAAAAAAAAACAACTTCATGCATTTAAGCTGCTTCTCTATGCCAGGCACAAATATTATTCTCATTCCATCTGCACAAAAAAAAAAAACAGGAAGGAAGGTACTATTATTATCCTTCTTTAACAGCTAAAGAAAATGAGGCATAGAGAAGTTAAATAATTTGGGGCTAGATGTGACCTTAGATGTGCTTGATTCCAGGTCTAGCAATTTATCCATTATTTTACCTACCTATCTTTGTCCCTAGTACCTGACACATATTTAGGAAGTAGTGTCAGTGTTGCAGAATTGGAACTACTGAGTTGAAACTGTGGAGTTATCTTCAATGTAACATTTGCTGTTGCCTGTATCAGTTTCCTGCTTCATCCTCACTCAATTTAGACAACATTTTAAAAGGTTCCCTTTTCTAGAATTCCTTCTTTATTTTTAGTCTAATCCTTCTGGGGGTAATTTATGATATCTTAATTAGCATTTTTATCCAGTCACTATTGTGACTGCTTTCCAGGGCTATGGAAGGAGGGAAGTTTTATAAGTGAACGAATTATTCCCTCAAAATCTGTGTGGGCTGGATTTAAACTCCCTTCCTTCTGTAAATATGCTGCTTCCTAAGAGGCGTCCTTGATCACAGCATCTAAAATTTGCATTGGGTAGCACTTTCCTCCACTTATGTGTAGGAGTGGGGGGTCAAATTGTACACAACCTGTTTACTTAAACTAGCTGACAATGTTGGGATGTTGGTGGGTGGCATCACAGCTGCTATATGGATGTTGCCTCCACAGGGAACAAACTGTACCAGGAAAGAAGATGCCAGAGTTGATGGATATAGTTAATCTTAGGAACCTGAAGCACAGAACATGGTAAAGTAGGTTTCTATTGTACCCTCAACAAGTCTGTCTGTCTTTTGTCTGGTCATGAAGACCTATCTCACAGCATCTTGTAACTTTCTCTCTCTCTCTCTCTCTCTCTCTCTCTCTCTCTCTCTCTCTCTCTCTCTCTCTCTCTCTCTCTCC
>NC_058131.1:465510677-465564862 GCF_016433145.1 Gracilinanus agilis | reverse complement strand
TTCCTTCCTTCCTTCCTTCCTTCCTTCCTTCCTTCCTTCCTTCCTTCCTTCCTCCCTCCCTCCCTCCCTTTCTCTCTTTCTTTCTTTTCCTCCTCCTCCTTCTCCTTTTTCTTCTTCCTGGATTGCCTGTATATTTCCCATGCATTTACTATATCAGTCAGAAGAATTCTAATGTGATAATGGTTGTTTCTAAATTTAAAAAATCTTTTGTTAATTATTTTTATTCCTTTCATAGACTTAATGTAAAGTCTCCTGTATTCCAGCATTGGTTAGCTTTAAAAAAGATTATTGATTCTTTTAAAAAATTTATCATGATTTTTACTGAATTCTGTTCCTCTTTCCCTTCCAGATTTTCTTTTTTGAAAGAAATTTTCTGCTTTGTTATGAAATTTTAGTGCTATCTCATTTTTTTCTTTTGTTTTTAATTCTTCAATTTTTCAATTTTTCTTGTCTGAGATTCAGCTTCCATTGCACTGAACTAATGCACTGCTTTATTTTATATTAATGTTAATACCTTTATATTTCATGACATCAATGCAATATTGTTTTTTGTCTATTAAAGTACAAGTGGAATGCTACCTATATCTGTCAATTAAACTGACAGTGGTTTGACCCAAGAGACAATGAGACCAGAGAAAGGTAACATAGCAAAGCTTTTATGGAGGAAAGAAGTGGCAAGGGGGAGTCTTATGCCAGTAGAGGTGGCTACAGAGTCCCACCAGATGAGGAAAGATGTTGGGTCTTATAGAGTTGGGGGAGAAAAGAGGGAAAAGGGAATAAGGTAACACAGGTCAATTCTATTGTTTGTTTTCTGAGGGCGGGGGTAGAGTGTGGTTCTCAGGAATGGAAAGTCTCAATATTCAGTCATGCAGTATGCAGTTTGGTACATGTTATGCATTTGTCTTGCGTCTGACAGGCTGAGGAACAGAGAGTCCTAATGTTTTGCCATGCAGGGGTCTCTTTGGTCAGAGCTGGTGTTAGTGTCCTTCCCAAATTTGATTTGCTGTTTGTAGTGGCATGTCCGAACTAAATGGCTGAAAGACCCACAAAGGAAGCATCTTTTGGAGTTATTCTTGCTCCTAAAAGTGTTAGGCTGTCTAGATTGACTGTGTCCCCTACTGGCCTGGAAAGCAAAGTTCTTAATCTCCTCAATCTCCTTGTCTTTTTTGGCCTGTTTCAGTGTTTCTTAAGGGGTGCAATAACTGCATACTTGTCTGAATCTGATTGTCTAGCAACTTTTAGGTCTTTGGCCCTTGATTCATGGATATATGAGGCATGTTGATGTAAATTCTCAAGGGATAGAGTTTCTCATTGAGGGCAGCTCTGCCTAAAATATTGCTGGATTGGCAGAAGTGCACCCTTGACAAACTGTCTCCCGATATGGTCCACAGTCTTGGGTGATTGGATGCCTCTCAAGCCTAGTACTGTTTCAGCCAATTCAATCAATTTATTGAGGAAATTTCTGGGAATTTCTGGGGAAATTCCCCCTGCTTTAATGTTTCAAATTTAGACCATGAATTTGGTCTTTGGGCATGGAGATGCATAGCCTCCAAAAGATCAGTCAGGCAGATATTGCAGCAGATATCTCATGTTAACATGAGATGTCAACTCAAGGTCCTGGTGCATGGTAGGCCATGCAATCAAATTAGGCTTGGTCCTAGTTTCATTGAGGAATTTGTTCTTTTCAGATGGAGAAAAGAACTCCCCCAGTAAAAACTCAACATCTGCAAAACTTGGGTTGAAAAGGGTGAAGGCTCTTTTCATTTCTTTTATACTTTAATATGGACTGAGGTAAAACTTGGGGAAACAGCATCTGAGGACTTTGAGATTATTGGGGGTGAAAGATTTATAGGATTTAATGTATAAAATCCCCTCCTCCAGCTGAAGAATAGTTCGATCCATGATCAGGAGAACAGTGTCTCTGCCTCAGTAGCCTTATTCTCAGAAGTCCTAGATTTTGGATTAGTGCCTGTGCCCATTTGGTTTGTCTCAGTTATCTCTAATTGGAGAACAGTATGTTCATCTAGCTGCTTCCCCTCACAGATTTGTTTATTAGCCTCAACTAGCAGCTTAATCCGATCTTTTAATTTTTGGACCAAGGTATCATTGTTAGTAGTGGGCTTCACCCTTCCCCAGAGATGTTCACACACCTTCTTTAAAGCCCAGAGACCCTGAAAGATGGAAAACACAATTGTAGTCATGGTAGGGAGATATGAGATAAACTCAGCCAGTGTCACCACAAGCCATTGATACAAGTCATAAATCATAAGCAGCCATAATAAATATTGCGGAATGGTCTAAAACCAGAGCTGATAAGCTCCCTGTGAAATGGTCCAAAGCATCAAGCAGAAACTGCTCACGATAAATGTCATTCTAGCTAAGGCCATTGCTACAGATGTTAAAAGCAAGAAAAAAAATGGAGGTTCTTGGCCAATGCTGTGCTTGCCAAACTGTAATGTAACTGTAATGTGGTTAATATAGGACCAATCAAGGGCCTAGGCAGATGTTGGTGATGGATTATGCAAGGGAGGGAGTCCCAAACCAGGGCTGTATGAGAGTTAGATAACCTCCCACAGCAGCTGGGTCAGGTCCTCTTTAAGCCCAAGATTCTCTGTTAATAGGCCAAGAGTTTGGAACCAATCTAGCCAAGACAGTTAAAAATGTTTCCAGGAAGTTGATTGCAACTTCCTGAAACCTCATGTTGGAAATGGTTAAATTGGCTTAGAAAGGCTTTCTCTCACTAAGTTGTAAGGCTGATCTAACTGGTATTAAAGGATGGTTTATGCTAAGGTAAGCAAGGCTCCAAGACTGTTTAGGCTCAAGGTTAATCAGGGTTTATTTGTAAGTAACTGAGGGAAGGAAAGGGTAGGTAGGTAGGCGAAGGAGACCCTAAGACCTTGCCTAAATTGTTGATGTTGATTAATCCTGGAGTACAAGTTGATGTTCTCTAGGAGCAGAGTAATGAGACAGCCTTGAGGGCAAATCCCAACTCTGTAGCTTGTTGCTGAACCCAGAGGCTGGGAAGCCCTTGGGACCATTGCAGTTATTTTTGGTTGTAGCTGTTCTCTCTAGCTGGTATGTAAGGATGTTATCTATGCCAAGGAAGTATTGAATATCTGGCTTATAACTGAATAATTCCTACCTGCCTAACAGAAACTCCCAAAACCACCTTGGGGCCCAAAAAAACCCCCTCCTTCCTCCCTAACCCTGCAGTCAGAGAAATGAAGTTCTCAGTGGTTAGGGGACCTCCTTTTATAGGCTGTCCTTAACTGACACCCTGGCACATGGCCTGGGTGCTCTGATAGGTTCTGTGTTCCAAAGTGGCAACTGCCAGCTTGCACCCCCAGAAATATGACTATCATTTCTGCACATAACAGGGAGGGAGCTTTTGTCCTAACATCTGTCAATAAACACTTATACATGTGTACATATAATTCTTGTCTGTGTGTGTGTATGTATATATATATATTTTTTTCTCTTAACATATATATGTTAAGAGAGAAGAGATACACAAAGACTGAGAGACAGAAACAGACAGAGAGAAAAGGGTTGATAACTTGAATTATTGGATATTTGGTATAATTGGCATAATGTATCTTTACTGTGCAAGTAAAGGAAATGTTTTCAAAGTGTTAGACTCAATGCACAAGATGGAAAGCAGGCCCAAGAGTCCTTGGAAAGATTCCTAATGGAATGCCTCCCCTTGGAAATAGTTCAGGAATGCCTAAAGAAACAAGGCAAGGGAATCACACTAAGAATATAGAACTTAAGTCCAAACTTCATACAAAAATTTTTGAAAGAAAGTACCAGGGACATTACTTGTTTCCAGATACCAGAAGAATAGAATAGAGATCCTAATAGACTAATCTATCGACACTATCATATGAAGTAAGTTAGAGGGATAGAGCTACTTTTATTATGATTGTAGAGAAGATGGTCAGATGAAAAATTGGGTTAAAAAAAGTAGATAGGCAGAAGATTACAAGAGGCAAATACAATCCTAGTGCTGGTAAAGATGAGAACTTTATTATTATGTCTAGGGAAAGGAGGGGGGACCAGGATAAAAAAGTAACTCTGGTTCCCATAAGACATTGACATTAATTGCTAATGAGTGTTTTCTACCTGAACTCATATAAATTTATTCAGAGGTGATTGAAAAGATTGAGAATGGAGACATGACATGGTTATCATGTTTCAATCATTTTTTGAGAAGAATTTTAAGAAAATATATGTTTATCTTAAAGATTTTGGATCCACGGAACTGAGGAACAGTAAATAATTATGCTTGTTATAATTTTGGAATTTCCTGAAGAAATTTCTTGTATTGAGAAGGTGGTAATTACCACAGGAGCACTGACTTTTTGGCCACATAAAATGGATTAAGATATTAAGAAAAATTGAATTTTGGAATATAGATGCAAAAATCTTAAATAGAATACTAGCAAAAAGACTCCAGCAAGTTATCATGAGGATTATTCACTATGATCAGGTGGGATTTATACCAGAAATGCAAGGATGGTTTAATATTAGGAAAATCATCCACATAATTGATCATATCAACAACCAAACCAACAGAAATCATATGATTATCTCAATAGGTGCAGAAAAAGCTTTTGACAAAATACAACACTCATTCCTATTGAAAATACTAGAAAGTATAGGAATAGATAGGCCTTTCCTAAAAATAATAAACAGTATATATTTAAAACCATCAGCAAGTATCATCTGCAAAGGGGATGTTAGGAACCTTCTCAATAAGATCAGGAGGGAAGGAAGGATGCCCATTATCACTGCTATTATTCAACATTGTACTAGAAATGCTAGCAGTAGAAATTAGAGAAGAAAAAGAAATTGAAGGTATTAAAGTAGACAATGAGGAAACTAAACTATCACCCTTTGTAGATGATATGATAGTCTACTTAAAAAAATTCTAGAGAATCAACTAAAAAGCTAGTGAAATAATTTACAACTTTAGCAAAGTTGTAAGATCCAAATTAAACCCACATCAATTCTGTATATTTCCAAAACAACTCAACAGCAAGAGTTAGAAAGAGAAATTTAATTTGAAATCACTCCAGACCAGTGATGGGCAAACTACAGCCCGTGGGCCAGGGGGCTGAAATGTTCTATCCTGCTGTGTGACATTATTCCTAATCCGATGAATACAATGAGTAGCATAGGATACAATACAATGAAACTTCAAAAGAGTTGCCTTAGAAACAGACTGACAGATGAGCATTTCCTTTCTTTTGGACCCCTCTTTAAAAAGTTTGCTCATCACTGCTCTAGACAATATAAAATATTTAGGAATCTATCTGCAAAGACAAACACAGGAATTATATGAACACAACTACAAAACACTTTCCACACAATTAAAACTAGATCTAACCAATTGGAAAAACACTAATTGTTCATGGGTAGGATGAGCTAATATAATAAAAATGACAATCCTACCCAAATTAATTCACTTATTTAGTTCCATATTTATCAAACAACCAAAAACTTTTTTTTACTGAATTAGAAAAATTATAACAAAGTTCATTTGGAAGAACAAAATATCAAGAATATCAAGGGAACTAATGAAAAAAGAAAAGGGAAGTACGGAGTACTAGTAGTACCAGATCTTAAACTGTACTATAAAGCAGTAGTCATCAAAACAATATGGTACTGGCTAAGAAACAAAAGAGTGGATCAATGGAATAGACTGGGATAAATGACCTCAGAAAGATAGTGTTCAATAAACCTAAAGATCCCAGCTTTGGGAACAACAATCCACTATTTGACAAAAAACTGTTAGGAAAATTGGAAACCAGTATGGGAAAGATTAAGCTTAGATCAACCTCTCACACCCTACACCAGGGGTCAGCAACCTTTTTGGCCGTGAGAGCCATAAATGCCACATTTTTTAAAATGTAATTTTGTGAGAGCTGTACAGTGCTCACAGTGTGTGCTCCTGTAATAGCACCTGAAAAAAATTGACTTTATGGCTCCTACAGAAAGAGCCATATCTGGCCCTCAAAAGAGCCAGATATGGCTCGAGAGCCATACATTGCCAACCCCTGACCTACACCAAGATAAATTCACAATGGGTAAATGACTTAAATATAAAGAAGGAAATTATAAGTAAATTAGGTGAACATACAATAGTATACCTGTCAGATCTATGGTAAAGGAAATAATTTAAGACCAAGGAAGAGATAGAGAATACTACAAAATGTAAAATGAATGACTTTGATTATATCAAATTAAAAAGGTTTTGTACAAACAAAACCAAGGTAACCAAAATTAAAAGGGAATCAACAAATTGGGAAAAAATCTTTATAAAAAAACCTCTGACAAAGGTCTAATTTCTCAAATTTATAAGGAGCTAAGTCAATTGTACAAAAAATCAAGTCATTCCCCAATTGATAAATGGGCAAGGGACATGAATAGGCAATTTTCAGATAAAGAAATCAAAATTATCTATAAGCACATGAAACCGTGTTCTAATCTCTTATAATTAGAGAAATGCAAATCAAAACAACTCTCAGGTACCACCTCACACCTAGCAGATTGGCCAATATGGCAGCAAAGGAAAGTAATAAATTTTGGAGAGAATATCCACATTAATCCAACCATTCTGGAAAGCAATTTGGAATTATGTCCAAAGGGCTTTAAAAGACTGCATACCCTTTGATCCAGACATACCACTGCTGGGTTTGTACCCCAAAGAGAAAATAGAGAAAAATATGTGTAAAAATATTCATACCCATGCTCTTTGTGGTGGCAAAAAACTGGAAAATGAAGGGGTATCCATCAATAGGGGAATGGCTGAACAAATTTTGCTAACTAATGGTGATGGAATGCTATTGTACTGAAAAGAATAATGAAATGGGGGAATTCCATGTGAACTGGAAAAACCTCCAGGAATTGATGCAAAGCAAAAGGAGCAGAACCAGGAGAACATTGTACACACAGATACTGATACACTGTGGCACAATCAAACATAATGGACTTCTCTACTAGCAGGAATGCAATGATCCAGGAAAATTCTGAGGAACTTATGAGAAAGAACACTATCCACATCCAGAGAAAGAAATGGGGGAGTAGAAAAACATATGATTGATCACATGTTCAATAGGGATATGTTTGGGGATGTAGACTCTGAATGATCACTCTATTGCAAATATTATTAATGTGGAAATAGGTTTTGAACAATGATACATGTAAAACTCAGTGGAATTGCTGATTGGCTCCAGGAGGGGGGAGGAGGAGGTAAGAGAAAGAAGATGAATCATGTAAGCATGAAAAAATATTCTAAATTAATTAATTAAATAAAAATAAAAAATAAAAAAATAAAGTTGTGTTTACAGAAAAAAAGGGGAGGGAATTGAAATTTGGAGGATACTCAGTACCAAAAGAATGGAAGGCACTTTAGAAGAAGACAGGAGGGCATTCATTTTTGTATCAAGTGAATGGAATGTAGGGTATACACAAGCAGCAATTCTTAAACTTCAGTTCACCAAATCCCACTCTGGGAAATATTTACAAAAATTTTCTAATCTGTGATTGATAACTGTGTAATATAATGGCATTATCAGAGTCCAATCAACCATTTGCATTGCAACAAAGTGCAACAAAGTGGCAACAAAGAAGAATGAAAAGAGATATATATAATATATATATGTACTGACTACTAGGTCTTTAACAAAAGGACTAAAATGTACCAGTGCTCTGTATTCAGAGATCAAAATTCCCTGGATTATGTATAAGAAAGCCAATGATTTCTTATAGTAGAATTGTTCAGTGGCTAATTATTAAATTTCTTTGGTGGAAGAGAGAAGGTTGATTTTAGCTTCCAAGTCAAATTTTTACTAGTCTAAGCTCAGTCCCCAAAGCATTCTGGGGCATATCTAACTTTTGAAAAGCTAATGGAGAAAATATTTTGAGACATGAACTACATGGAAGTAGTAATGATATTACTCTATTTGGAAATACACTGAAAGATCATAGAGAAAGACTGATGAAAGCATTGGATTTGCAAAATAACTTAAAGCTTTCACTTGACAAATGACAATTTTGTAGAACCTCTGTGAGTTTTGTAGATCACATTGATTTTGTAGATCATAACAAAGTGAACACTGATCCAGAGAAAATAGAAGATATCTTGATTTGTCACATCCAAAACACCTTCAAGATCAAAAGAATATTTTAATATTTGGTGGTTATTATCACAAATGGTTTAGAAAATATGTTGCTATTAATATTATTGCTATGTTGCTACTGAATAGTTTCCCTCTAGCATATAAGAAACACAAACTTGTCTTAAAACCAATAATGCCTTTTGAAGACAGATGACTTCAAAATGCAAAAAAATTGTCTCAAAGATTTGGTCAGTTGCTTCATACATGTACCAATGTTGACCTATTCAAACTGAAATAATTCTTTTTATCTATATACAGATGTCAGCTTGGAGGGTTTGGGTTCAGTGTGGTAATAACAGAAGGTTAGTAACAAAGAAAAAGTTGCATTTTTCAGCAGAAGCTTGAGTGACAGTAAGATTCATGATTCCATTTATATGTTGTAGCTCCTGGATTTGAAGTGATTTGTAATTGAAAAAGTCAAAGGCCATGTGTATAGAGTGAAGTTGTAAGTGTGGACTTATAATTTTCTACTGATATAATCTGAGTAATGCCAAATTAAATTATGCCAGAGTTGAATGGTAGCACTAGCCAAAAATTTCACTATACTTTACTGACCAGAAAGATTAATGTGTATATAGATAAAATGGTTATAAAGTCATGTGACATAAATTATTCTGAATTCTTAAAAATAGTAAATGTTATGTTACACCCATGAGATTAGATAAAGTGTGTACTTGCCCTATTTTTCCACGTATGTTATGTGCGTCCACATTGATCATCCTATATAAAGGGTGGCAAGAATAGACATTTCTAGCATCTTCTCGACCATTTTTCCAAGAAAGATTGATTCTTTTTGGGATCAGAGGTTATCACTGTGTCATCCTCAGAGAGGAGTAAAGTACTAGAATTACATCTATCTGTCTTAAATATTGTTTGATTAGGATAAATAATTTTTAGGTCTGGACTGAACTTCTGTTCATTCTCTTTTAATAGGGAAGAAGGATACAAAGCTATTTATCCAAGGCATAATTCCTCTCCTACCAGATGCCAGTTCCACAATAAACACACATAACATATAACAAATGAAGTAATTTATCCAAAAATATAGTCAATGAAAATAAAAGTATACATAGAGACTATATTTCAGAAAATATATGGAATAAATTCTCCTTTTGAAAGTGAGATAGCAGAGTTCCACTAAGAGAAAGAGAATCAGTTCTCACCCAAGAGGAAATTCCATGAAGTCTTAGTGTGGCAAGATAGAAGTAGAGACATGATCAAGGTGTCAGCTCCTTTATATTTTGGCTTCTTCCCGGAGCCTTTCTCCTTTAGAACTTGAACATAATCTAGAACGACATGACTTATTTCTCAAAACTTGAAGCCAGAAAGTGAGGAACTCTTCTCTTAAGCTCTGACCAACTCTGCCTCCCTTTCAAGTATGCAAGTATGGCATTTAGATTCCCATCAATATGGAAACTGACTCATACCATAGGTTTTGGAATTTAGGTTACACAAACAAATGTAAAGATGGCTGACACTTTGGGACTTCCACTATATTTCATGCCATTAATAAGAGTGAATCAACCTTTTATTAGTTAGTAAATTCTGATTAGCAAATCAGAATTAGTAAATCAACCTTCTTTTCCTCATTTGTCTGTTGATAATGGTAAAAACTCTCCATCCATAAACCTCTTGTTATTAAGATCATAGATTTTCTTTGATAGACAATCAGATTCACTCCAACAAATATATGGTTAGTGAAAGAATAAAACCATATTAATAATACATGCTAGATGATTGATTAGTGGGGGATGTCCTGAGCTAAATAAAAGTGAAAAAAGTGTTAGAGAGATTTCTTCTTCAAGAGTTCTTAACATGGAATTTGTGAACTTGTTTTTTAAAAAATATATGTTGGTAACTGTATCTCAATTATATTTATATCAATAATATTTATCTATTTACATACACATAAACACCATCAAATATGTTCCCCATGGTGGTGTAATCTAATAGAATCTATTTGCAGAAACCATTGTGTTTATTACTTTTATATCTAAAACACTAAAAAAATCTCAATACAATACGTGGCCATTCAATATAGAGTAAGTAAAATTATATGATAAAAATAAAGTAGATGAAGAATGCTTATGATGATTGAGGATGGCAAATCACATACACATATTTATCTCTATGTCTATATATCTTGGAGTTTTGAACAGCCCTTTCCTCAAAACAATCCTATTAAATAATGTAAATAGCATATCTGTTTTATGGTTGGGGAAAATAGGTTAGATGACTGATTTGTTATCACAAAGGTAGTAAGAGTGTCAGATAATTCTAGATCTCATCTCCTAACTCCAAGCCCAAGGCTTCTTTATAGGATAAAATTTGGAGCTGTCTTTAGGGAAATTTGCCTTTTTCTTTGTAATTTGGGGTGCTCACATTGCTGGTAGCTAGATAGTAACTCAACAAAATAGTTAATTGGGAGGAAAGAGATGGTTGAGTTAGTACCAAAGATCAAGTTGCCTTTTTATCACTTCTTTTTTTTCCCTCAAGGTTTTCCATGATGCTGATATTAATTTGGCTGGAATATACTAGTATAAAAATATTAGAAGTGAGAGTATAGCACTGATCACATAGGAAGATTTACTTTGATCCCTTGACCTCTCTAAGAATGGCTTTATTCAGTGCCCTAAATAATCTTATCCCAAATTTTTTTTATCTTTATTTTCTTCTACTTACTAATATTCCATGCAGAAATTTCATTCTTCTCTATTCAGAGGCAATACAGTATTTGGAGTGTTAATATGATCAATTTGTTGCTTTACTAAAGCTTTGGCACAAAGACACATAAAAATCATAGTTGTAAATGGAGAGAAGATGGTAGATATGCAGATGTTCCCCACCATGCTGCCTTTACAACTATTGCAAAAAGGTCTACAAAATTAATTAAACTGAATTCTGACTAGGAAACTTTAAAAAAATCACCATTAATCAATTTTCTACCTTACATTGGTATACAGTAGGGGTTCCCAAACTTTTTTTGGCCTACCACCCCCTTTCCAGAAAAAATATTACTTAGCCCCCTGGAAATTAATTTTAAAAAAAATTTTAATAGCAATTAATAGGAAAGATAAATGCACCTGTGGCCATCACCACCTCCCTGGATCGCTGCAGCACCCACCGGGGTGGTGGCACCTACTTTGGGAATCACTGGATAGAGAGACTGAGAAGTCTAAGTACCCTGAAGACATTGCAGCAGGGAGCATCCACTACAGGGAAACTATATACCATGGTAAAAAGAGGCCCAAGACTCACATCACACAAGGAAGTATACAAGTACACTTCAAGTACAGAAACAAGCAGTAGTTGTGTAACTTAGATCCAAGAAGGAGGACAATTCTTACCTCTAGGAAAGATTGAAGCCTGTAGCGAAATAACAAGAGCAAGAATCCCCCACCAAAAGGGGAGTTGTCATTCTGAAACTCTCAATCAGAAAAACCTTCAAGATGGATGATAGTAGCTGAATTCAGCAGTAATCTACTGGAAATCCGACTAGGCGTAGGCCAAAGGACCTATTGGTAAGAATCAAATCTAGATCAGGAATTTGAATAGCTCAGATCAAGAGGGCAAATGTACTTTGCCATGAAGCAAGTGACTTTGGGAGCACTGAAAGCTTATAGGTCTCAAGTCTGAGTTATCTTTGGTATCATGTAATAACCCAATACAAAATAGCTTGAAGAGAGAAATAAAAGACCCCAAAGAACACATGTTCATCTTAGAAGTTCTTTCTAGAAATACGCAGAGCCTATCCATAACATAAATTCTGAGGTCAGAAAGTAACCTGAAATAATTACTAATTTTAACAAATTTTAACATTTTAACATTTAAAAAAAAGAAAATCCTTACCATAACATGCTAGTATGTTAAGAAGAACATTCCAGACACAAGCACAAAAGAAGAGGATATCCTTAAATTATTAATTAAAAAGATCCAAAGAAAAACACAACTTAAACATGAGTTCAGCTAGAAATTTTGGAAGAAATGAAGAAATAGGTTCCCCCCCAGAGGAGTTAAAATGCTTTTTATAAATGATATGAGAAATATTGGAAAAGAAATATGAATTATAGAATAAAGAATGGGAAAGAGAATTAATAGTGTGGCATAAGAATTACAAAACTTTACTCAAGCAACAAATTCTGAAAATTAGAATGGACTAAATAGAAGCTATTGACTCCATGAGACAAGAAATGGAAATGTGTCAAAAGAGTTTAAGAATAGAAGAAAAATTAAAGTATCTCATATAAAAGAAAAGTTGCCCTAGAAAATAGATTAAGGAAAGGTAATTTAAGAATCACTGAATTAGGGAGCAGCTAGGTAACTCAGTGGATTGAGAGCCAGGCCTAGAGACAGGAGGTCCTGGGTTCAAATCTGACCTCAGACACTTCCTAGCTGTGTGACCCTGGGCAAGTCACTTAATCCCCATAGCCTAGCCCTTACCACTCTTCTGCCTTGAAACGAATATATAGTATTAATTATAAAGTGGAAGGTAAGGGTTTAAAAAAAAAAGAATCACTGCATTAACTAAAATCATAACAAAAAAGAGGCCTGATGTCCTATTTTAAGAATTCATTAAAAAGTACAAACAATAAAAAACAACCTTCAACACTGTAGATTTCTTAGAACCAGAGGGAAACATGGAAATAGAAACCTTCAATGGTCACTTCCTGAAAGAAACCTCAAGATGAAAACTCCTAGGTACATTATTGAAAAAAATCCAGAACTTAAAAATTAAAGAAAAATTCTAGGAGAAATTAGAAAGAAGGAATTAAAGTATTGAGGAGTGATAGTTAGTTTAAACACAAGGTTTTGTAGATACTACTGTAAAGAAGCAGAGAGCTTGGAATTTATAAAATTCCATAAAGCAAGGCATATTGCATGAAACGCTATTTTATATTATTTTATTATGTGTTATAATGATATATTATATGAACTATATATTTAACATATTACATGAATAACTTAGTTTAAAAAGTTGAATATGTTCCTGCATGAGAAAAATAAGAACTTTAATAAAATAGAAAATTTATAAACATTCTTGATGTCTTAAAGACAAGAACTGTGAGTGTTTTATCCTAATATTTTCAAGAACATAGATAGAAGTTGATATTTTCCTTTCCTTTTAGATCATCACCCCCTTCTCTAAAAAGAAAACCTTGGGCTGTCCATTTCAAAGGCCTTGAGGGGTAGAGTAGTTAACTCACTTATCTTTTAAAGATGTCAAAGAAGATTCCAGTTTGTCATGCCAGAACAAAGGAAGGAAGGGAGGTGGTGGTGGTGGTGGTGGGTTTCTATGATTAGAAGACCCTATAAATTGGGTCTTTTAACTCAATACTTTGACATCCTCAAGTATCCAAAGTGAGGAATGTCCCTTTCATGAAAGAAATAAAAAGTGCTGACTTATATTTTGGCCTCTCAGCTTTTTATTTGTAAACTTATTGCACTGATGGGGTCCACTGTTTGCAACCCCATCCCACTCAAAGGCTGGAGATTTGGAGATTTGTTCTTTCATTTCCAGGAAACATTATAAAGGGAGTCACGGTAACCTCTATATATTTCTGAAAGACTACTTCAATTGATTTTCTATCTAATTTAATTAAAAAATAAATTTTAATTTTAATATAATTTTATATAAACTAATTTAATCAATTCACCTAATTTTATTAATTTATAAATATTTTAAATGAACATAAATTATTTTAAACATAAAATTAAAAATTTTAATTAAAAAAATACTTTGCCTCAGATTACCTGGTGGTGGCTTCCTTATTAATTATTGCCAGATGTACTATGCTTAAATAAATTTCCAGTCTACCACATTTTCATTAGTCATCTGATGGGACATTAATAATGGATAAAGTATTGGACTTCAGTCAGTAAGAATTGAATTTAAGGACTCAGAATTCTCAAATATTAGCTGTGAGACCCTGGGCAATCATTTGGCCTCTATGCTTCAATTTCTTTATCTGTAAAATGTTGATAATAATAGCACTTAGCCAAGGAAATTATATCTATATCTATATGAATGATATATANATTGTATATTTTATTATATATATTAAGGTAATAGGCAAATACTAGAATTCATGTGTGTGTGTATGTGTATTAGAGGGATGATATGGTCAGACTTGAGCTTACGAAGATAACTTTGGAGGCTAAATGGAGGATGGACTGGAGTGGAAAGAGGCAAGGAAAGGAGACAAACTAAAGGCAATTAAAATAGTCCAGGCTTGAGATGATAAAGGACTACACCAGGATGGCAATTCTTTAAGGAAAGAGAAAAATGGTAGATTATAGAAGAGATATGAGAAAAGTGTTAAATGTAGAAACCATAAGATGATCACAGTTTGGGAATGTGGAGTGAATATGAGTGAAAAGTCAAGGAAGAATCTAAGGTTGTTACCTTACGTGACTGGAAGAACGGTGTTGTCCTCAACAATATAGTGATCCCTCACCTATTGCGGGAGTTACGTTCCAGAGACTCCCAAGATAGGCAAAAATCCATGAAGTAGTGGCGTTATATTTATTTTATTATTTATATATATTTTAAGCCTTTATAAACCCTTCCCACCCTTGGTAAACTTTTCCCACACTTTTATTAACCTTTCCCACACTCTTATAAACACTGAGCCAATCAGCTCCCAAGATACAAAACACAGAGCTGTGGTTGGTCACCTTTCATTCCTTCAGCCAATAATATGCCATGTACAATCTCAGGTTGGCAAATTTGTGCAAGCAGAACCTGTAGTGGCATACTGCATTTCCACTGTGTACAGTACAATATTCATCTGCAAAATCCTGTGATATAGCAAAAACTCCACGATATAGAATTAGATATATATATTTTAAAAAACCCATGATAGAAGCTAAAATAAGTGAACTGCCATATAGCAAGGGATAAGCTACATTTTTGGGATGGGGCTGAATTCTTTGTGTTCCTCATAGTGTATAGTAGAAGTTAAATAAAATCTTATTTTTGATTAATCAAATGTCTATGTAAATATCTGGGTGCTGAATCAACTTTAAAAGAGAGAGATTAGGTTTTGTTTTTTGTTTTTTGTTTTTTTGTTTTTTTAATGTAGATTTTTGTCTTTGAAAAGGCTAGAGAAAACCACTGCTTCCTAAAGGTAGATTGCTAGAAATCAGGGTAATACTGCTAAGCTTTATTCAATATGTCCTTTAGTGTATTGTGACTTTATGAGTTCCTCTCTCACTTTGCAAATGTATAGTCTAGAAATGAGCCCTGCTTTTATTAAAGTCATTCTAGTTTAACTTCACAATTAAAGTGAACAGTAAAAAAATGGTAAAGTGATTCATCCTCATGGGGGAAAAACATGAAGACATTACATATATACCTATTTATACAAAAGAAAAATCCAAATATAGATTGGCTCTCATAGTCTGTGATACCGGAAAGAATGTAAATTTGAGAGAAGAAAAGGTAGGTTAGTAAAAAAAAAAAACAAAAAACAAACAAAAAACAAAACAAAAAAAAAAACCTTCACTCATTAATAAGTCCTAAGCAACAGGGAAAATTCTAAGAAATCCTTGGCTAGCAAAGACTACTTTATACAATCACAAAATTCCTTGATTATATGCTCTACATTTATATTTTTACTCATGAATGTTTCCCCAGCATCATAGTTTGCATTGCTTTGTGGATTATTTGCTTGAGACATCTGAACACCATATTCAAGGGTCTTGGTTTTAGATCTTTTTTTTTTTTCAGATTTAATTTTCCATTTAGAATGTTCCAGTGTAATGGGTAGTCCAAATTCCTAAATGCCAGTAACTAATAAACTTGGAGAATCAAAGGGAATCAGAAACTAAATATGACTGAAACTATATGCAGCTATAAGATTTGCTTCAGTTTGGTTAAATGCTCCTTGAACTCTTTCCCCTACTAAATTTTCTTCATTTTGGCACAGCATTAAAAGTGCTTCAACATTCTGCCTGGGTTATTGGAATTTGGGGTTCTTGGGGGTTCATTGAGCTTTAATATTTAGATATATGATATAAACTTCCTGGGGACGTTTAGGGGACTTGGAAACTACATTTCCCATGATTCCTCTTGTAATACAGGTAGGCAGGAAGTGTGATTACATAGACAGAGGTATAAGACTCCTGATGTAATTGGGAGACCTTCTCTTTCGTACAAGGCAGCCAGGTGGGCAGAAGGTAATGGTGGCCAATTTGAATTAGATCTTAGCAGGCACGTGGCCTTCTTAATTTCCGATATGCCTTTAAATAAACTATTAATACTTTTAAATATATCCATCTACATCAATAGTATTCATAACATGGATAAATAACTTGCCTCATCAGACAACCCTAATTTTGTACTTAGAATGGCTCTACCCATAAAATAAAAAGTGTGGTTGGTCCAGAGCCTGAGAAAGATGTGAAATAGCTTTTTGTGAGGCAGAAATTGAACAAAAGAAAAGGCACAGAGGTGAAGGAACAGAATAGTCTTGCTTTACATCTAGTCTTTCTTTGATTATGTCCTATGATTTTTCTAGGGCTGAACAACCAGGGAGGGGTGATTAGAGAACACTTATTCAATTGTGGAGTGAGCAGAACCTGGAAAATAATTTACATAATAATGAAAATATTGTAAAGATCAACAACTTTAAAAGACTTAAGAACTATGAAACTAAGATTCCACAGGACTAGCAATGAAGTATGTCACCCACCTTCTGATGGAGAGGTGATTAATTCAAAGTGTAGCCTGAGACAAATTTTTTTTATATAATCAACATGAGAATATGTTGACTTCTTTTCCCTTAGATGCTTTGCTCATGTATGGGACAATAATGAGCCATCACAGTCTAAAGTGAGTGTTGATTGATATATTTGGGAAAATGTTCTAAACTGCTTGTGTCATTGAATGTCTCATCACTCAAATTTATCATAAATGAAACTGTAGCTTAGTTATTCTATTGTGTGCCCTCATATGACCAAAGCAATCCAAGTTTCCATTATACCACCTTTAGAAAGAGTACATAATGGAACAAAAATAGAGCACTTACAATCAATCAGTTTAGATACCTTAAACATTATTTTCCTAAATGCTTTTATCTTTAAATTAAATATATATATTCATTTCTAAATTTTCTCCTCTCTTTTAACTTCCCGCTCATTGAGAAAGCAATAAATAATATATCTATTACACATGAAGATATGTAAAGCATCTTCACAATAACCATGTTGCAAAAGAGCAAGAAAAACAAAATAAATGAAAAAAAATATGCTTAAACCTGTTCTCATAGTTCATCACTTCTCTTTTCTAAAAAGTTTCTTACTTTTTTTACTTACTTTCCTACTCTATCTTATTCCTCATCCATGTACTCAACAGCTACCCTATCCTGCTGCTGTTTCTCAAACATGAACCTCATCTCTTACCTCCATGCCTTTCTAGTAGCTGATTCCTCTCTCTAGAATACTCTAGCCTTCACCTTTGCCTATTTTTTTTTCTTGGTTTCCTCCAAGAATCAGCTCAAATACGACTTTATGTAAGAGGTCTTTAATGCTCTACCCATTCCTATTACTTCCATCTATTTGGTACATATTTTGTATGTGCCTAGTTATTTATATGTTTTCTCCTCCATTAGAAGGTGTATTCCTTAAGGGCAGAGATTGTTATTTTTTTCTTTCTAATATTTTATTTTGTACTTTTTGCCTCTATATTCATTAATGAAATTGGCCTATATTTTCTTTCTCTGTTTTTACTCTTTCTAGCGAAGGTATTGGCACCATACTTGTTTCATGAAATTGATTTGGTGAGACTCCTTTACTAATTGTTGTAAGTAAATCATTTAATATTGTAATTAGATGTCAAATGCTTGGTAAAATTTACTTGTAAATCCATCTGATGCTGATGCTTTTTTCTTAGGAAGTTCCTTTATGGTCTATTCAGTTTCTTTTTCTAAAATAGGTTTATTTAGATATAGTGTTCCTTTGTTACTCTAGGCAATTTATATTTTTGTAATTATTCATCCATTTTGTTTAAATTATTAAATTTGTTGACATATAATTGGTTAAAATAACTCCTACTGCTTTGATTTCATCTTCATTAGTGGTAATCATGCTCTTATAAAATACCTTTATTTTCTTATTCATATTTTTATAAAGGTCCTATGATAGAAAATCATTATTTTTGGGCTTCTGAAGCAAAGTTTAGATCACAAAGATTTTCGGACTTTGAACTGCATACTTCTAAAGAAGCATTTCTTTTTTATGCATGAGACCACTTACAAAATGAATCTCCAAAGCTACTGTAAAGTACATATTTCTTTATGTGCTCACACTTGATTACACAGTATAAGGTATTTTTCTTTACTTAGTCGAAAAACATTTATTAAACACCTACTATTTTTCAGTCACTGCCTTGATTTCTGGGAATGCTATGAAAAGCAGAACAGAGCTCCTCTTCTCAAGGATCTCAAAATCTTATAGGGAAGGCATGAAAACAGCAATGCCAAATAAGTTATAAACAGGATAAATTCAATAGCATCAACAGCGAAAGGACAATAGATACAGTAGAAGATTAGGAAAGACACCTTAGAAAAAGCATGTTTCTAATAGTCAAGCCTCACTGAACCCTAATGAGCTGACTTATTATTCCAGTTGCCAGACATTTACACAAAATCCACTTTTAGTCAATATATAGAATAAAAAATTGCCATTTCTCTATGATAAGGTTCAAATGGATTGTATCAAGGAAGGAGTGCATATTTTTTATTCTTTGAGATATTGAAGCAAATACATTAATTTTTTTAAAAAGTAATTCAGATTTCAGTGGCAAAGGAAATTCCCTGAGAACAACCTTTTTTTTTTAAACTAATGCAGATGGGTACCTTCTCTTGCAACATATGGTCTTGGAGAGTTGCCTGGGGAATTTTAAGGTTAAATGACTTACCCAGGGTCACAAGCCCTAGTTAATATACAGTAATGAGTTATTTAAATGTATGTCAAAATGCCACTAAGTTTGAAAAAAAAAAGCAATTGAAAAATGAATAATTTCCAAATTACCTTACCTTAATTAATCTTAACCTTCAGGCTGCTGATGGATGTAATTCTGCTCTCAGATACTGGAATAATACCTTAGGCCTTCATTCTGCCTGTAGCTGCACCTGTGAATCTTTCACCAAAGCTATTAAAGACCTTTCCTCCTACATTGTGTGACAGTTAAAGTGCCTTTTCACTGGTTTGTTTTGCTCTGGAGAATTCATCAGTAACACTGAAACCCAGACAGTGACAAAAGCCAGTTTTAACAAGTTCAATTCAACCAGCATTAAGTAACTGCTATGTGCAAGTCATAGTGTTAGGAGTTGGAGATACAACTGGAGCAGGACACAAATCTTGCTCTCAAGGCATTTGTGTTGTATCAGGGAGAAGATATATACAGAAATAATTATGATTTAAGATAGTCTATGATAAATAAAAAAGTGAAGGGAAATGTGGGACCACTATGGGAAAGTTTAAATAGATAATTTTTGGATAAACAATAGATTAAAATAGGGATTAGGGGAAGGCTTCATGGAATAATTAGAATGTGAGTTGGTAGTTAAGAGAAGAAAGAGCCTACAAAGAGATGGAGTGTCAAGGAAAGAATCCATTTTAGGAATGGAAAATTAGTTAAGCAAAGGAATTGAGATAAACGGTCAGATATGAGCAAGGAATGCAAAGTGGTCCAGGTATATTTAGGCACACATATCACTATCACAGGTATATTATACCCTATAAAGTACTTATAAAATGACTGACTTTTTTTTCTTGCTATTATTAGTCCATTAACCTACACCTATAGATAAAGTATTACAGCTTAATTATTACCATCTGGAGAAAATGGAAGTGGGGAGTGACTCTATCAGTGATTCTAAATTCCCATTAAATAAAGGCTAGTTTGTGTTCCCTCCGCCTGTATTTTTCCTTTACTAAACCTATGACTGATAAGGAAATAGCTATGATTTAAAACCATCTGTGCATCAGTCTAGTTTTCTCCTCCCATTTCTACCATGATCCGCTCAAAATAGCACAAATACAAAGTAAAAACCTTCTATCAATTGCTTCTTTCATCTCACTGAAACTTGGCCATGCTTTTCTATTTAGTTTTAGCATCAGGGCTAGTTACTAGTTTGAAGGTTTCTTTTGGACATCTCTGAAGTCTAGCGTCTAGGGCTTCCTAACTGATAAAAGTTAAAAGATAAGATAAAAGATAAAAAACTGATAAAACTATATAATACAGCTGAGACTGTATATTGTAGTTATCCATTTTTCAAAATCTCTTATCACAGTGCATGTAGCAGTAAAGAGAAACAACATATAAACAGCATAGTTTACAGCAAAGAATTCATAGAATTGGATACATAGTGAAATGAGCAGAATTAGGGAAAAAAATCTGAAAGGCACAATGATGTAAAGGAAAATAGTGAAAAACTGAAGTGCCTGGAGAATTATCCCCATAAATGAGTCTGAATCAACAATGTAAAATGAAAAGGGACTTCATTGTCTTATTTTAGACTAAGGGTCTCACATTGAAAGGCTGATGTGTGACCATGAGCTGTGCTTGAGCTGGGTTTTTATAGAGTAGTAGGCAGCAGGGGGCGGGATAGGGGGATGTCTTCAAGGTAGGCATTCCTTCAGATAATGGGGAGAGGTCTGGAAACCAAAGGTCTGTAAGTTAGGAATTCCTACAGATAAGCCTGTTTCATTATAATATTATACAGGGGTCTGGATTTTTAATTCTGACTCTTTCTAGGTTTCACAAAACTTCCTCACTCTGAGCAACACTATGACTAACCATGACTTCAGAGTACTAACGTTGAACCATGCTTCTTGCTTTTTGACATTAAGCTGATGGCTAAAGATATAGAATACAACATATACTTAAACACCTGGCCAATATTCTGATTTTTGTTACTTTATTATATTTTTCTATTATGAGGGGTTTGGAGAGGGGAAATGAAATATAGGGAAGCAAGCAATAGAAGTAAACAAAAAGAAAATCAAGAATAAAACATGAAAAATGTATAGAAAACACATTCAGAAGAAGAGATTCAGTATCAATTTTGTTACTAATGGGCTAAAATAAAATAAGCATATACAAATATTTTGTATAACAGAAACTCAGGGTTTCATATATTATATTATACTCTGCATTTTGTATATTTAGATGTTTATGTTTATTGATGACTGTTAAGTTCATAATGGGGAAATTTAAAAGAAGTAGCTAGAAAGAACAGGATTGCTAACAGGAGTTCCAATTGGATATTATCCCCAACTTAGATGTGCAGCAAGTTTAACCACTGTTATAAATAAAACTTATCTGAAAGCTCACTATCAAAGTAATAAGCATTTATTAGGAGAGAGAGGGAGAGACAGAGACAGAGACAGAGACATACAGAGAGACACAAAGAGACAGAGAGAGGGAGAGAGAGACAGAAACAGAGAGACAGAGAGACAGAGACAGAGGCAAAGACAGAGAGATAACAGAGACTGAGACAGAGGGGGGAGAGACAGGGAGACAAAGAGAGACAGAGACAGAGACAGAGAGGGAGAGAAAGAAATCAGCAGGGAGAGAGAGAGAGAGAGAGAGAGAGAGAGAGAGAGAGAGAGAGAGAGAGAGAGGAAGAGAGAGGTAGAGAGAAAGAGATAGAGACAGAGAGAGGGGGAGAGATAGAGATGTAGGGCAAGATGGAGAGAGAGAGGGAAGGAGAGAGAGAGAGAAATAGGCAGGGAGAAAAAAGAGATAAGGAGAGAAAGAGATGGATAAAGAAAGGGAGAGAAAGAGAAAGGGAGAGAGGGAGGGAGAAGGAGAGAGAGACAGAAGAGAGATTGGGAGATTTCAGCCTTAGTATAACTGATTTTTCATTTTTCTGGATGGCTGTGATTGCCACTGCATGTCAAAGATCAAAGGCCAAAATAAGCCAGTTACCTGGAGAGCTCAGAGAGCCAAAATCCCTATAGATACAGGTATATAAATTGAGACAGTGATTCTGCTTCCTGAATAGGTTTATAAAACCTATCTTTGGCCAATGGCTTTCAAATATCATGTCATCTTCCCTTTCATGGCTGGCTCTGACATGTTGATGCTGAGGATGCCCATGCTGATGCCAGGCAATGCCAGGAGATGCCAGGCTGTTAGATATGATGTTACTCTGTGATACCTATGTTTCATTGTTGGGGTACCACAGGATGGAGGTATTTTACTCCATACACCATCCATCTTCATGTGAGGTGTATAAGGATTTGATTGGTTCTAACTTGTAGATTGTATCTCTTTATGTATGTATATTAGGTTTTATGGATATGTGACACATGTAGAATGATCACTCTGTTCTATCGTTGAAGACCAGACTTGGCTTACTTTTGACCCAGAGTTTTATCTTTTTATTTCTTTGTCTTGCAGTTCCTGAAATGTTCATCAGTATAATGGTGTGAGGCTCCTTTAGGATGCCTAATAGTTCTAGATTTCTTGTTACTTGCCAAAACTATAATTTCTCAAGTAATTTGTTCTAAAAGTTTATACTTTGTCAGACAGGATCATGATGGGCAGTCTGGCAATCCATACACTGAGAAATACATTTGGATATATTTGACCAATTATAGATGTTTTCTAGATCCTGGTAAGGTAGGCTTATGCATACCTGATAAAATGACCTGGCACTACTAAGGTACAATTTATGATCTTACTATTTCCTTCTAGAGATTAAAAAAGTAATCAGTGCAAACATGCTTCTATTTCCTAAATATACTATTTCAATTAGCAGAAATATTCTTTGCACACACTGGACACAATTTTATCCTAACAAGTCATGTCCTCAGTCGTCTTGGAGCAGTAAAATCGATTTCTTTTATGTTCATGGGTATTAATCTTTTGGATTTGGGGAGATTGGGTTAAATAAAATCAGATGCTTTTTCATTAAATGACCTCTTTATTAGATAATCTAGACAAAAATTTTTAATGGCCTTAAATTCCTTCTAAAAAAACCCTCGTATGTCCTTTTTATATCATCATAGTTTCAGCACTGAAATATATAGCAATGATAGCATGACTCCATTTTAAAGCAAAGTATTAAGTATTAACTATATTTTTTCACTTCAATTTTACATTACTCTCCTGGGAAGATATAACAGGAAAGGGAGGAATTAAAACAACTTTCATGAATCCTGGACACATTTCCATCATTAACCAGGCCCTAGAAAGTTGGGACCAAGTCATGGTTATTTCCAAAAGTATGGTTTGAAAAGAATGGGCAGTTTTAAACAAGGTTGAAAAATAACAATGAAGGACCTTTATCTGCTAGAAAAATAATTTCTGGAGACCCAGATCTTTAGTTACTTCCAAAATGACTGGAGAGTGGAGAAAGGAAACCTGAGTTTCAAAACACTCCATGTGAGGCGATTGTGCTATTCTGAGGAGGAAGAGAAATGACTAGACAGGACATCCCCTCTAATCCTAGCTAAGGAAATTGAAAATTGACAGACCTTTAGGTGCAAGAGTATACTGAGATTAAGATGGTATGGAATTTACTAAGAGATTTCTTCAGGAAACAGACAACTCAAGGAAAGGAGTCATCAGTGCAGCTGCCTACAAAGTCATAATGGAATTCTTAAAGGTTGGAAATGTCATAAAAGTGAACAAAGGCTGCTGCCACCACCAGAACATGGAAGGTCTGATGTGACTAGAATCATTTTTCAAATTTGCCAGGAAAGAAATGCTCAGGGATTCAGGCAGCATATAGCCCAGCTCCAGTGATGTTCATCACAGCCATGAGAAGTAACCACCCCATCTGGTTCACTGTTGTGGTCCTAACAAAGCCTTCTTCAATAGTGAAGTGGTACACACAACCCCACTCAAACAAAATCTAAAGAACACTCTTGTTCTTGTTTGGGTCCTTCCCATATGTTATATTCAAACTCCTCCATCTTTATCCATGTCATGGTAAACATCTAGAGATAATTTCAGTACACTTACCTCTTCTTTTTCTTGGAGTACTTCTTCAGCTTTGGTGGAACTGGAGGTCAGTTGTTAATCTTCTCTAATTTTTAGCAGAGGTCTTAGCTCAGTCAGCTCCACTATGCTGTTTCCCTGGTTGCTGGCCGGTACCCCATTGCTCTGCCCTGCCACAAATCCTCTGCCAGTAGACATCTGATTGGCACCCCAGTAGCCAGCAGCTTCAGTATGGTTGAAAAATTGAAGCTTTCCAGGCCTAGGGGGCAGAGATCTCCCTTTGAAAGTAGGCTGTGCAGAACTCTAACAGCTCTATCAGTGATGGCTATGGTGATTGATGCTTCTGACATGGTCAATTTTCATAGCACTACTTTTGTTAGGCTGAGGGCATGATTGATCACTAAGAGAATTTAGACCTAAGCAAAATTCTAGTGTTAGCAGAGGAAACCATATCTGGAGATATGAGCTACACTGCATTATTAGAGAAAGATCTCCAAGACTAAAAGTAGTTTGAATGAACCTAGAAACTACCAGTCTGCAGCCATATAAACCATAGATTATATGTGAAATGCAAAAACGTACCTAACATATGTGAACTGTTATTTTTCTCTTTATTTTTTCACTTGCCCTAGGTTCCAACAAAATACTTTCTTCTATTTGACACTCCATCTTGTTTCCATTTTTGATTATGAGTTTAATTTTGGAAAAGGAATTAAGAGTTAGAAATACAATCAGAATTAGAAATGGAATTCAAATCTGTAGTGTATCTTTCCCCTGGACTGGAACCAATCACCACATTTTACATAATTATAACTTCAAGTAATGTGGATTCATGCATTTAAGAGTTGTATCATTATTCACACCAATAAAGACCTAAATGTAATGAAATGTCAAAGAATGAAGAATTACTATATTCATGTTCTAGGTCATATATAGAACTCTGAAAGGTTAGTTCTAGAGCAGAAATGAACATTCTCCAAAGTATTTCCTGTTGCTTTTCTTTTCATGCTTATATTTGATCTACTTCATGAGTCTTCCAAAGAGTGGTCAAAAAGATATACTTTTCTTTTTTATACTTTTGAAATATAACTTTCTGGCAAAGTTTCAATATTTAGCATTTATTTAGCACTACTGTTGAAGATGTGGCATACAAAAATGTGGGAAAGCATAGCCCCTACCTTGTGGGCTTGAAGTTTTATTACAAATTCTTGTTCCTATTTATCTACAAGTTCAATGACCTGGGGGAAAAGATTTTTAAGATCATTTTTATTATCAAAAGTAATATATAGCTTTAAAATTGCTTAGCGTTTTTTAGGATATTAATCTTATATGTGAACTTATTGTTATCAGTCCAAGAGGAACCAGTGGAAGTGTGCTCTAGGGTGGTACATGCATGGGGGGATGTTTGAAAGAAAGTTTGCACAAAGTTGTTACTCTATTAAAGCTTCTCATTTTTACAGACTGTCAGTTCCAATTTGCTCACTTATAAAGCCAAATAGAATAGATCTATATGTTACCCATGAATCTGTGCTCTAATGCAGTACCCAGTAGTTCAATACTCAAATTTTACTTCGATAGTACTCTGCCATAGGGCCATTTCCAGTTCTACCACATCTTCAAGACACAAGTGCTATTTCAGCTTCTGTTTCTTCCAAGACCTTACGTAGGGCAAGCAAGGTACCTTGGCCTCCTGATAAGGCTCTCATACCATGTCCTGCTCCTGCCTGCTTTGAGGCAAATTTCATGGGGCCTAAAAAGATGCACGGCCACCTGCCAGAAAGTTGAACTGGAAGAACTTGAATAGTCAAATCTCCTGCCTTATTCAAAAGACTACTCTCTGATGACTGATACTTTGCCTGGACTCACTCCTAAATGATCGGCAAACTCTCCTCCCATTTTATGTGCCCTATCTTAGTGATTTTGCCAATGTACAAATTCCATTCCTACCAACTCACCATTCTCCCATTACTTTTCCCTTCAATTCTATGCTTTAAGGGTCTTACTCTAGATCTGCTTGACTTTTTCATGTACTCTTTGCAATGCCTACTATGTAACATTAACCTTCCTTTCTGACTGCTTCCATTTTGTGCTTCTCACCAAAACCTTTTTTTTCTCCTGAATACACTTGCTTCTTTCACCATTCTTTCCATTACCTGTTATTCTTTCTTGTATATCCCCAGATATGCTGGTTGTGGTGAGGCAGTAGGAATAATTCCTTCTCCTTATTGACACTTCTAGGCTCTCCCTCGTAACACTTTCATTAAGCAAAAAATCTCCTTTTATAAACTCATGGCACCCAAATTTATTACTCTATCCAGATCTTGGAGGCTATTATCTATCAACTGTTAACTTGGAAATAACATAGAACTACTAAAGTAGTCAGCAAAAACCAAGTCTTTTATCAGGAAAGAGAGATGTCTAATAATTAGCCACTATCAGAGCCAGGCATCAAGATATGATAGAACCTGGGCTCTGAGGAGAGTACCTCTGGGAGGATCACCATGGGAGATGATTCTCCAAAGAATAATAGAACTTGGGGATCTTATATACCTTTTAGGGAACTTGGTACTGCAAACATACATTGACAGGCTGCAAACAGGCTTAGGAAAGAGGCTGTAGCCAGCAGCTTGGGTATCAGGAAGTAGTTTACTACACTGAATACAAAAGGAAAGGGTCAAGCCAAGGGCTGGGCTCCCTGACAGCGGGCCTTAAATGCAATGGGAGAAGCTACTAAGACAAAAACAAGAGTTAACATTTGACTATGTCCACTAGTCCCGCCCAAACTGAGGTCACCAAGCACATCAAGGTCTATTATTTAGTCTGAAACAGGTGAGTCTGGGACTTCCCTCAGGGTGAGTTCTCAGGGGGCAAGAGGCAAACTTGAAACTTGCAAAAAACCCAGTTGACACAACCAATAGGACATTTTTTTTTCTTTCTCAAAGAGTTCAATGCCTAACACTGTCATTCTTTTCTCAATTCCTGCCCTTATTTTTCAATTTCCTTGATGCTATCATGCTCAAACTAAAGCTGTTATTGGCAAAACCATTTTGTAGGTGGTGGATAGAAGGCCAGAAGCAGTTTGGTATAACACTGACACTATTTATTATCAGGAGAGGTTAGGATAGGATATAGGAGGTAGGAAATAGGAGAGATTCTTATAACTATGTCTAATTCAAACTCTAATCTAAAAACTCTAATAAAACCCTAAAATTTAACTGTTTTCTTTTCAGTTTCTTCTTGCCTGCCAAAGCATGCCTCACTAACCTACACTGACTAATCAAAGATTAAAACTTCTATCTCATTTTCCTAATCTAATTTGTGAACTTTTATCTCCAACACCTCCTTAAAAGTTGATCTTCTCCCCACCACTGAAATGGTGAAACTGCCTGTCATAAGGGACATAGACGGTTCTCCTGCTCTCTCAAGTTCTGAGGAGAAAAGCTCCGAGTGTCCAGCCCTTCTACTTCAAAACCCTGAGGAGAAACTCCTCAGAGATAGATTTCTTCTCAACTCCATGTCTAAATTCAACCTATCAACCATTAACTGTCAGATCTTGACTTGAGATAGAAACCCCAAACAGCAACTCCAGAACTGCTGCTTCTCTCTGAGAAGCCAGAGAAAAATGGAGATTCCTTAACTGATTCTTTTTTTATAGTTTGTCTCTTAAAGAGACAGAGGTCAAATCTATTTGTTATTGTCTCTTAAAGAGAAAGAGTAAAAGAGCTATCTGTTGCTACCTCTTAAGGAGATGGCCTAAAAATTTAAAAAAAAAAACCTTCCTCTAACATAAGGCTTCTGCTCCTAACAAGACAGTGAAATTACAAAATTCCTTATAACAATGTTCTTTCAAATACCTTAACTTCCCAATTCATAAACCTATTTGATTCTTCTGATTTATTTACTCACTCCCCCTAAGCTACACATAGAAATCATTATATCTTTACCTTTGATTTTGTAATCACCTTCAAGTATTCCACTTTTATGTTTGTGACCTCTGAATTTGCCCTATCTGTTCATAACCTTCTAATATTTGTCATTTCTCTATGTCAAACCCTGCTCTTTGTTCTTACCTTGGCTTCCATTCACCCACCTCTCAGTTTTTTCCTCAGGATAGTTCCCTTTACTAGCTATACCCTCCTCCCTTATACTTCTTGACCTTTGGGAGAACAAACAGCACTATTGTATTCTTGGCTTTTTAATCTCTTGCTCCTTTTTCCTATTGCTCCTATTCTCATGCCTTTCTAAATCTCAACCATGAATTATTCTTACAAATCACTTCTTTTGCTCCTTTTCATAAATTGTCAAACAGTGGTGTAGAAAATAATGAAAACACACTGATCCATTTTATTGCAAATTTGTTATCTCAGCTGTAACATTACTACATCAAAGCAAACATGTATTCCTCTCGAACTAATTCACTATTTTACTCCATACACTGACTGTTCCAAATCTTAAATGTTTTCAGGTCTCTCATGATATCCCCTTACCTCCACTTTTTAATCTAAAGACCTTCTCTTATAGTTTACTGAAAAAATTAAGGTTATTTTCCAAGAGCTCCCAGCTTCCTCATTCACTCCATTTATGACCTTCTCCAATTATTTAATTTATTCTGGTCTCAGATGAAGATGTGACCCTTCTCTTTGCCAGAATTAACCCTGATAGACTTTTGTTCCTATCCCCTTCCAGATTCTTCAGAAGATGTCCCCTAGAATTGTCTGTCTCTTTTATCTTAAGTCATTCTCTGTGAATTGGATTCTTTCTTTTTGCCTAGATAAATTCATTTCTGTCCCAATTTTTAAAAACGCTTAAAACTCCTGATTTGATTTAAGATAGAATGTTCCTAAGAGTGTTTCTTTTTCTTCTTCAGGAAAATGGCTGTTGAATTATTTTCTATTTCTAGTTGGCCCTCTAGTTAAAGAGATCTGGGCAGTTTTCTTTTATGGTTTCTTGAAATATTAAGTCTAGCTTTTTTTTTTCCTTTTTGGTCTTGGCTTTCAAGTAGTTCATTGTACCTTAAATTTTATCTCATCAATCTGTTTTATATGTCAGCTTTTTTTTTTTTTTTTGCCATTGTTAGGGTCCGTTTTCCGTGAGCCCACCCAACAAACAGAGACTGACACTGCAATACACAAGGAGGTCTGTTTATTAAGCTGGTGCATCAGGGAAGGCAATAAAGTAGAGTTCCACCTGGGAGCTGACAGCAGGATTCTTTTAAAGTAACTGGAATGGGGGAAGGGATAGGAGTTGGGATTTTGGCAGGCTTAATCAGTTTCCGGGAAGTTCTTATCTCAACATTGTCCCAGGTCCTTCTTATCCTTTCTGGAAAGTTCTTATCAAGACTATCAGTATACCCTAAACCATTGCGAAACCACCCTAGGTCCTGACCAGCCCTTTGGTCTAGATAAAGTTAATACTGGAAACCGTCTTTCTTCACTATAAGATATATTTTCTTCTATTTCTTCTCCTTTTTGACTTTTTAAAATATTTATCGTTGTGCCATGGAGTCATTAGTTTGTACTTTGTACCCTAATTTTCAGAGAGTTTGCTGTTCAGGCAAAGTTTTATAACTCATATTTCAAAAATATTATTTTTTCCAATTCTTTCTTCTATAGCTTTTATTTCATTTCCATCTTTTCCCTCTAGCATTATCATTCCATTTATATAAAGACTTTAACACTTTAAAAAATACACTTTATTTTATTTCCAGAAATCCAGTTGAATTTGTATACAAGCTATGTTTTCCTTTGAGGCTTAGCTATAGATATTTTGAAGTCATGTTCTTCTTTTAGGTGTGTGGATTTAGTGTCCTTGTCACTATAATAGGTTTCTTTGGTGGGATACTTTGGTTTGTTTCTTCATTCTTCCAGGGTGCTTCCTGACACTGAAGTAGAGCACTTCAATCAACAACATACAGACACCCAGAAGTTTGAATTAGAGGAACCTTTATTACTGGCCAGGGTGCCCTCCTAAGTGGGTGTTACCCCAAACAGTGGGAATGTACAGAATTTATTGAAGTACAGATGAATAGGAAATCTTGCACAAAGGAACAGATTGGTATAGTCAAACAAATTTTACGTATATCTTTCCTTATAAGGTTTGGCAGAAGCAAGCAAACAACATCTTACAGAAGCAGATGTTTGTGATATTAGCATTACTGTAGGATGGAGTATACTTCATTATTATCATGGAGGCATTTCCTACTGACATAAATTTAACCTAGCCTCTAAGGCTCCCTGAGGAGGCCTGGGATTATAGTTTTTTGTTTACTTCAACACCAGAATTTCTGTTAAGGTCAGATTCCATGCATTTCTGAAGGGAATGTATGATGCTCTTATTGCTTTCTTGATATAAGTATTTTGTTATCCAGAATCTCAGGAATAATTCAGGTTAGGAACTTGCAAGCTTGCAGTGCTCTCAAAGTGGTTCTACCAAGTCAAAGTCTGATTTTTGCCTCTTACATAAACTCTGCAAGTTCCTAGCCTGAATCAGAGTTTGAATGACACAGGTATGGGATTTTTCTCTTATGGAGATTCAGTAGATTGCTTAATGGACTCAACCTCTATGTACCAACTTGAAAGCTCTGCTGGTTCACAGTGACAAAATTATAGGATTCCCTTTGATCTGGGATTTTTGCCCTATTTATTTCTCTGCAGGATTCATGTTGGTTTGAAAGGTACAACTAAGATGCTGATTTGCTCCTGGTCGAAGCCACACAGCTTATGCTTGTTTATGAAGTTGGTACTTTATATATAGACTAGAGTCTAATATAGTTTTTTGCCCTGTAATGTCATACCTAGGTGTAGGTCTCTTCCTCAATTTGCTCTGGGTCTGTGACTGGAATTAATAAGTTATAGAACTGCCATCTGACATCTTTTTCTGTAACCTACACAAATTTAAGGTCCCCTATCCCTCCATTATCTTTTTGAACTGGTGCATATCTTTTTCTTTGTGCTAGACTGCTCTCTTGTGCACTCTAGATCAGATCCTGATCTTGCTATTCACAGATCTCTCTGTGTGTCTCTCATGTCGGTGTGGGCTGGAAAAATGACTCACAGTTATTTTTTCCTCAAATTTCTTCATTGATATTTGATCTAGTGCATTTTCTAGATTTGTTTGGAAGAGTTGGGCAGGAGATGCAAATTGCTGTACTTTTTCTGTTGCTCTTGTCTCTTTTCTTTTTTCTTATTATCACTCTTGCTCCTCAGAGGAAAAAAATGGCCATTCCTCTGCATGGACATAGGCAGAAAAAAGGTGGTGAACTAATAAATATAGGACCCAAGATCTGATATGGTGCTTTCTGTTTTTTTCTTGGGAGACATTATAAGTCTACTTAAAATCATCTTGTTCCAAAATATTTTCCTATTCATGTATGTATGTGTATGTATTTATATGATGTCAATTTGTAATCTGGGGGATCTCCAAGTTTGTGTTTATTTGGGATCTAGCAACCCCAAGTTTAGTCATCTTGAAAGATGGAGACCCTAAGTTTGTCCTTGTTCCAATGAGAATGCACCTGGAAGGTAATCTTAGACTACCAATTTCAGACTGAATAATAGACCTTAAAATAGTTAATGGCCCTAATCAGGTGGAGTTAGCAGACTTTAATCAAATGCTAAATATTCTTTTGTTCTAATAGCTTCTCCCATTGTGTCAAAATCTTTCCTTAGGTAGCCCAGTCCTTGTCTGGATGTTTCCCTTTAGTATCCATTGTAAGTAGTCTTTTCCCTGTCACCCTAGCCTCTAGCTTTGGTTTCTTTCCCAAGCCTGATCCTGTATCCTGTCAGTGTAGTTTGAACACATTTCCTTGTACCTCAGTTCCCCTAAAAGGTATATAAGTTCCCCAAATTATTTTGTCCTTTGGAACTATCATCTTGCATGGTGATTTCTCCCAGGCCTACTTTCCCCAGAGTTCAAGGGTGTAGATCCTGTAAAAGTTTTTGACTCTGGACTCTGGATGTAGCCAAAACATTTGATCTATCCCTTTCCTGATTGAGGATGTCGACATGGAATCTAGAGTTCCCAAACTTGTAGTTTAGTGAGGTATGATGAACTCCAAGTTTAGAAATAGTTTGTAGGTTAGAGACCCCCAAAGCTTGTGCTTGTTCTCTGTTCCCATGAGAATCCACCCTGAAGGGAATCTCAGGCTAGCAGTTGCAGACTGAATAATGGACCCTAGGGTAAATGCTAAATACCCTTTTGTCCTAGGTAGTCTTCCCCATTGTATCAAAGACCCTTCCCAGGAAGACTACCTGGGCAGGGACCATTCCTATAGTATCCATTGTGTAAGCAGTCCCTTTCCCTTACACCCTAGCCTCTAGCTATGATCCCTTTCTCTAGCTTAATTGTATCCTTACCAGTATAATGTCAATCATCTTCCTCAACCCCTGGATCTTCCCAAATGGTATATAAGTTCCCCAATTTCCTTTGTTCTGGGGAGTCGTCATCTAGCGTGGTGGCACTCCCAGGGGGGTCAGGGAGCAGAGCGAAGCAGTGTTCATTTAGACTCTGCACAAGGCACAGCTCTGCATAAGAGGCCAAGTAGCCCTCATCCCCCTTTCCCTTGATTAAAGAGTGGTTTTATGATTATTTAATAGTTCTGCGTTTTTTCTAAGTTAACAAGGACTTTTTTTTTTTGACTACTTTAGTAGTTCTGTGTTCTTTCCAAGTTAACAATGTCAATAACATAATCAGTGTTGAGAGCTTGAAACCCCTCTCATATTACAAAGGAAAAATTCTAAAGCACGATACAGTGAAATGACTTTCTCAAGTTTACACACATAATAAGTGGCAGAACTGGCATTTAAACTTAGGTCCTTTTAATCCAAAATTCTTTCTGCTATATCATATATGAAAGCACCATTGAGATATTGCATTGCAGGAATTATGAAGGAAAAAACGAAGTTAATCTTCCCACTTTGATACATTAAATCACCTCTGGGATATATTATGTCTCTGTGTTAAGATAACTTTAAAATGTTGAAGTAATTAATGTATGAAGAGCTTCTTTATTTAAAAGAAGTTTAATGTTTAATCTCTCAACTAAAGCAACTTAGGTCCTTTGACATGTAAAGGGAAAAAACACGTGAATCATGTATTTTATATTTGTAAAATTTAGGGTCACAAAAAATACAGAATTTCAGATGTGAAATGCACTTTCAAGATCATGTAGCCAGGGGTAGAATGGATCTCCAAGGTCATCTTCATTTAAAGAGTACTCCCAGAAGAGCTGTCTCTTATTTTCTTCCAGCTTGTTTCACTATGCTCTCAATAAAACTCCTCATTAGAAAATAAAGATTGACAAGATTGCATCAACTTTAGTACTTAACTCTCATCAATACTCTCCTACTCTTTCATTGGAGTGCTAGAAGATGCAGCTAAGAACTCCTCTCCAAATATTCAGTTAAAAAGAGTTCCAAGTGCATCTCTCTCTTCATTTCTCACCAGTTTACACTTCTTATACTGGAATCCATCATTCCCATAATACCAGATATCTTGCTCCTTAGCATCCCACACCTTTTAAGTTTCCTTTTGTATATTGTCCCCCTTCATTTCATGATAAGCTCCTTGAGGGAAGAACTTAACTTTTTCATATTTGCATCCTCAGAATTTAGCACAGTACATGACATATAGTAGTCACTTAATAAATATTTATTTTTTTATCTAAAGAAGGTCAATCTATACCTGAACAAGATTATTGAGAGGACATCAACAAATATCTTAATGTTTACTTACTCTTCTCAATAATATCTTTCATATAGAAAACAGTCGTTGAAAGCCAAGCCTAGAGATGGGAGGTCCTGGGTTCAAATTTGACCTCAGATATTTTCTAGCTGTATGACCCTGGGCAAGTCAATTAACCTCCATTGCCTAACCCTTACCACTCTTCTGCTTTGGAATCAATACTTTTGATTGTAAGATGATTTTAAGTATTGATTTTAAGATGAAAACTAAGGGTTTAAAACAAGATCTATTAGCTATACCTTCACTTGTTCTATATGTCCAGATTCCTTTCTTTTCCATTTACATTTCAATGCTGACATCTACATCTCTTCTGCAGTTCTTGATTGACAATGTTATGACCTATTCATATCCACAACATAGCTCTCTCCATTGCCCTTTGGATCATACCTAACTATTTTTTGGAAGCTGTATTTTTCTATAACTTTCTGCTTTGCAGTGATAGGCCTGGGAAGCAGAGCTGATAAAAACAGCAACACCTAATGAATGGCAGGAAAAACCCCAACTAGTAACATCTGGCAAATGGCAGGCCAACCCTAAATAGCAACACCTAATGAATGGCAGGAAAAACCCCTGGTCAGTAACATCTGGCGAATGAATGATAGGAAGCATGTGTTAACATCCATTCCGCCCCCCCCCAGTTCCTGGAACTCAAACTGTATATAAGCTGGCTAGACTTCTCATTCCCTGTTCCATTTGCCTTGGAGGCAGTGGGACCCAAGCTCGAGCTTGCAATGAAGCAGAGTGCCTCTTGCTCTTACATTATCTGGTGTGCCTCCTGATTTGAGAAATCAGAACCGGGCTGAACATTTGGGGGCTTGTCCTGGATTTCCTGATTGGACTGCACACGGATAGAGGTACTGGTTCGGAGGGTGAAAGGGTCAGAGAACTGTGTGTGATGTGTGATTGGTGTGTGATATGTGGTTAATGGGGAACTGATTAGGGTATATGACTAAGTGGCCCAGTTAACCCCTCCGACTTTGTGATTTGTAAGAAGGGGGCCTATTGTCAAGTCCAATCCCAATAAGTGATTCAGTTCTGCCTGTTTCTGAGTGTGGACCAGCCTAATATGCATTTCTCAAACTTTGTGAGAAGCTGAGCCAGAACAGTGGGTAAGAGAGAGAAAGCAAAAGTGGATTGACCCTTTCAACCATCCGAGCAGAAAAGACTCAATTTGAAGGGTTGGAGGCCCTTCACTCAGAGTCCTGGGGACCTGGGACAGAGACTAGGTCTCTGCAGCAGAGGTTAGAGTCCTCTGAGGCCTTCGGGCCTGAAAGGTGGCACTGGCGGGCACACCAAGGGATTTCCAAGAGCAGAAATCAAGGTATTCATTCTTTGGGAACCTAGGGGGAGGGTGCATTATATTGCCCTCGGGAAATGTTGTAGAAAATAGTTTTAGTACCTTCGTTTTGTTACTGTCCAGTCCTGTTCGTATTGTTGTTTGTGCCTTTGTCTTATTGTTGGTATTGTTATTTTTATTGGGGCCCCTGATTTCTTGGCCTTTTGGCTCAGAGAATATGGGACAAACAGAGTCTACTCCACTGGCCGTTATTCTCTCCCACTTCCAAGTTTTTAAGACCCATGCTCACAATCTCTCTTTGCAAGTCAAAAGAGGGAAGTTAGTGACCTTCTGTGACTCCCAGTGGCCCACTTTCAACCTTGGTTGGCCTAAGGGCAGCACCCTCAGCCGAGACATCATCTCCAAAGTCCAGGCCAAAATCCTTGACCCTAGTTCAGAGGGCCACCCTGAACAGATCCCCTACATTCTTATTTGGCAGGACTTGGTCTTGGATTCCCCCCTTTTGGCTACAGCCCTATGTTTTCTCAGAACCAAAGAAACCTGTCCATGCCCTAGCTCTCAAAAATAAAATGGAGGGGACGGGGAAACCCCAGAGTCCCTTGGCCCCACTGGGGAAACCCCAAAGTCCCTCTACCCCACTGGTCCTGCCTGACTCTGATAGCACCCCTCCCAATTTGCCCGTACCACCACCCCCATATATTCCCTTGTACTCCCACTTAGACCCAGATGGGGGACAGGTGGAGGCTGCTGAAATCACCCCACCACCGGCTCACTGAACTCGTGGTCTGGGCCAGATCCCCTCACCAGAACCCGAACCCCTATCTTCCCCCACGGCCCTTCCTATCCGTTCTGTGGACCCCCTTGTCCCTGGAGGACCTCAGGTCCACCTATATTGGCCTTTCTCCTCCAGTGACCTCTATAATTGGAAGACCCCAAATCCCTCTTTCTCTAACCAACGTCAGAAACTTATTGACCTCATAGAATCCATCCTTTTCACCCACAGTCCCACCTGGGATGATTGTCAGCAGTTATTACAGGTTCTTTTTACGACCGAGGAGAGGGAGCGGATCCTCCTGGAAGCCAGAAAGAATGTCCCTGGTGTGGATGGTCATGCTACTGCTCAGCCCAATCTCATTGAAGATGCTTTCCCGCTGTCACATCCTGATTGGGACTTTGACCAACCCAAAGGTAGGGAGCGGCTCTGTGTCTATTGCCAGACTCTAATGGCTGGTCTCAGAATTGAGGCCCAAAAGCCTACCAATTTGGCCAAGGTAAATCTAGTCAGACAGGGACCCAATGAAAACCCAGCGGCGTTCCTTGAGTGCCTCCAAGAGGCATTTTGATTATATATCCCTATGGACCCTTAGGCCAACATCAGTAAGGGGGCCGTGCTGTTGGCATTTTTCAACCAAGCAGTCCCATATATCAGGAAACAACTCCAAAAGGTGGACGACTTTGTCAACCAATACATTAGTGAACTCCTGAAAGTGGCCAAATGGGTATAGAATACCCGCAAGATCCCTGAAGAGAAAGCTGAGAGGTTGCATAAGGAAGATCAGGTGAGACTCGACAGGCTGTGCCTTGAGGACCACTGGCAGGATAGAAAATGTCAGAGGGAAATGGCTAGGATACTAGCAGCCAGTATTGTAGCCCCTCTAACCATTAGACCTGCCCTGGGGCCAATCCCCTCTGCTGACAATAGAGGATGCCAACGGCCAGCTCTTACAAGTAGATGGCCCTCCACGCAATGCTTTTATTGCAAAGAAGAGGGTCATTGGAAGCACAACTGCCCCTATCTGCGTCCCCCAAGAAGTCAGTTGGGGGATTGTAACCAGCCCCCTAGGAGACACCCTGTAAAGACATTGTTGGTCACTGGCAATAGTGATTGATGGTGATGGGGATGGGACTCATGCCCCCTCCCCAAGTCCTGGGTAAAGGCAAAAATAGAGGGGAAATCTGTGAACTTTCTGGTGGACATGGGTGCTGAATTTTCTGTCCTGAAAGCACCTGTGGGAAAGATATTAAAAAAAAAAAAAACAATCTGGGTGCAAGGGGCGACAGGCACTTGCCAATATAACTGGACCACAACTCAGTGAATTTAGGCACCCATCAAGTCACACACTCCTTCCTGGTTATCCCCGAGAGTCCAGCTCCCCTTCTCGGCCGGGACCTACTTTACAAAGTAGGGGGCCACATTTACTTCCAGGACAAGGGGATATGTGTAACAGACAAAGAAGGGGTCCCCTTACCGGTCCTTACACTGTCCCTTCAGGATGAGTATCACCTCCATACCCCTCCCCTTCCTGCTGGTATACTTGACCATGTGCACTCCTAGATGGACAGTGTTCCTGGAGTCTGGACTGAAACTGCGGAGGTAGAATTAGTTGTCCACCAGCCTTCTGTCATTGTAACCCTCAAGCCTGGCATCAGCCCAGTCCACATCAAGCAATACCCAATGTCTCTGGAGGCCCGAAGGGGCATAACTCCCTACATCAACAGACTAAAAAGAGCAGGGATCCTAATCCCTTGCCCCTCTCCATGGAATACTCCACTCCTGCCAGTTGGGAGACCTGGGGGTAAGGACTATAGGCTTGTCCAGGATTTAAGAAAGCTCAGCACCTGAGTGGAGGACATATACCCCACAATCCCCAACTCATATACTCTCTTAAGCACCTTGACACCAGATCTTGACTGGTACACTACTCTAGACTTAAAAGATGCTTTCTTCATGCTTCCGCTTATACCACTCAGCCAGCCCCTATTTGCTTTTGAATGGTATGATGAGGACACCCAGGTTACTGGTCAGATCATGTGGGCATGGTTACCACACAGTTTCAAAAACAGCCCAACCATCTTTAGTGAAGCTCTGGCCACCTACTTGGGAGATTTTTGCATTGACTTTCCCCGAGTTAAAAAATTCTACAGTATGTGGACGACCTCCTCCTCACCGCCTCATCACGAGCTGAGTGTGAGTCTGCCACTCTATCTCTCCTGATCACCCTGAACGAGCTTGGCTATAAGGTTAGTGGAAAAAAGGCATCTATTGCTCAGCGGGAGGTCACATACTTGGGATATAAACTCAAGGGAGGCCAACAGTGGCTCACTCAGGCCATGAAGGACATTATCCTCAATATCCTCCTGCCCCAAAATCCCAGGCAGGTCTGGGAATTTCTGGGGTCCATAGGGTACTACAGGTTGTGGATCCCGGGGTTTGCAGAGCTGGCCCAACCTTTGTATAAGGGGTTCCATGAATCTGCAAGAATGGACTCTTGAAATGAATTCTGTCTTTGAACTTCTTCGTCAAGCCATGATCACAGCACCCGTGCTTACCCTCCCCAACCCAGAAAAACCCTTTCAATTGTTCATTGAGGAAAAAGAGGGGATAGTGAAAGGGGTTTGGATGCAGTATTTTGGGCCATGGGATCGCCCAGTTGCATATCTTACATACGGACAGGCTCTAATTATCACCACCTCGCATGCTATTGAGTGCATCCTCCTATATAGCCACCTAATCATTGACTATCTCACGTGTGTCTAGCCCATTATCAAGCCCTGCTTTTGGATGCATCCCACATTTTGTTCAAAGTTACATCATCCCTTAACCCCTCCACCCTGTTGCCCAACCCCTCCTCCACTCCCTTGCATGACTGCCAAGAGATCCTTGCCGAGGCAACCACTGCCCAACAAGACCTTAAAGATACTCCACTGACCAACAGCGACTATGTGTGGTTCACAGATGGCAGCAGCTTTATTGAAAAAGGACACAGAAGGGCAGGGGCAGCAGTTGTTGATGCCTCTGGATCCTTGGTCTGGGCTGCCTCACTTCCAGAAGGGACATCAGCTCAGAAGGCCAAGCAGATTGCTCTGATGAAAGCCTTGAGGAAGGCTGAAGGTAAGCACCTAATGGTATACACTGACAACCACTATGCTTTCACCACCCTGCATGTGCACGCACCCATATACCAGGAATGCAGATATCTCACTTCAGGTGGGAAGCCTATCAGTAACCTACCTGAAATACAGGAGCTCCTATTGGTGGTATGGAAGCCTAAAGCCATGGCTGTAGTCCACATACTGGCCACCAAAAGGGAGAATTCCTAGAAGCTTGTGGAAACCTGGCTGCAGACTAAGCGCCTTGAGAGGCTGCGGTATTTGCACTTTCCTTAATCCTTCCAGCTATCATACCAGCACCACCTGAAGGAGAGTCTCAATACACCAAAAAAGATCCAGCCTGGGTTGAGAAGCACCAAGGACACCCTGCTAGACACTGGTATTGGGATCAGGAAGGGCACCTTCTCCTGCCCCAAACCCTAGGCCAACTTCTTTCCACCCACCTACAACATCTGTCCCGTCTAGGGGAAAAGAAACTTGCCCAACTACTGGACAAAGGGAAGCTTCGATTCAAGGGCCATAGTAGTTTTCTTCAGCAGTTAGTAACCACATGCTGAGCCTTGCCAACTCATGAAAGCGGCTAAGCCAGGCAGTCACCATGGACATAGGGGTCGGCGGCCTTGCCAAAACTGGGAAGTAGACTTTACTGAAATCAAGCCAGGTAAATTTGGCTTAAAATACCTCCTCACCCTAGTGGACACCTTCTCAGGCTGGCCAGAGGCATTTCCTACCAAATCTGAAATGGCTCTAGTAGTAGCCAAGAAACTCCTTGAGGAAATTATCTCTAGGTTTGGATTTCCTGAGAAGTTGGGGTCCATTTGCCTTGGAGGCGGTGGGACCCAAGCTCAAGCTTGCAATGAAGCAGAGTGCCTCTTGCTCTTACATTATCTGGTGTGCCTCCTGATTTAGGAAATCAGAACTGGGCTGAACATTAGCATCACCAGGAGAACATTGTTGTTAAAGTACTTTATTTACTTTTGTTTCATGGAGAAGTGTGACGTGATTGAAAGCCTTAGATAATTTCCCAAAGATACTACCCTATTCTCTTTCTCTTGTTCAATTCCTGTCCCAGATATTCTTACTCATGTCCCACCTTGATTTCAATAAAATCAACTTAAGCTGGATACACACACACATGCGCGAGCACACACACACACACACACATGCGCGAGCACACACACACACACAGAGTTTCTGTACCATCTGTTTTAAAATATATGATCTATGTTTCTCAACAAAACACACATTTTTAGGTTTATTTAATGCCACACACACATACCTACCCACCAAATGACTTTCAGACAGTACTTTCCCCAATTAAGCACTTAACAAAAAAAAAAAATATTAGCAAGTTGAACTATGTAAACTTAACTTCAGCTCAATCTACCTATGTATAAATTCCAAAATATAGTTTGACATTTGACATGTCCAAAATAGAATTCTTGCTTTCTTCCAAAAATGGACCTTCTTCTGAACTTTTCTATTCTTTTGAGGGTACCAGCAACCTTCCTTCCATTCAGGTTCATAATCTTGAAGTGACCCTTAATTCATTACTTTCTCTTATACTACATGTTCAATTAATTGTAATCTCGCAATGCATCCAGCACAGCATAAACGGATGGGAATTCCTTAATCCGTGGCAGGAAACCTTGGACATGAAAACAGAGGGCAGGGAAAAATGAGAGGAAAGATGCAAAAAGACACACACAATCACAACAAGGTATATGTAAGGTGCCCCAAGCTACTTCTTCTTTCTTCTTTCCAAGTAGTGGCTGAGTGGTTTGTATTTAAATGCAAATAGACCAATGAGAGTCAATCAATTTGCAATACAATAGATGAAAGTAAAAAACATCTGTTTTCACATGAATAATACAGGATTCATGGGAAAGGATGTTCATGTCTACATTTGCTGATTCTAAAGTGAGATACAATGTGTAAATCTGTTTCCTGCAGTTTATGCCTTTGTACCTATTTTATTGATCTTCCTTGTACTGAAGCTTATCTATAGGAACCCTTTCCTGTTATTGCAGATGTGTGAGAATTGCTTTCTATTTGACTATTAGAAAGCTGATTGATAAGCAATCTGCTTGCTCAGATGTTGGCTGAGAGGATGTCTCTCTTTGTAGAAAGAGTAGTTTGTTTTCTGTAGAAATAAGTTTGTTTTCTGCCTCGATGCTTTATTCCCAAATCAGTCCTTTGATTGAAGGATCCAGTACAAATCAATCTTTTGAATTATTAAATATAGCCATAATAAGAAAATTGCTTTTGAAACCATATCTTGCTTTCACTGTCCCTCAACCATTGTTTATTGGGATCAGCTTTGACCATATTTTCATCATCCTCAGAATACATCATTCTCTGATTCCCTTATCTTGTCAGTTATACAATAATATAATCTTTTGTATTTATCCTGTTATCTTCATTCATTTGTTTCGTGATTTTATCATTTCATGCTTATATTATTGCAATAGCCTCAAAATTTGTCTTCTTGCCTCGAGTATTTCCCTACTGAATTCTTCTTCTATATAGCTACCAAACTGAAATATAGGTCTGATCATGTCAATCCAGTGAGAGTTGCATGCAAGGAGCTAAGATGATGGAATAAAGGATGCTCCATTTCTGTGATCTCTCTAAACACTTAAAAAAGAAAATAAATTGCTTCAAAACAAAGGAAAGCTAGAGGAACTATGAAAGAGGGATTTTGGAAAGAAAGACAAGCTTGCAAGCAGAATGACATGGAATGTTGTTGAGGAGGCAAGATAGGAGAAACCTGTTAGAATCTTGAGGAGAGAGGGGATGCTGGGATTCTAACTGGCAGTTCAGGGGTTGGATTGAGATTCTGGAACAAAAATCATCTCCAAAATCCAGCTCTGACCTCCTGAGACTCTAACTTGATCCAGTGAGAAATCTGACTGGATTGAGAAGACCCAAACCAGAGAAGGAACAGATTGAACTGCCAAGTTAGCCAGGAATGGGGCTTTAGCCTCTCTGAGGTGAACTCGATCATTCTTGACTTCATCTTTCATCAGTCTATGTTCTAGAGACTATATTCCTGCATGGTTTAGCCTAGAACTAGATTAGACAGAAGGGAAGTTTTAGGCAGAGCATGTATTCAGAGCAGCCTCAACTTTGTTGAGGGACGAAGAGAATTTGATGAAAAGTCAGACTGATGGGTCATAAGTTAGAGACAATAGTGATAGATAAGCACCCTAAAACCCACACTCCTCATCCCCATGTTCTGATACTTTTTAAATAAACCTTGTTAATAAGAGACAGCAGTCAGATTGTTCTGGCCTGTGACAGAGGGTGCATCCATCTTCTCTCTCTCTCTTTTTGAAGAGACCTCCCTGTCAGGCTGGGTCTGTCAAATCCTAGCAAACCATCTAAATCAATTGTACAGGGTCTCTCTTCATCTTAACAGAGGAATACATCTTATTGGGGTAAGAGGAAAGAGTGTCCCAGGCAGCATAGCTTCTTCTAACCAAGGAACAGAGAAAAACATGAACATAAACATAAGGTAACAGAGGGACAAAAATAAATAATAAATAAATTAAAAAACTAGAAAAATTAATAAAGGACAACAACAAAAAAAACCTGACCTTAGAAAGTTACTTTAATGACAGGGAAGTCCAAAATATAAACTCAGAAGAGGATAATGATGTCAAAAAGGAAACATGTGAAGCCTCAAAAGAAAGTTTGAAAGGATGTCAGGCCCCAAAAGAACCACTGAAAAAAAAAACTTGAAAAGAAGACAAAAAAAAAATTAAGTAACAATAGAATTGACAGAAAAAAATCAACAACTGGGGAAAAAATCACTCAAGAAATCAACTCCTTGAAAGCTAAAATAGACACAAAGGAAGAAGTGTAAAAATACGTTGAAGGAAACAATTCCCTAAAGAATAGAATGAAACAAATGGAAATGGAGTAAAAAAACAAAAACAAAAACAAAAAACACTAAAAAAGAAACATAAAAAACTCAAGGAAGAAAATAACTTCCTAAAAATTAGAATTGGACAAATAGAAGCTACTGAAACCATATGACATCAGGAAACATAAGACAAAGTCAAATATATGGGTATGTGTGAAAATATAAGAAAAAAAAGAAAATATAGAAGAAAATCTATCTTACTGGAAAAAAAGACTGCTTTGGAAAATAGATCCAGGAGAGATAATCTAAGCATCATCAAAACACCTGAAAGCCACTATTAAAAAAAGAAAGAAAAAAGAGCCCAGGCACCATATTATAAGAAATCATTAGGGGAAAATTACCCCGATATCCTTGAACAAGATGGAAAAACAGAAATTGAGAGAATACACCAACAATCTCCTGAATGAGACCTCAAAATAGACTATAATATCCAAAGCCCAGAACTACTAGGCCAAGGAAAAAGTACTACAAGCTGCCAGAAGGAAACAAGTAAAATATTGACAATCCATAGTCAGTATTATATAGGGTTACAAATAAAAATTGGTCTGGAGGTTCAGTACCAGAATTATAAGCATTTATTAGTGAAAAGGGAGAATTTGATAGATGTAGAAAGAGGTCTGTCTTTCTAATTTAAGGTAAGATTAGATTACAGACCATAAATAAAGTTCCCTCCATAAATCACTGCCACTTGCCAAGTGTCAACCCAGGAAATCAAACTGTTCAAGAGTGGCAGTAAAGAACTCTCTCTCCTTCCTGTGCTTACATTTTAAACCCCACTAGCTCCTTTTTCTGTGGTGGCATTGCATGCTGACACCCATGCTGATGCTCACACGGACACCAGGGGATAACAGTGACTTTGTACATGGGATCAACATCCCCTAACTAATTTACTTCATACAACAGGACCTAATAGCTTCTACATTAAAGGACCATGAGTCATGGAATATAATATTCTTAAAGGCAAAGAATATAGGACTACAATTTAGGATTGCATACCCAGAAAAATAGCATAATCCTCCAGGAGAAAAACTGATGTTAAATGAAATAGAGGAATTTCAGATTTTCTTCACTACAAAACCAAACCTGAAAAGAAAATTTAATGAGCAAATTTGACACTCAAGAGAAAAAAGTAAAGTGAAAACTTAAGAGTTTTTGATAAGGTTGAATTAAGTACATTAATACCTGGGAAGGTGATAATTTAAATAATTAAGATATCTATGACACTTGAGAAAGGTAAGTTACTTAGGATATGCAAGATACCTAAAGAACCTAAGATACTTAAGAACCTTATCACTTCAAGATTAATGAAAAGGTGTATACATAGAAAGAAGAAAGGAAAATAAATAAGCTTAACTGTTGTAAAAAAAAAAAAGAGTGATGGGAAAGAGGAACACATCAGGAAAAGAGAAAAGGAGAGATAGAAGAGGATAAACTATTTCTCATTAAGAAGTGCATAAGGGGCAGCTGGGTAGCTCAGTGGAGTGAGAGTCAGGCCTAGAGACAGGAGGTCCTAGGTTCAAATCCGGCCTCAGCCACTTCCCAGCTGTGTGACCCTGGGCAAGTCACTTGACCCCCATTGCCCACCCTTACCAATCTTCCACCTATGAGACAATACACCAAAGTACAAGGGTTTAAAAAAAAAAAGAAGTGCATAAAAGGCAAATACAGTGGAGGAGGAGATGGGGAGGGTGGCTAGGTTTGAACCTTACTCTCATCAGAATTAGCTTAAAGTGGGAATAACATTAATACTCAGTCAACTATAAAAACCTACCATAACCTATGGGTAAGTAGAAGGGTAGAGAGAATCAGGAAGGTGAGAGAACAAAAAGGAGGGAGAATTAGGGGAGGTGACTTGAAGGCAAAACATCTGTGAACAAAAAATGGCTTAAAGGAGAGAGGGAGAGAAGTGTAAACAGAGGAAAACAAGATGGCAGTAAAACATAATTAGTAATCATAACTGTGAATATTGTTATAAAAATAAATGGCTGATAGATGGAGAGGGAGGGTAAACTAACTGGATACTACCACTGGTAATTGTGTGACAGCAGCGGAGTCCAGATATGTGGCTACTGCAAGATCAACTGAGGCTTGCCACCTAGCTAAATGATGTAACACCTCCCTCCTTTATAACAGTTCCCAGGCAGGATCCTTCAGGTCAATGGATGGTATCCCTTCAGGTCCCACCTGGCGTTGATTGATGATAGATATTGGGCTCTATTAGCCTTGGTAATGGTTTATCTGACTTCATGTCTCCCTTCCCAGAGAAGGTATGAAATAACCAATCCAGGAAAGGTACTTGAATAGTTTATCTATATTTTAGCAAGATGGAGTACTGGGAAATGGGTAGAGGAATTGGGAAACCCTAAACTAATTTGGTAATAGTAAACCCTCAGAGCTGTAGGCAGGTAATTGATTCTGGTTAGTTAGCTCCTCTGGCTCAGCCTGGCCACAGCAAAACCAGAGCAAGCAAGCTGCTGTTTGATGTCTTTCAGCTTCTTCTTCCTGCTAGATGATATGCCTATACAGCCTTCAGGATCCACCCCTTTCCACCCTCTTCTTCTTCTCCTGCTCACTTCCAGGATCCCTCCTGGGTCCTAGGATACCTAGATAACTACAGATGATTTGATTTCCTAAATATCTAGGGGCAGTAGAATCAGAAGAGAGATGGTCTGGGTACAGGTTGGCAATGATAGTCAGGTACAAGACAGGAGGATCTTGCAAGGTTGATCCAAGAAGTCACCAATCCCCAAAAGACCAGGATCCATAGATCTCAGGTCCAAGGGAAGTGAAAGGCACCAAAAGCCAGGACTGCCAGGGTATTTATACCCCCCTTGGACAACCTCTTTCTCCCCTGTCCTCACGGCCCCTGGGAACATTCTAAAATCCAATGGTCTTCACCCGTCAATCAAGGGTGAAACTCTCTGCTCCCAGAGTTTCAATATAACATGAACAGGATGAACTCACCCATAAAGCAGAAAAGGATAACAGAGGATTAAGAACCAGAATCTCACAATATGGTATCATTAAGAAAAACATTTAAAAGAAGGAGATATCCAGAGTAAAAGTAAGATGCTAGAGTAGAATCTGCTGTGCCTCAGCTAAAATAAAAAAAGCAGAAGTAGCAATCATGATCTCAGGCAAAGCAAAAGTAAGAATTGACCTAATCAAAAGAAGTAAGGAAGAAAACTACATTATGATAAAAGGCATATACATATGGCTCCACAGACAATAAAAATGATATCAATATTAAACATATATGAACCAAATGACATAGCATCCAGATTCCTAAAGGAAAAGTAACATAAATCACAGGAGAGAATAGATAGTAGAACTTTACTAGCAGGGGACCTCAACCTTCCCCTCTCAGAAGTAGATAAACCCAACCAAAAAGTAAACAAGAAAATGTTTTGTGGTTGTGTTCATATAGTTCCTCTGTTTGTCTTGATAAATAGATTCCTAAATATTTTATATTGTGTAGGGTGATTTTAAATGGAATTTCTCTAACTCTTGCTGCTGAGTTGTGTTGGAAATATATAGAAATGATGATGATTTATGTGGTTTTATTTTGTATCCTGCAACTCTGCTAAAGCTGTTGATTATTTCTACTAGCTTTTTAGTTGATTCTCTAGGATTCTTTAAATAGACTATTGTGGGATGTCATTAAGAGAAACAGAGTCTCAAACAGAACCATGAGCTAACAGAAATCCAGAGTCTTCTCTTCTTTCTTTATCAACTAAGCTGTCCTTATCAGAATCCAGGAGCAGTTGAATAGCTTTCAATAGATCATCATATCATCTGCAAAGAGTGATAGTTTAGTTTCCTCACTGCCTACTTTAATCCCTTCAATTCCTTTTTCTTCTCTAATTGCTACTGCTAGCACAATGTTAAATAATAGTGATAATGGTCATCCTTGCTTCACTCCTGATCTTATTATGCTCTATTCCCTTATAACATCTAACTTATATTCACTTATTAAAAGGGCTTCTTTTTCGTCACTTCCTGTGGCTGCCTCCTAGTTTACATGCCCAATAACAACAGATGCTTTGCTTAGAACTGCCCAGGGTGTAGCCAGTCAATTCTGATTCATCATCCACTCTTGCACACATGAGTCACAGGCTTACCACTTGAGAATTAAGTGGGGTTATTTTCACCTTTGGTGATTAAATCTAAAAATGGGCAGGGTAGATTTAATTTCATTATCACAAACAGAACAAAAAAAAAAACCAGCAGGTGCAGATACAAACTGACCCCAGGCAGGAGCCCAGGGACAGGGTTGGGCAGGAAATTGGAGGTTTAGCAAGGGGTTGGGGGAGAGTTTGGAAAAAAATTCATGTGGGTGGGAGGGAGCAGGGGTCTCTGTGCTAGGGGGTAGGGGAAAGGGTGTATACCTTACCTGCTTCTTAAGAACTCCTAGCAGGGAGTCTGGTGGCAGGTAAGCAGCAGCTGGGCAGGGATCAGGCAGAATCAGGAGCAGGGAGCCTAGGGATTCCCTGGATGGGTGGGGGCGATGGGGGCAGCAGCTGAGCCCCTGAGTGAAGAGGTTGAGCAGGGGGGTAAGGAAGGAAAAGAGAGACAGAAAAAGAGAAACAGTAGCAAGAAACAGGAGGTAGGCAGAAAGGAAATGAAAGATGGAGAGTACCAGATCTAGGGAGAATGGAGAGAGCAGCAGTGGTGGTAGGGAGGAGGAAAAAGTGGAGGAGGGGAAGGGGGATGGTGGGAAAGCAAGGAGAGAGGGCCAACCAGAGGATTTTTTGGGAAAAAAGCTAGTCTCAGTAAGAGGTCTGCTGGAGGGAAAAAGAGCTCAGCTGGAGGACGGGGCAGGGGAAAAGGGCAGCTGGGGGAGGTGGGCTGGAGGAGGGAAGGGGAAAGGGAGGAGAAGATGGTGGGAAAAGAGTGCTAAGGAAGTCTCAGCAGGGGGTTCCTGGAGGACTTATTGGGAAAAGAAAAGTTCAGCTCTGTGGGTGTTTGAAGGGAAGGAGGAAGTGGAGGAAGAGGAGGAGAGAGAAGAAGGAAGAATGGTAAAGAGGAAAGATGAGGGTGACAAGGGATGAAAAACAGGAGATGGAGTGGAAGATGGAGTAGCAGTTTCCCACCCTTTGTGTGGGTGGGAAAGGCAGATAGCCCAGGAAACTCAAGGGAGGTAGGGGGTTTCTGCTTACCTTAAAAGTTCTGGGGTCCCTTCGGGTTGCCAATTGTAATGCTGAAAAGAAAACTCCAGATTCTATAGTATTGGGATTAGTTGCTTTTAAAATGTTTGATAGAATTCACTTGTGAATCCATATGTTCCTAGGCATTTTTTCTTAGGGAGTTCTTTGATGGCTTATTCAACTTTTTTTTTCTGAGATGGGATTGTTTAAATATTCTACTTCCCCTTTTGTTAATCTAGGCAATTTATATTTTCGTAAATGTTCATCCATTTCACCTAGATTGTCATATTTATTGCCATATAACTGAACAAAATAGTTATTAATAATTACCTTAATTTCCTCTTCATTAGAGGTGATGTTTCCCTTTTCATCTTTGATACTGTTGATTTGATTTTCTTCTTTCTTTTTTTATTAGATTGAACAGTACTTTATATTTTTATTTGTTTTTTCAAAGTATTAGCTCCTAGTCTTTTTTATTAGTTTGAGAGTTCTTTTGCTTTAGATTTTATTAATTTCTCCTTTGATTTTTATGATTTTCAATTTAGTGTTTATTTGGGGATTTTTAATTTGTTCTCTTTCTAAGTTTTTAAATTTGCATGCCAAACTCATTGACCTCTTCCCTCTCTAATTTGTTGATATATGCACTCAGGGATATAAATTTTCCCATGAGTACTGCTTTGGCTGCATCCCATAGATTTTGATAAGTTGTTACTCATTGTCATTCTCTTCGATGAAATCTGTAATTTTTTCTTTAATTTGTTCTTTGACAAGCCAGTTTTGAAGAATTAGATTATTTAGTTTCCAATTAATTTTAAGTCTGCCTTTCCACAAGCCCTTATTGATTATGATTTTATTGCATTACAGTCTGAAAAATTGCATTTATTATTTCTGCTTTCCTACATTTGCTTGCAATGTTTCTATGGCCTAGTACATGGCCAATCTTTGTGTATGTGCCATGTGCTGCTGAAAAGAAGGTATATTCCTTTTTATCCCTATTTATTTTTCTCCAAATGTCTATTAGCTCTGATTTTTCTAATATTTTGTTCACTTCCATTACTTCTTTCTTAATTATTTTTTGGTTTGATTTATCTAGTTCTGATAGAGGAAGGTTAATATCCCCCCAGTGTTAAATGGGAGGGAAACCCCTGAGTTATAATGTGGATGGGTGATCAGGATTTTGCTTCCACCTGGTCTGACAGGGTATCTCCCTCCTGGACATAGAGTCAAGATGTCTATGCTCCCTGTCCTGGGCCAGTACAATTCTGCTGAGAAGGCAAATATAGACATTGAGATGGGGATAAAGGAACACCTTAGGAGAATGGTATAAATGTTTGCCTAGGGCGTTTGCTTATCCTAGTCTCTCTAAGGTGTCCTGTCCTGAATCAGAAAGCTGACCTGGAAGAGAGATCATGATGGTCAACTGGGAGATGTTGCATTACTCAGTCTAGTAAAATCTCTCTCCAGCATAAACCCTTACTCAACAATCTTCTCCTTCCCTATAAAGTAAATCTGACTGCTTTCCCATTTATGTTATGGTTATTTATTAAATAAAGGATCACAAGTATGAGGTCAGAGAAAGAGGGTTATTAGGGTTCCCTATCTAATGACACCAACCAATGGCAAGTCCTTCAGTCCTGGCTAAAGCTGGCTGGCCTGGAAATCCCTCTCTGTCAGATGTTTCTTTCCCTATGCTAACTAATTATTGGCAAAATCTCAAAAAGAATAAGTTTCTAGTTAGTAGTTGACATAGCAGGTAACTTATAATTTGACAGGTCCACTTAGGTCTTTCTTTATTTCATGAACAGGAACAATGGCAGGGATTCAGCCAAACTGGGTTTATTGATATCAAACTGAGGGTAGGTAAGAGGGAGAAGGAAAGTGGGTGATGGAACCCTAAAAGATTTTGCCTAAGTATTAAGACTAAATAAATATTGAAACACAAGTTGTTCCCTAAGGTGCCAAGTATGGGAAGATCTTGGGGGTCCCTTCCAAACTCTGTTACTGTTTGTTGCTGAGCCCAGAGGCTACCAGTCCCCTGGGCCAGATGCTGTTGTATCTTGAAGTTAGCTGTTCACTTTTGCTTGATGTAAAGGTTGCTGGCTATGCCAATAAGGTATTGATTTGGCTAGCAATGAAGGTTGTCCCTACCTGCCTGCCTAATCCAACTCCCAAACTTCCCAGGGCCCAGTTTGGTACCACCTCCCTAACCCAAGGAGATGAGAGAAAGAAGTGAAGTCTCAGGGGTTTGTGAACCTCAATTTATACCTTGTTCTTAACTGTCACATTGGCACATGCTCTGGGGTGCTTTGCCAGGTTCTGTGTTACAAAGTGGCAAACTGCTATTTTGTACCTACAGAAAATGGTTTCCCATTTTTGTATATCACATCCCCTCCAACCTTTTGATTTTAGTTAGTTTCCTCCCTTCCCCTCTGTAATGTTACTCCTCTTCCCAGCACCTCCCCTCTTATTGATTCCCCTCTTACTATAGTGTCTTTTAAACTATCCTCCACCCTCTATCTCCCTTGTATTGCTTTCCTCCCCACCAGCCCATTTATTACTCTTCTACTTCTCTATAGGGCATGGTATAATTCTCTGCCCCAATGTATCTCATAGTTTTTCCCTCTTTGAGTCAATTTCATTGAGTATAAGAATTAAAGTATTACCTATCTCCAACCTTTTTCATCATTCCATTGTATTGGTCTTTCTTCCCCCTTCCCCCATGTGCTTCTTTAAAAAATATATATCACCCCATTTTGTCTATTTTCCCATTTCTCTTAGTATTTTCTTCTTTTTTAATCCCTAGTTATATATATATATGTATATATAGTTTGACATTTCAGCCTATACATTTTGTCACTATTCCCTCTAAGTATATTTCTTCTAGCTACCCTGATGATAATACCAATTTTTAAGAGTTACCAACATCATCTTTTCTTATTGGAATACAAATCACTTGAACTTATTGGGTTCCTTAAAAAAAAAGTTGTTTTTTTTTCTCCATTCTTAATTACCTTTTGGTGATTCTCTTTAGTTTTGTGTTAGGGGATCAAATTTTCCGTTTAAGTCCTATCTTTTCTTTATGAATGCTTAGAAGTCTTCTATTTTATTAAAAGACCATACTTTCTCCTGCAAGAATATAGTCAGTTTCACTTGGTAGCTGATTCTTGGTTGTAAACCCAGTTCCCTTGATTTCTAGAATATCCTATTCCATGCCTTCTGGTCCTTCAGTGTGGATGCAGCCAGATTCTATCTTGTCCTAACTGTGGTTCCATGATATCTGAATGGTTTCTTCTTTGCATCTTGTAATATCTTTTCCTTGGTCTAGTTCTTGAATTTGGTTATAAAATTCCTGTACATTGTAAATTTGGAATTAAATGTAGGAGGTGATCTGTGGATTCTTTCAATCTCCACTTTTCTCTTTTATTCAAAAATGTTGAGGCAGTTTTCTTGGATAATTTCCTGTAGTATATCCAGGATTTTTCTTTAGTCATGATTTTCAGATAGTCCAATAATTCTTAAATTATCTCTCCTGGATCTATTTTCCAGGTATGTTGTTTTATCAATGAGGTATTTCATATTTTCCTCAATTTTTTCATTCTTTTGATTTTGTTTTATAAGCTCTTATTCCTTGTGAATTCATTTGCTTTTAGTTGTTAGATTCTAAGTCTTAAAGACTGAATTTCACTCCTGGCTTTTTGGTCATCCTTCTCCTGGTCTGATTTTCTTTGTAGGTCATCTTTCATCTTCTTTGCCTCATTTTCAAGCTGGTCAATTCTGGCTTTCCAGACACTATTTTCTTGTTTTATTTCATGTGCCTCTATTTTCAGATTACTTATTTTGCTTCTTAAATTCTTTTCTCAATTTTCTTCATCCTCTCTTAATTGTTTTTTGAATTGTGTTTCGAGTTCTTCCAAAGCCTGTGTCCAATTCACTAGAGTTCTTGAGTTTTTCCTTGGTATTCCTTGATCTTCCTCTGTTCTATTTGCTTTTTATTCATTACCTGGATAGAAGCTGTTGATTATAATTTCTTCTTTTTTCTGTTGTTTGCTCATATTTTTTCCTTCTTTCTCCCCTGTCATTGGCCATAATCTTGCTCCTCTATTTATTTGCTGGATCTATGGGTTTGGGCTATTCTGTCCTTAAGGAGCTTCTTCTCTGATTTGCTGATTGACTAGATTAGGCTGATAGAGTATTAATGAGCCCTGAGGTCAGATCTTCCCCAGCTAGTAGCAGAAGCTGTAGGTATGGAGGCTTATGGGAGCTGTGCTTCCTGCCACATTACAAGATATTCTGTATTGGTTTCAGCATTCTCCCTGGGAATTTAGTCAACAAGGCTCTCCTTGTAGTCAATGGGGAAGTGGTTTTGGAGATTGAGCTTCCCTTCTATATGAAAGCTTCTTATCTGCCCTATTGATAAGATTAAGTCAGGGTGGAGCTTATCTATGGAGCTGGATGTGCCCTGAGGCCAAAACCTTGAGAAGGAAGGGGGTGGGTGCCAAGATGGAGAGTTTTGGTTGCAACTAGGCTGCCTTCTCCAAGCTTCTCCTCTAGCTGCCTCCCTGCCAACTGTTGTTAGCACGCTGAGCCTGGCACAGTTATGCCAGCAAGGCACTTGCTCTGGGTTAGAGCCCTTGCCCTGAGATTCTAAAGATGGCAGAAGACTCAGCATACTAGGTTGGGGAGGGGTCCTGAGACCTTCCTTCTTCCTTTTCCGTAAACTCAAGAATAAAGGCTTTTTTTGGGTACCTTTTAAGTTGAATACAATAGGAGGGTCCCCCAGCTCTGAACTGTAGTTTTGGCTTTCTGTTCCCTTGAAGCACTATATTTTGATTGGTGTGGAAGGATTTTTAGAGAGGTCTGGACTTTTGTTCAGTCTAAGCAGTCATCTTCCACCCCTACCCCCATCCTTTTTTTTTTTTTAACATTTATTAATATTTGTTTTTTTTTTAAACCCTTGTACTTCCATGTATTGTCTCATAGGTGGAAGATTGGTAAGGGTGGGCAATGGGGGTCAAGTGACTTGCCCAGGGTCACACAGCTGGGAAGTGGCTGAGGCCGGGTTTGAACCTAGGACCTCCTGTCTCTAGGCCTGACTCTCACTCCACTGAGCTACCCAGCTGCCCGTTTAATATTTGTTTTTAACATGTTTACATGATTCATGCTCCTACTTTTCCCTTCACCCCCACAACTGAACCCCGCTATAGGCAACACACATTTCCACTGGTTTTATCATGTGTCATTGATCAAAACCTATTTCCAAGTTGTTGTTAGTTGCATTAGTGTGGTGGTTTGGAGTCTACATCCCCAATCATGTCCACCCCAACCCATGCGTTCAAGCAGTTGTTTTTCTTATATGTTTCCTCTTCTGCAGTCCTTCCTCTGAATGTGGGTAACGTTCCTTTCCATACATCCCTCAGAGCTGTCCTGGGTCATTGCATTGCTGATGGTACAGAAGTCCATTACATTCAATTTTACCATAGTATATCAGTCTCTGTGTACAGTGTTCTTCTGGATCTGCTCCTTTCACTCTGCATCAGTTCCTGGAGGTCTTTCCAGTTCACCTGGAACACCTCCAGTTTATTATTCCTTTGAGCACAATAGTATTCCATCACCAGCATATACCAGAATTTGTTCAGCCATTTCCCAATTGAAGGACATACCCTCCTTTTCCAGTTTTTTGCCACCACAAAAAGTGCAGCTATAAATATTTTCGTACAAGTCTGTTTATCTATGATCTCTTTGGGGTACAAACCCAACAATGGCATGGCTGGATCAAAGGGCAGGTATTTTTTTTATAGCCCTTTGAGCATAGTTCCAAATTGCCGGCCAAAATGGTTGGATCAGTTCACAACTCCACCAGCAATGCATTAACGTCCCAATTTTGCCACATCCCCTCCAGCATTCATTACTCTTCCCTTCTTTCATTTTAGCCAATCTGCTAGGTGTGAGGTGATATCACAGAGTTGTTTTGATTTGCATTTCTCTAATTATTAGAGATTTAGAACACTTTCTCATGTGCTTATTGATAGTTTTGATTTCTTTA